>NC_068338.1:40734500-41109500 GCF_014633365.1 Diospyros lotus | reverse complement strand
TCTCTATTT
The DNA here is from genome assembly GCF_014633365.1 of Diospyros lotus. Lineage (NCBI taxonomy): Eukaryota > Viridiplantae > Streptophyta > Magnoliopsida > Ericales > Ebenaceae > Diospyros > Diospyros lotus. Next base: position 41,109,491 of record NC_068338.1, on the reverse strand, counting down.
TCCCCTGACGTGCCTTTATTGCATCCACGAGCCTGCTGGTTTCGAGAAATCACTGGTAGCCAAAAGCAAAAGGTTTAATGGCGGAACTATTAGATGTCGCAAGCCCAACCGGTGATACAAATCCAGCAGAAGGACATCAGCTAGATCACTCTCCAGTGGTTAGTGAAGTCCCTCTGGCCTTAGAACTCCCTATAGTCCATCCATCTTATCAGTTGGACGGGAAAAATTATCTTCAATGGGCTCAGCTAGTGAAGACTCTTCTCAAGGGCCGTGGGAAAGGCAACCATCTGATTGGAAGCCCTCCCAAAGAAACAGATTCAACGTACATAGCATGGGACATAGATGATTCTCGCATCATGTCTTGGTTATGGGGAACTATGCAACCAGAGATTAGTAGGAACTTCATGTTCCTAAGTACAGCCAAAGCCGTATGGGAGACAGCACAACAAACCTACTCCAAAATCCAGGATGCTTCCGCGATTTTCGAAGTCAAGACAAATATTACAGCTACCAAACAAAGCCACCTCACCGTCACAGATTACTACAACGTGATGAGAGGATTGTGGCTGGAACTTGATCAATATCAGCCCATCAAGATGGTATGCCAAGAGGATGCTGCAACACTCAATCGGATAATTGAACAAGACCAGATTGTTGAGTTCCTTGCTGGACTCAATCCTGACTTCGACCAAGTAAGGGTGCAAATTCTCGGTAGGGAGAAACTCCCAAATCTTAATGAGGTTTTTGCAATTGTAAGGAGTGAGGAAAATTGAAGATATGCTATGCTAACTGAACATACCACTGAGGGATCTGCACTAGTGATCAGCAAACAAGAAGGTAGAGGAAATAAAACTGGAAAATTAGGGTTTCAGAACCCTGCAAACCTGGATCCAGTTTCCAGCATCATAACCCTAGTAATAATCGAGACTCACAATGGTGTAGCTTTTGCAAAAAGCCTCGCCACACTAGGGAAACATGCTTTAAACTGCATGGGAAGGAGGCAGTCTTGAGTAGGATCGGAGGATTCAAGAACATGAAATCCCAAAGCTTTCATGTAAATAAAGAGCAAGAAGAGGAAGCTGATAAAAGGGAAGTAGAAGCAGATTCAGATTCACTGAATGCTGAGGAATTAGGCAAATTAAAAGCCTTTCTCCGGACGTTTCAAGATGGAGGAACCTGCTCCTTAGCCCATCAAGGTAATTCTCAAGGTAATTTCCCTTCCTATATAGTTTTTTTAGCTTCCAAAATTGATAAGAATAGCAGTTGGGTCCTTGATTCAGGGGCTACCAACCACATGACCCCTAATATTCATTGTTTTGTGACTTATGATACCCTTAAGCCTACCAAACATATCCTGATTGCCAATGGAACCACTATTCCTATCCTAGGTAAAGGCAAAGTATCATTAAACTCTCAGCTTTCCCTTGAACAAGTTCTTTATGTTCCAGCCTTAACTACTAGCTTGATTTCTATATAGAAACTAACCCAAAATCTTGATTGTTTGGCGGTTTCTCTCTCCTTCAATGTGTAAGTTTCAGGACAAAAAAATGGGGCAGATGATTGGTGTGGCTAAAGTTTGAAATGGGCTCTATATCTTGGATAAGGAGAATGATCGTTCTACAAGAAGACAACAGCAACATGTGGCTTATTCTTCATCAGCATCCTCCCAGTCAATCTCATCCTTCCAGTCAGCAGCATCCTCCCAGTCAGCCTCTAAATTATCTTCTATTTGGTTACATCATTTTAGACTAGGTCATCCTCCATTTAGATTGCTAAAACAAGTATTTCCAGATTTGTTTAAGTCATTAGACCCTAGGAATCTTAGGTGTGATGAATGCATTGTTGCTAAACATCATCGAGTCTCATTTCCAATCAGTAATACTTTATCTTCAAAACCATTCTACTTGATTCATTCTGATGTTTGGGGGCCATCTAGAATACCCAATTGTTCTGGGGCAAAATGGTTTATTACATTTATTGACGATTGCACTCGTATGTGTTGGGTATTTCTTTTAAAAGATAAGACTACTATTGGGTCCACATTGATCACATTCTGCAAAATGATTCAAACCCAATTTGGGACTACTATAAAAAGGCTTAGAACAGATAATGCAAAGGATTACTTTAACACTCAGCTACAAACTTATTTCCAACAAGAGGGAATCATACATGAGTCATCTTGCATTGATATACCCTAACAAAATGGGGTGGCAGAGAGAAAGATGCGTCATCTTCTCAATGTCACTCGAACCTTACTTCATCATCATCATGTGCCAAAATATTTTTTGGGGGAAGCTGTGTTAACAGCTACTTACGTCATTAATAAGGTCCCATCTAGGGTTCTAAATGGTCAAAGTCCTTTTCAATCTTTAAATTCATTTTTTCCAGACTTTAATCTTCATACTTAGCTACCCTTAAGAGTGTTTGGATGTGTATGTTTTGTTCACATACTCAAAATCCATAGAGACAAGTTGGACCCTAGAGCCCTTAAGTGCATCTTCCTTGGATACTCTCCAACACAAAAAGGGTATAAGTGCTATCACCAAAACACCCGAAAATTCTATGTTTCAAAAGATGTCACATTTAATGAATCTTAGCCCTATTTTTCTCCTATTCCAGCTAGGCCAGCAGGTACAAATCTTGTAGATTTGGATTGGGAATTCCTAAATGCAAGTCTAAAGACTAGAGCAGCCGATCAGGATCCTCCAAAAAATTCCAGCCCTAGTATGATACCTCATCCTTCACCAACTGATCATCCTCACTCCAGCCTCGGTTCTCCTATAAGATACAAAGGTTCTCCCTATGTTTACAAGAGAAGGCAGCCCATTGAAGAACGGCAACCAGTCCCATCATCAGCTCCAGATACCAGCCTGGAAATTATACCAAATAAAAATCCAGCCACCAACTCCAATACATCTCAACCCCGATCTGAACCCCTGGACTTAAACCTTCCCATTGCCATTCGAAAAGGTGTTAGAACTTGCACCAAACATCCATTAGCCTCTTATCTATCATACCACCGTACATCCGATCAATATCAAAGCTTCCTAACATCATTGGATGCAATTGCTATTCCCAAATCAGTAGAAGAAGCTGTAAAAGACCATAATTGGAAGAAGGCAATGTTAGAAGAAATGGATGCCCTAAAGAAGAATCAAACCTGGGAATTAGTTCCTAGAACAAAGGATACCAAACTAGTGGGTTGCAGGTGGATTTTTAATGTCAAATACAAAGCCAATGGAACTCTTGACAGGTATAAGGCCCGCTTAGTGGCCAAAGGTTATACTCAATCTTATGGTATTGATTATCTAGAAACCTTTCCTGGCTTTACACATGAAGGAGATGGGAAGACTCAGGCTTGTAAACTCAAGAAAGCTCTATATGGACTTAAATAGTCCCCTCAAGCATGGTTTGGAAGATTTTCAAAGGCCATGATTTCTATGGGATATCACCAAAGCCGAGGAGACCACACTCTATTCATCAAACATACAAGAGAAAAAGTAACAATTTTGCTTGTCTATGTGGATGATATAGTGGTAACAGGGAATGACACAACTGAACAAGACCGCCTCAAACAAAACTTAGCTCATGAATTTGAAATCAAAGAGCTCGGTCAATTGCGCTACTTCTTAGGCATAGAAGTAGCACACTCAAAGGAAGGTATTTTCTTATCTCAACGAAAATATATCTTGGATTTGCTTGATGAAACAGGGCTATTAGGGGGAAAAGGAGGAAAGATACCAGTTGATCCCAATACAAAATTGCAAGCCAATAAAGGAGGTCAAGAGGTGGATAAAGGGAGATTTCAATGCCTGGTAGGGCGATTAATATATCTGTCACATACTAGACCTGACATATCATTTGTTGTCAGTCTAGTCAGCTAGTTCATGCATGATTCTAATGAAGAACATATGGCAGCAGTAAGGAAGATTCTATGTTATCTTAATGCTACACCTGAAAAAGGGATCTTATTCACTCCAGGGACAGACTTAAAGCTTCAAGGATATACAGATGCAGATTATGGTGGCCCACTAGTTGACCGAAGATCTACAACCGGGTACTGTGTATTTCTAGGAGGAAATCTGATCTCTTGGAGGAGCAAAAAGCAAGGAGTGGTGGCTAGATCAAGTGCTGAGGCAGAATTTAGAGCTATGGCCCTTGGTGTATGCGAGCTCTTATGGATAAAGATTATCCTAGAAGATTTGAAAATTCCAATACAAAGGCCTATTGAACTCTTGGGTGATAATCAATCAGCTATAAGTATAGCCTACAATCCAGTGCAACATGAAAAAACCAAGCATATCGAAATTGATAGACACTTCCTAAAGGAAAAGTTAGACAGCGGTTTATTGAAGATTTCATATATCCCTTCCAATCATCAAGTGGCTGATGTTCTTACGAAAGGTTTGCCAAATACCCAATTTGAAGTCCTGATCAACAAGCTGGGCATGATTGATATCTACTCCCCAGCTTAAGGGGGAGTGTTGGAACGAGAATAAGAAGCTATGGCAAGATAAAGATAGGTTGTTTTATCCTTTTATATTTTGTATCTATTTTGTGTTTTATCTTCTTGTTGTATATTTAAAATTGATGTAATCTAGTCCTAGATATTAGATTAGGAATCTAGTCCTAAAATATAGGGATGTAATCTAGCCCTAAAATATAGGAGAATTCTTAGGAAAATTCTTTGAAACCTCTTGTATAAATTCTATTATTGCAATCAATAAAACTATCAAAGAATATCGCTTCCTTTTTCCACACTCATATACTCTTTATTTGCCGGATATAAGTTCTCATTCTTTAAACTTCTTTTGCGAGTCCCTTGCGAGTTTTTAAGTCCATTGAGGCGTGTTATAATTTTAATTCCAATTTGTTGACTTTGGCCTGAAATTCCTTGTGTGCATATAAATATGGCTTATTCACCCTATAATTATTTGGGAATGATGCTATTGGCTAAGGTTAGATTTATGCAAGGTATTGTAACATCTTGCAAACGGATTGGTTATAAGTTTTTCACCATGCTCTATGTCCTGTGATCCTAGTGTGTGCGGGGCATACTATGTGTGGTTGTAATCTTATTTGAGGCCTGATGCATGTTGTGCATGAAGAGTTAGATGCATAGGGTCTTAGGGCCATTGTGCATATGCATACTCATGAAATGGTTTTCGAAAGAATATGGTACTTCATGCGTGCGACAGACTAGATCCGCGGGGTTATATCCTGCAAATCTCGGGTGGGCAGAATGTCGGACTCGTGGTGGGCTTCAACCCTATTCATATGTGGCGGACAAGATTCGCGGGAATATATTATATCCTGTAAATTGCGGGTGGGCAGAACACCAGACTCGTGGAGGGCTTTGTCCATTTCGAATATGGTTCTAGTAATGGTTGTATCTGTTTCTAAACATGATTTATGAAAAGCATATCAGGGGGATATTTCATACTTCCTGTGTTTCAGTACCCTCCAATATTTCTGATACTCATGTCTTCTTTTTATTCTATTATACTTGTTGAGCCTTGTGGCTCACATTTGCTTGCATCATTCTAGGAAAAGGAAAGGCCAAGATCGAGGGTGAGTGAGATGGTGTCGAGCTAGCTGGGTAGGTGGTGTACAGGGCAGTCCCAGCCGTTCAAGTCCTGAGGAGTCTGTATTCTCTAGGGTGCTAGGGTTTTTCTTTTGACTTTCTTTTGTGCGTAAAAATGGCACTGGTGTTATCCATATAAATACTCATCGTGTTTTCAGTGTGTTAAATTACGGTGTCATGTGGTTTCAGGTTTGCTTGAGTAGGCTTTGTCTCCATTTTGTCTCTTAGCTTCAGAGCATGTTTAAAAATAAATTAAGGTAAATTTTCGATTGTTACACTTAAAATTGACCGCGAATCACATGAATCGTACGATTTGTCCGATTCGTGTGACTTCGTATGCATGTGCGCTTTAATCAAATATTCGTTTGATTTAGCTATCTTTGAAGACAAAGAAGATTATGAAAATGATGATGCTCTTAAACTTGAAGATGAAAATGATTGATAACTAATGAAGATTATGGACAATGGAGTTTATTAGTACACTAATAGTTGTAGTTTTTTTTTTTTTTTTTTTTTTTCTAACTTGTTATTTTGAAAGTGGTTTGGTTTGGTGCAATTTGAATTTAAAAGCAACATGAATATACTTTTGCCTTTTGGTATAATTTTAAACTTAGCAAATATATTTAGAAGTATTATTTATCTATTTATATTTAAAAGAATTGATTATGGTGGACACATTATTTATTTTCTATGGACATTTATTATTTATAGTTGAAATTGAGAATGTGTACTGAATCTTACGATTCAATTCGATTTTCGATTCACGATTCATAAAATAAGGATTTCGATTCTCAATTCGAATCTCGATTTAACAACTATGCCCAACTACTCCTGAAACCTAACCTTATACATCAATGTTACTAGCTTCTAATATTTCTTGAGGTAGGAGTTATATGGAGAAAAATCTCAGTAATCTGACTGACAAGTCTTTTTTGCATCTTGTTTTCTGGCTATATAAGATTATTTCATGATTTTTGTTTGAGCAATGTTACAAAAGACCGTAATCCCTTATCCTGCTCTCGTTCAAGTAAAAAGAGGAAAACTCTGCTGTTAATTTCTATGAACTTTTTGGCTTCTTTGGTTGTTTCCTGTATTGTACTGTTTTGTCGTTAGCCCCCCTAACTTTTATCTTCTTTATCAGGACTATGAGTATGCTAGTTACAACCCTGTTGCCTATGACATAGCAAATCACTTCTGTGAGATGGCTGCCGATTATCATACAGAAACACCCCATATTTTGGACTATTGCAAGTATCCAGGTGGGTTATCCTGGATTAACATTTTATTTCATCCGTTTCCTGTTTCATCCTTTAATTGTTAATTTAATTATTATTTAGTCCTTGAGTCTATTTTATTCAAATAAGTTCACTCAGCAAGTTATCTCTTCATTGATTGTGCCTTTTTGCTGTTGCCTCTTCCATGTTGACTTTCTCCTTTTCTCTTATATAATACTGTTGCCAACGATAGAAGTTCTCTTTTCATCTAAGTACATGCTGCAGGTTTGGAAGAGCGTCAAAGGTTTCTTCGTCTTTATCTGAGTCGTGCAGGTATGATTGATTCTAATCTCATTTTCTCGTTTTTGTGGCTCTTAATATTCTAGCAAGTAGTTTTGCCGTTATTATTTATTTTGCACTTGCACTTTAATGGAACAAGATTAACAAACAGATTGAAAGAACATGCTGACTGTAGATGTCCCTTGAATCTCTTTGACAATAGGCATCATGATAACTGTTTAAGATCACAGTTAAGGAAGAAGTGGCTTTGTTTTTGCCGTCCTCTGAATTTATAAGGTTTCTATGCAGCTGTTGAGCAAAGTGATGAGGAAATTGAGCAGCGAATTCAAGACATTGAGAAGTATACTCTTGCAAGCCATCTGCTTTGGGGCTTATGGGGAATAATATCGGTATCTTACACCACCTTATTGATTTTTGTGATTGGTTTGATTGTACAAGCTCTCTCTCCTTTTGTTATTTTTCTGAAATAACTGAATATAGTAGCATGGACAACTGGAAAAAGATATGAGAAAGATGATAAATCTCTATAGAACAAAGGTAATAACAGAGGAATGGAGGAGTGTCAAGGTTAAATTTGTTAGCTAGGTAGGAACTTTGTTCAAACCTCTATAGCCCCTCCTTGAGACCATAAAGATGGATGAAAATGACCTGACCTCACTTTATCTTGGGTGGTGTGTGTGAGGTGTTGGATCTGGTGCAGGTGGATGGTGACTATCTTCAGTGCTGTGCTGGTGATCGGGGTGATTATATGTTCTTGAGAAGGCAGTGGTCAATCAGGTGCTTAAGTATGTGCCTGGGATGAGCATCTATCTGGGAATACTTGTTACAGGTTTGAAGAAGATTTGTTTCAAGTCTTTTAGGATGTTGAGGCAAATTGGAGGCTGATTATTCGAGAAAGGACAGGTCAAAGCACTAGGTGCAGAAAAACAACTGTGCACGTAATTGGAAATTTTGGATGGGAGTTATTTAATGATTGGACAAGTGAGAGTAAAGGCTGAAAAATGCTGAGCTTGAATGCTTATCATGAGGTGGATGATATTTGCCTTCAGGAGTCTAGAGGAATTACAAACAGTGTGCTGGTGTTGTGTTGCATTTGTGGAGGTAAGTGGGATGGGAACATTTTGTGGTGATTGGAAGTTTGGGGAAAGTGAGATATATTACTTGTACCAAAATTAATCTGCCTAACATGCTTTTTTCCCCCTATTTTTCAAAGTTAGTTTCCAAAAATTATTTATCAAAATAATGATTCTGATTTGTAGATAAATTTAATATATTTCGTTTTCATTTTCTATGAACATACAAGACAGATAACTTGGTTCTTGTGCAATGTATGAAATTGTAATGTTTTGATGGGAACCCAAAGAAAAATCTTAGAGACTGGATTTAAATTTGCCAACTTCAATCAGGTTACAAAGAAAAATCTGGGCATTCGAGAGGCCCTTAACTCTCCCTAAGACTCAATACAAAATTCTTTTTTTTTCCCCCCTCTCCCAACTTCTCCCCCCTCTACATATTCTCCTCTCTCCTCTTCAACCGAATTCTGTTACACACTTGCTGGATTGTTACACAACCCAACGATTTCCCCACTCTACCCCCACACACATGACTGGCTGTTATGCCAGCCAACCAATTTACACCCTTGCCCCCTGCCTCCTACCCCTTGGACCTTCTTTGATAAGTCAAGTGAACATTACTTCCCCCCCAACTCTCACCTTGTCCTCAAGGTGGAAAAATGGAAACTGTTGCTGGATCAAGTGGTAAGGTTCCCAAGTAGCTTCCAATGGAGGTAGCCCCTTCCATTGTATGAGCACTTCGAACCCCCGTAAGTTCTTCTTGGTCCCTAGCCGAACTCCCAGCACTGCCTCCGATTCCACCAGCATCTCGAGGTCTTCATTCAATTGTCGAGGAAGCTCCACACTAGCTTTCCAAGCCCTTCTTGCCTCCCGTAGTTGTGACACATGAAATATCGGATGGATTGGACAATGAGATGGCAGTTTCAGCTTATAAGCCATCGGACCTACTTCTCAATTTCAAATGGACCATAATAGTGGGCAACTAACTTTTCATTTGCACGAGCAGCCAATGATTTTTATCGATATGGTCTTAACTTCAAATAAACCAAGTCACCTTCCTTGTACTTCACCTCTCTTCTTTTCAGATCTGCTCTCTTCTTCATCATTGCTTGTGCTCTCATCAGTTGGGCCTTTAATTCCTCAAGGATTAAGTTTCTCTCAATTAGTTGCTGCTCCACCATTGAAACAAGGGGTAGTTCCCTTCTCAAACCTCAATAAGGGTGGTGGTTCTCGGCTATACACTGCTTGAAATAGAGTCACCTTGGTAGCAGTGTGGTAGGAGGTGTTGTATCATAATTCAGCCCAAGGTAGCCATATGTACCATGCCTTCAGTTTTGAGGAAGCAAAACAACGAAGGTAGGTTTCTAAAGTTCAGTTAAGTACCTCAGTTTGCCCATCCGTTTGAGGGTGATAGGTTGTGCTTCTGTTAAGTTTGGTACCTTGTAGTCAGAACATCTCCTCCCAAAATTTGCTCATGAAAATTTTGTCTCTATCCAAAACGATGGACCTTGGCATTCCATGAAGTCTCACCACTTCCTTAATAAAAATTCCATCCACCTTCCCAGCTGTAAACGGGTGTTTAAGGCCAATGAAATACTCATACTTCCTAAGTCTGTCCACCGCCACCAAAATTGAATCCATCTTGCCTGACTTTGGTAATCCCTCAATGAAGTCCATAGCAACGTCGTCCCAAATTTGAGTTGAGATAGGAAGAGGCTGCAAGAGTCCCCCCCAGTACTAAAGCCATATATTTATTTCGTTGGCAAACTGAGCAATCACTTACATATCTGTATATATCCTTCTCCATTCCCTGCCAATAGACATTTGTTGCCACCCTCTTGTAGGTTTTTAAGAATCCTGAGTGTTCTCCTATATTCCCATCATGCCTCTCATGAAGTAACAACGGAATGAGAGTGGAGCCCTTGGGTAAATACAGCCTGCCCTTGTGAAGGAGAAAGCTGTCTACCAGCTGGAAGTTAGGGTGTGAAGTAGGGCCAGCTTGGAGCTCTTGGATAATTTCTTGCAATCTTGCATCTGCCTTTACCTCATTGGCTAACTTATCCATTTGGACCACTTTAGGCACTGTTAAGGCCATTATTGTTACTGGGTGGCAGATTCATGACAACCCATTAGCAACTTTATTTTCCAAACTCGGCCGATATTGTATCTCAAATTGGAACCCCATCAATTTCACCATCCATTTCAAGTATTCTGGACTTACCACCCGCTGTTCCATCAAGTATTTGAGACTCCTTTGATTTGTTCGAACCACAAACTTCCTACCTAACAAGTAATGTCTCCATTTTTGCACAACAAACACTATGCCCATCAGTTCCCCCTCATAAACAGATTTTTTTCTCCCTAACTGGCTGAAAGCCTGACTGAAATAAGCAATAGGCATTTGCTCTTGCATTAATACAGCCCCCATACCTTGTCTCGATGCATCAGTCTCAATGATGAAGGGCTTCCCAAAGTTCTGTAAGGCTAAAACAAGTAGGGATACCATTTTAGCCTTAAGTTGCTGTAAGGCCTACTCGGCTGCCACATCCCAAAAGAAGTTGTTTTTTCTTAATCTCTCAGTTAGAGGCCTTGCTAACCTGCCATAATCCCTCACAAAGCGTCTATAATATTCCCGTGAAGCCAAGGAACCCCCTCAATTCCTTTACCGATGTAGGAGTAGGCCACTCTAACATAACTTGTATCTTACTTTGATCAGCTGAAACCCCATGATGAGATATAATATGGCCTAAGTATTCGATTTCCAGTTGTCCAAACACGCACTTCTTCCTATTGGCAAAGAGTTGGTTGTCCGTTAGTACCTTTAAGACACAACGTAAATGTTGTGCGTGCTGTTCAAAATCCCTACTACACACTAATATGTCATCGAAGAACACCAACACAAAACACCACAAATATTCTCTAAAAACATCATTCATTAATTATTGGAAGGTGGTTGGCGCATTCGTCAGCCCGAATGGCATTACTAGGAACTCATAATGTTCTTCATGAGTCCTGAAAGCTGTCTTGGGAGCATCCTTCGACTTGATTCTAATCTGATGGTAACTAGATTTCAGATCGAGCTTGGAGAAGACCCTGGCACCATGCAACTTATCAAGTAACTCCTCTATCACAAGAATAGGAAATTTATCCGGTATAGTGACCTTGTTCAAGGCCCTATAGTCCACATAAAAACGCCACTCTCCATCCTTCTTTTTAACCAACAAAATCGGACTCGAGAATGGGCTGGAACTAGGCTGTATAATTCCAGCAGCTAGCATCTCCCCCACCAGCTTCTCAATTTCATTTTTTTTGCAAATAGGGGTATCAATAGGGCCTTACACTAACTGGTGTGGTTCTTGGAACCATATTGATGATGTATCCTTCCTCCTACAAGGTGGCAGCCCCTCTGGTGTAGAGAAAACCCTCTCAAATTCAGCCAACACCCCCCTTAGCATCACTGGAGCTTCTTCTTATGCTTCTTTGATCTCTGCCGCCATGGTTCCCAACTCTAACAACATTCCTTCCCCATTCTCCCTAAAGGCCTTCACTATCGCCTTCAAGGACACCAAGGTCTTACTCAAGCTAGGGTCCCCTTGCAAGGTTACTGTTATGCCTCCTATCTAAAATTTCATTGTGAGGGCCTTCCAATCCACATTCATTTTTCCAACTGTTGCTAACCACTTCATTCCCATGCTAACCACTTCATTCCCAAAATCACATCAGCGCTTCCCAAGTCTAGAGGTAAAAAATCCTCTATGATTTACAAATTTTGGAGATTAAGCTTCACTCCTTTGCAAATTCCAGCCCCTTGCACTGTCATTCCAGTCCCCATAACTACCCCATATCCTGCTGTCTCTTCCCTTGGTAAAGACAACTGCTGCACCAGCTCCGTTGCTATAAAGTTATGAGTTGCCCTTCCATCGATAAGCACCACCACTGGTTGCCCCTCTATGACCCCTTTGAGCTTCATAGTTTGTGGTGTAGTCAATCCAACCACAGAATTCATGGAGAGCTCAATGACCTCTCCTTCTTGCCCCGACTCTCCTACTAACTCTTCCAACTTTTCTTCCCTCTCCACCTCCTCTTCTACCTCTTCATCACATATCATCATTACTTGCAGCTCTTTGTTTCTGCACTTGTGGCCTATAGTATACTTCTCATCACATCGAAAACATATGCCCTTATCCCCTTTTGCCTTCCACTCAGCCTCGCTAAGTTGTTTGAAGGGTGGGTTACTCCCTCTCCCATTGGCCTGTGGTCGATATGGGTTAAGAGGATTGACCGTTGTCAGTTTTGGCGGTTGTTGTGAGGGTGGCAGAATTCCCCCTCGCTGGTAAGTTGAAATTGGGTTTGGCATGGCTTGTCCTTTGTTCAAACCTGCTCCAACCGCCCCTCTCTGAACCACCTGATTTCGCTCCTTTATATGTTGAGCTAAGTCCATCATCTGTTCCAAACCCCTCGGCCTCAACACCCTCAACTCGGCCTTGATTTCAGGTTTTAACCCATTTATGAAATGCCTTTCCAGCATGGCTTTCGATAGGTTTTCAAAAGGCAATGCCAATGTCTCGAAACATTGGCGGTACTCCATGATCGTTCCCTTTTGCCGGAGGGCTAGAAACCTCTCTTCGACGGAGCCTTCTTGGGTGGGTCGGAAGCAACGACTCAACAGAAACTTGAAGCAAGTCCTCCCAATCCCTCACCCTTCGCCGCTTTTCCTCCCATTGGAATCACGACAGAGCAACTCCCTCCAAACACAATGCGGTTGCATCTAACTTCTCCTCATCAGTCATCCCAATCACCGCAAAATAGCGTTCGGCTCGAAATATCTAGCTGTCCAAATCTTCGCCTTCGAAGAGGGGCATCTCCAACTGTCGCCCTCTGATTTCCAGCCGCCAACCCCCATCGAAAACACCTACCTCGGCGCGCCGTACTCCCACATCCAGGGTCACCTCAAAATCCTGAAGGAATTTCAGAGGCTGGCCTCCCAACTTCTCCTCGTTCTTATGCTCTCATAGGCTCGGCCCTAAAGGGGGGCAGTCAATGTGACTGCCCTGGGCCCATTATTTAGGGCCGCTACGGACTTGAAGTCTGCTTAGTGCACTGTTAGGCTGGGCGGATTTCAAGTCTGTTGAAGGCGTGACTTTAAGTCTGCTGGCCTTCAGCGAACTTGAAGTCCGTGCACTGCAGCATTAAGCGGACTTCAAGTCCACTGGCGCCAGCAAACTTCAAGTTTGCTGACTTGACAGCGAACTTGAAGTCCGCTGACTTCAAGTCCGCTTAGTGCTGTTCAAGTCCGCTGATCTAAAATTATAATCCTTGTGAACTTTCTGTGGAGAGGGGGATTTCTCAAAGGGGGTTTCTCAAATTCCAGGTTATATTGTTCTTTGTTTATTCTTTGAAGTATTAAAATTGCATTGGGTTTCCTTGTATTGTTTCTATTTTCGAGTAACAATGCTTAGTAAGAAACACCCATCTGGAAGTCAAAAAAGAAAAAGAAAAAGACAGAGAGAAGAATTAACTCAATCTCAAAAGGACTCTTCAAGAGAATTTATTTTGCTGGATGAAAAAGAACTTATTGAATTGTTATAAGTATTGATCTTGTTTATGTATTGTAGCCTTTTATTCTAAATTTTAATATATTGAAGTTTGAATCGATACAATTTATTTGGCATGAATGTTAAATTTTTAATTAATTTGGACATGTTAGATCTTGGTTGAAAAATAAGAGTGAGTTCATCACTAAGTTTAAATATATATATGGGGGCCTAATTTTTACTTTTGCCCTGGGCACTAAAAAATTCAAAGCCGGCACTGCGCTCCCGTTCTTGCTCTTTCCACCTCGTTCTCATCCATGTGAACTACTCTAGCAAGTTCGTGACATTCTTCTCCATCGATTGAACCTCACCCCTCATGGCATCAACTTCCCGTTGCATGCCTTCCATCCTCCCTTCTAATTCTCCTACTCGGTTCATCAAGTTCACCATCAGGATCGGTGACGCGCTGATACCAAAATGATGGGAACCCAAAGAAAAATCTCAGAAATTGGATTCAAATTCGCCAACTTCAATCAAGTTACAAAGAAAAATATGGGCATTCGAGAGGCTCTTAACTCTTCCTAAGACTCAATACAAAATTCTTTTTCCCCCCTCTCCCAACTTCTCCCCCTTCTACATACTCTCCTCCTCCCTCCTCAACCGAATTTTATTACACACTTGCTGGGCTGTTACACAACCCAGCGATTTCCCCACTCTACCCCCACGCACATGGCTGGCTGTTATGCCAGCCATCCAATTTACACCCCTGCCCCTTGGATTCTTTGATAAGTCGAGTGAACCGGGGGCCTATCATGTTTTTACAATTTTCTTGCAAAATATTACTCCCCCTCTCTAAAAGAAAAAAAGAGAGAAAAGAAACAAGACCTGCCACTGACCGGGAAATGATTTGTGTTAAGGTGAAGTGGCCCAGGGCATGGTTGCATGTATGAGGAGAACTGCAATCTTATCTCCCACTATTGCAGAAAATGAATTCTCAGTCTTGTCCTGTATATCTTTATCTTCTTCATGCCTTGTTTGAATTGTCCAAATGCAAAGAAAAGTAATTAATTCCTGAATATTGACCATTGAGGAAACAGTGGATAGTTTCCTCTCAATTTCCACAGAAAAGACATCTGCAGACCAATTCACAAAGGTCATTAGGAAGGGCTTCATGGACTATGATATCAACCTCTATTGTCCAATTCTTGGACTTTTGCGCATGATTGTGGGCGTGGCCTTCATGTAAGGTTGATGGCTATGTTACTTGAATTCTTCTAGAGTGATGATGTAGTGAACATTTAGACACTTCGGATGGCATGTGGGATATGTGTGTCTAGTTACACTTGTATGTGACAATTATATTGAAACAAAAAAGTTATATCCTACTTTGTGAATGCCATTATTGTTTAGAAACAATATATATATATATATATATTTGTGAATTATGAAGTTCACCCTAGTCCTAGTGTCATTGCTATGACATGCAACCAGGAATGACCGAGGTTACATGGAATTGAGTATTGATGTTAGGTGTAGGTATGTTTCTCCTTTTTTTTTTACTAGGTAGTGTAGGTATGTTTCAAAGTGACACTTAGATTGAGTCATATGTGCATTGACACAATGATACAACTAACTTCCACAATTTTCAGTTTTCTTTTTTAAGGGAATAGGGTTTACAAATTAACATAGATTTGAACGTATAAATAAGAGTTTTATGCATAATTTATGAAATACTCTTCTACTTGTATTTAATGATTGCATGTCTAACTAGCCATGTTAAATGCATAACAAATATCTATGTTTAGTATCAAGTATCTAACATGGATATTTGAAATTCTGGAACAGTCCATTTATTACGGCATGTGATAACTGCATCCATTTCTGTGCAATATGGGTGTGCAAGAAACCAAATGTTCTTTGGTTAAACACCAGAAGCCATCCCAAGTCATGAACTAAGGGAGGTTATCTTGATTATTTGAAAATTATGTTGTCATGCTGATGCATGAGGACTGCACTATTAAGGAATGCCATGTTACTAATTACTATGCTTGGTACTTTTATTTCAGGAACATGTCAACGAAATTGATTTTGATTACATAGAGTATGCAAGACAGAGGTTTGAACAGTATTGGTTAAGGAAGCCTGAGCTATTAGGTTCCTGCTGAGCTACTGCTGATGGTGTTGCTGAAGGTGAGAAGCCTATCTGTTCCTCTCACTTTTTTAACTTTTGGTCATGATTTATGCATGTCATCTAGGTTTCATACTGCAGTAAATTTATTAAAGTTCGTTCTTGACGAACTTGTGCTAGGTTCTATTGTGGACCATGATCTTTGTTTTGGGAACACATCATCATTTGTTAGTTTTTGAATAGGTGAATGATCATTTTTGGTTCTTTACTCGTTTCAACTACTTTAATCAGTGGGGACCTACACTAGGTTGAATGTACACCATGTAACTTTCATTTATCTCTGTAGCAGCTTTGCTTTCAGTGGACATTTTTTCTTTACAAAATCTCTGGAGCGCTCTTTCCATGCCTGTCGCCTAAACCTAGTCATACATATACTTCATGTTTCTAACCAATGGAACTGCTGTACTGTTGGTATTAGTGCCAATGTCGGAGATTTCTTTAAGGTTTGTGGCGTGATACATAAGGTTATTTTGTCCTGCAGGCAGGTAACAAGGGTCAGTAGTGTTGAAGCCATGAGATCTGTTCCAAGGAAAATCCTGTGAAATTTGCGGACCCTAGAACGGGAAAAAGGAGGTAAAAGCAAAAAGGTGTACAAGAAGGATTAGAAGGCGGACATGTAGACAGTGTGTTTTGGGTTCTTGTTTTTAAATTTGTTTGGCATCAAATCCTGCCATGGGCGTTGGGTTCGGGCTGCTATGATGCTTTTGAGTGCAATAATTTGTTCTCGCGTTTGGTGAATACTTCTGAATATTTGGATGTACATAATAACTGTTTTTTATTTTGAAACGGTAGAATTGATAATCCTTGAAGCTGTAAAGTCTCTAATTTTATTTTGGTACATTGTTATCCTAACACTTTCTATGTACAAATGAATAATTTATATAGAAATTTCAATTATGATGGGGTGATTTTTGCCATGCATTTGTTTGGATAAAGTTACCATCATCATATTTATTTGAACAATTACATTACTTTTTATCTTTTGAATTTATTTTTTATCTTTTATTCAACAGAAAGATAAAGTAAAAGTAGTGTTACGCCTTTGCATATGTTTAGAGCTCTCCATAAATGAAATTCGTTAAAAAATAACATAACAGGAAAAATTGATTGTCCAAGTTCATGTGTTATTTTACTTTCTTTTTTTTTTTGAACTGTGATGTGAAATGTGAGTCCGTAAAAAATAACTTATTTAACCATTTTAATGCCCCTATTTAATTTACAAGCGCACACGCTATTGAGATAAAAAGGTAGAGCTTATAAGAAAAAGCATTTGGTGGTGCCCCATTGATGGAGCCAATTGTTGTGGTAACCTTGATATGAATTTTGTAAAAACTTGAACATGGCTTGGCTTGGCTTAGACTTGTAAGCATTTCCATCTTAGGAGAGGAGAATTGACAAAAACAATAATAGCACGTTGCGTTTATGCAAAATGACTTGTGCTATAAAGGTATATTTAATAATATAAAAATTTTATAAAAAATATCATATTCAAAAAATTAAATTTTATTTTCGCTATTTGACACACTGCATTTTTTATATAATCGAATTTCATGGTACAAACATTTAAAGTATATTTTAGTCTATTTTTTATAAAAAAAAATTGATTTTAAGGAGGGTATTTATGTTTTTTATTTTATTTTTTAACTAAATACAATCAAACATACCCATTGTTAAATTTCATAATTTTTATCTCAAAAAAATAAAGTGTTTTCTATAGTCAAGCTCTCAAAACATACATTTGTATATTTACTGGTCTTGTGGAGGGAATGTGGGAAAGCACAGAGCATCACATTCATTTCCCGAACACCAGTTCACATATCTTTAAAGTTTAAACAAAAACAATTGTGTTGTGTTGGGTTGGGTTGAGCTTTATCATGAAATATATATATATATATATGTTGTGTAAATAGTGTTAATAAAATAGTAATAATCATGTGTCCTTGGTATGTCTTTGAAATGGGTCTGACTATTTTAATGCCCCAAACTTAGATTATAGCGTTACGTTTAGTAAGGCTAATAATATGATGACATAATAATAATTCTAAAAAGAAAAAAAAATAATTCACATATTTGTTAGTTAAATAGAAGACATCTACAATTGGAGAGGTCAACTTAATTTATTGGGATGATCGTTTTTGTGTGATTTTTTATCGTTCGTATCTTTAATTTTGATAAAGAAGATAAATCGTAAGTAGAGATTTTATCTTATTATATAAGATAAAACATTGAATCCAGAAAAACCTAACAATGCGAATCTAAATTTATTTGTCCCTGAGCCCCTAGAGGCAGTCAAGCTAGTCTCTTGATCTGGCTTGCTGCCGTATAACAGACCACAGACTCGAACGGATTTCGCAAATAAAATAAGATAAACGACGGTCGGTCGTTAAGTTCCTTAATGATGGGCCTCCGTACGTTACAAGCCCATATCCAAGTTGAAGGGACATTTCAGCCTCCAAGGGCTCCCATTGAGTCGTTAGGGCTTAATTGCCTCTGTATATCTATCAATTGATTTGAATTTCACGATTCATCTTAATCCGTCGAACCGAGCGAACTTCGAATCCTCGATCAATTTTCTTCCTACTTCTCCTGCAGCTATGACTGAGGTCTCTCTCTCTCTCTCTCTCTCTCGGTGTGTGTATATGTGCGTATTCTTATTTATGGGCTTTTCTGTTATCTCCTTTGGGTTTGTAATTTCGGATGAAGAGCTTTCAATTGAATTTTCTCTTCTTTTTTTCTTTTCGGAGTTTGATAAGTTACTTTTATGTGAGGCGTCAATTTTGTGAAGAATGTAGCGTGCTTATAGGAATGTTACAAATTCTTATAATTTACCGGGGGCCTGAATTGCGAAGTAGATGAATTAAGGTTCCAACAAATCCATTATCACATCTAGAGCCCACAAGTACATGGTGATGGAGATTGAAGAACTGTTCGAAGGAAGTTTAAAACCCCTTTTCGTTTGAAGGATTTAGAAGGGGAGGTCTCCTCTGGATTTGTAATTTTCAGATGAAGGGCCTCCTATTTGAAGTTTTCCTCTTCTTTTTGTCCTTTTCGGAATTTTGATAATTGACTTTTACGCGAGAGGCATCAATTTTGTAAAGCATGTAGAGTGCTTCTAGGAAATTTCCAGATTCCTATAATTTACCAGGAGCCTAAATTGTGAAGTAATTGTAGGTGAAGGGTTGGGAGCATCCAACTGAATTAAGGTTCCAAGATATTCACTTTCACATTTAGAGCCCACAATTACATGGTGGTGGAGATGAAGATCATGGTTATTCAAATGAAGTTTAACATCACTTTTTGTTTGAAGGATTTAGAAGAGAAGTGAAGGATTTGCAAGGAAATAGCAAGGGGTTAGGTTGTTTGGATAATGTTTAGCAAGGACGTGAATGGAGACAGTGGCGGAGCCACGTTTCGGCCAGCTGGGGCCTTGGCCCCAGCTGGCTTTTTTATTTTTTTATATATATTAGTATAAATAATTATAATTTTTATAATTTGGCCAGGGCTAAAATTAGCCCTTGGTCCGGACTAAAATTATTCCTTGGCTCCGCCACTAAATGGAGAGCTTAGAAACTGTCAATAGGCTTGATCATTTTGAGCATTTGTTCTTTTTCTGCATTTCCTTCCCATTTTAGGAGAAAAATGGAGGAGACCTAAGTTTATGATGTTTCTATATTGTTTAAATTTCAAATATACACCAACTTTTGGAAGGTAACAATAAAATTATGCTTGAAATTTATCTATTTGACTTAATTACTTCCCTTTTCTTCATTTTTTTTTTCTAACCAAACAAGAAAACTGATACTCCCATTTATAATTATGCTTCAGTTAGCTTGCCTTCGCTTTAATTGGAAAAGTGAAAGTAGATATGTCATAGTTTAAGATAGTAAACTACCTGCTAGTACTTTTTTTGTTCTTGTCTTTTTGATATTTGGGAACTTGAATTTTGGAGAAATGGAAAACAAATGAAAAACATAAAAAAAGAGAATGATGGGATTAAGATATAATTTATTATATTTAATCTGGTTAAAAAATGGGAATGAGATGAATAGATATTTGTTGAAACAAAAATCATTTGTATTTCTGATCAAATGTACAAACCCCAGAATTTCTGAAGCTATGGAACTAATTGCAATGTGTTGTTCTTAATTAGTTTGTTGACTTCACATTCCTTAAATATGTCTTAGTTTTTCCTCCTTATTCCAATCTGTATGTTCCTATGGTTATAGCCCCCACCCTTGCAGCACAGATAGTCTCTTGCAGTTGGGGCGCCTTGTTTATTTTTTTCATTATTGATCTTTTATAATATATCTATAAGTAAAGTCTGATCGAATCTGGAGAAAGTTCTATTTTCTTCCCTAATTCCTATCGTCTGATTGAATGGAACTTTTACTGCCCTTTGCAGTACTGGGTTAGTCAAGGCAACAAATGGTGTGATTTTTGCAAAATTTATATATCCAACAACCCTGCTAGTATCAGAAACCACGAACTTGGTCAGCGTCACAAGGATAATGTTTCCAAGAGGCTTACTTCTATGAGACAAGAGAAAGCTGCCAAAGAGAAGGAACAAAAGGAAGCAGCTCATGCCCTTGAACAAATTGAAGCGGTAAGTTTCTATTGAGTTTTTTTGCTAATAGAGGACAATTTTCTTTACCGACAGCTACTAAAACATACTTCATTATTGATTGTTGACACAACAATTTAGCTTCACAACTTTTCCTCTATGGAAACAGCTGTCTAAATATGCAAAACATTTGCCTGGTAACATGATTTGGAAAGTTGGTCAGAAGATGTTTCCGCTGCTGTAATCATGGGGGCTTCCTTGTCATGCATTCCTGAGGATATTGTTTTCTGGATCTTGAAACAGAATATGAATTTATCAACATTGTGATCAGTCAAGCATACCAGAAAATTCTGTGACATGCTTTCTTACAGTGTGAATTCTGTACCAGAAAATTGTCACATGTTTTTTTTTTTTTCCTTCACTGAAAATATTCTGCATTACATTGTATTATTAACATCTGTGGAACAACATTCCAAATTCATCTGGAAACTGAAAATTAAAAGCAAATTATACCTGGATTTTTTAATTTAGAACCTTGCCCATTACTTGTGAATTGATATGAAATTCAGAAATGAAATATGCTCTCTGTCACCCACGTATTTTGATGCATTAGTTACAGTATTTACATCATTGTTTTTGTATGTTGACTCGGGATATTGATGCTTGTGACTTATCTATTCTTGTTTTATTTCAACTCAAATTTCTGTCAGAAAGCCAAGCGCAGCTACCAGAAGGATATATCAGCTGTCAGAGAAGCCAGAGATTCTGATGCAATTCCTGGAGAAGGTAAGCCATTTATAGTTATAGTAGTAATATATGTTTTAGCATTGTATATGCCACGTAGTTAGAAGTCATACCTCTGGTATTGAGTTCTTTTATAAGGATTATCTTTGAAATTTTCATTTTAAAGATGTTTTTACCACCAAGTTCTAGTTTGGAAATTGAACTTGGAGTTACCTTGCACTAGCTTGTATGGTTCATACTCCCTTTAAGTTCTATTAAACTAATTAAGTTGCAAGGTGAGAAGTCCAAGATCAGCAAGGAAAAATGCTTGTTGAGGCATTTCTCTAAAAAATGATCTGAAGTCAACTAGAGTCTATACTTTGATTGTCTAAAATCCTAGATTCATTAATTATGGGGTTAGCTTGATTTGGCTCAGCAATGGTTGAGAAATCAACTTTAGAATGTCATGACCTTGAACCCTGAAAGAATCCTTTTCTTTCTGTCTTTCTTTCTTTCTTTCTTCTTCTTCTTCTTCTGGTTGGGGGATGGCAAGTGTGTGGGAAGGGGCCTGGCAGCAAATAAACTGAAAGTTAAATGGGATAGCTAGTTGTAACATGTTAAAAATTGTGAACATACATAAGTAAGCTTACAATTTTAGAACTCCAGGAGTGCCCAGATAGAATATTATATTAACCTAATTTAATGGTGTCAGGCTTCCCCAATCATATAGAAAACAGATCTTGCTTTGGCTGGGTGGGTAAATATAGTGGTGGTATACGTTATCTTCATGGAAATTTAGTTACTTGAGGTGGATATGGAAGATCAATCTATCAGTCGGTGATATAGATGAAAATTCCTAATGATTGTTTTAGAGTATCATCTACTTAGGAACCTTAGAGGGTTAGGGATGTTGGAATTTTGTTTCCTACTTTAAGTTGAATTCATAGTATGGTAAGATTGTTATCATCATCATCATAAGCCTTAACCCCACTAGGCAGGTCAACTACATGAATTCTAGCTCTATAATCATTCTTAGCCATGGATATATCTTCTATAAGGCTATTATATCCCATATCATGTAAAAGGTTTTCTATCAACTTTCTTTGGTCTTTCTCTACAAACTTCTTTCATTCTATCCACTCCCTACATAGGTGTGTCTATTAATCTTTTTATCACATGTGTAAACCATCTGTCACAACCCGGTTGTGACTGCCACCGCCCTCCTACTAATCAGATGGGGATTGGTAGGGAGATTTAGTCCTCCACTTGAGAATGGAGTTGACAATAAGGAAGAACAGTAAGAAGCAAGAGAAGAGAGACGAAGAGAGAGAGTGGTTAGATGAGAGAAGTAGAATCTCTTGATTTTCATGCATGCCTTTCCCAATCGCACGAGAGGCATATTTGTTTTGCGGTTATGGCCATACAAACTCTAATTCTAACACATTCTACTAGACCTCTAGCACACTACGGTTATAGTAGAAATGATAAACATATAATTGAAGATCACAACTAGCAAAAATTTAAAGAAAGGACTCCTAATAGACTGCCTCCGTGACAATGCTCCCCTCTTGAACACTTCCTTGTCCTCAAGGAAGATTAAGTAGGCAAACAGTGCGGGGAAACTTCTTCAGCAAATCTGGAAGATATTCCTAGGTGTTGCTATCTGCAATATTGCCTTGCTATTTAACCAAAACCTGGATTAATGGAGCTTCTCCACGCTGGATCACTCTTTTCTTAAGTATGGCCTCCGGCTTCACAGCTTGTTCAATTCCCCTGGGCAGAGAAGGTAGTGTAGGACTTACTAGTTGCCCCCCAATAGATTTCTTCAATAATGAAACGTGGAACACATGATGGATGTGAGTTTTGGCCGACAATTGCCAACGGTAAGCCACTCTTCCAACCTTGTCAGTTATGGGAAAAGGTCCGAAGTACCTGGGGTTAAGCTCAGTAGCCTTTCCCCATGTCAGTGACTTCAAATGTGGTTGTTTCAGCCTTAGGTACACCTCTTCTCCAACCTCAAACTTCCTTTCCATCCTCTTCTTGTCTGCATACTACTTCATGCGGTGTTGGGCAGAGGCCAGCTCTTGTTTCATTTGCTGAGTCACTTCCCTCTTCTTCTATAAATACTCTTCCATTGTAGCCACATCTAATCCTCCTCCAACTACTGGCAGCACTGGTGGCTTGTACCCGAATAGAGCTTCAAAGGGGGTTACCTTAATAGATAAGTGTAGAGTGGTGTTGTACCACCACTGCGCCAAAGATAACCACCTATGCCATTCCTTGGGGCGCATTAGGCATATACACCTTAGATAGGTTTCAAGGCATTGATTCACCCTCTCGGTTTGACCATCTGTTTGAGAGTGGTATGCCATGGATAATTTTAGATCAATGCCCAATGATTTCATCAATTCTTGCCACAACAAACTGGTAAAGATGATGTCTCTATCCTAGATTATGTTCTAAGGAACCCCATGCAGCTTGACTACCCGATCTAAGAATACCCTGGCTACCTCTTGAGCAGTCTAGGGATGGGACAACCCTATAAAGTGGGCAAATTTGGTAAACTGATCCACCACCACCAAAACATTGTCCTTTCCCTCTGATCTAGGTAACCTATCTACAAAATCCATCGACACACTCAACTAGGCTTGTTTTGGAATGGGCAGGGGTTGCAATAACCCAGGGTAGGGTACCAGCTCTGTTTTACACCTTTTGCATACATTACATTCCTGCACAAACTCCTTGACCTCTACTCTCATCCTCGGTCAATAGAATATTCCTTTAAGCCTCACATATGTATTTTGCTCACCCGAATGGCCCCGTAAAGGCGACTCATGCAAGGCCTGCATGATCTTTCTTTTGAGTTCAGCCTTGTCCCCAACCACTATCTGTCCCTAGAACCTCAACATTCCCTCCTTCAAAGTATACCCCTCCATCTCTTCTTTCCCCACAGTCAGTTTTTCCAATAAGGCCGTAATTCTCTGGTCTCCAACATAATTGCTAATCACTTTCTCATCCACCCTGGAGTCACCACGGTGACTGCTGCAAGGCTTCCCTCTTCATGGCACCTGGAAAGGGCGTATGCAGCAATGTTTTCCTTTCCTTTTCTAAATTGTATAGTGTAATCTAATCCCATGAGCTTGGCCATACCCTTCCGCTGAAGCTGTGTTTGAAGCTTTTGCTGCAATAAGAACTTCAAACTTTCGTGGTCCGTCTTGATAATAAATTGTCCCTCTTCCAAGCAATGCCTCCGTCTATCCACAACCATTAGGACTGCCAAGAATTCCTTCTCATAAATACTTAGCCCGGAGTGCCTAGGGCCTAGCACTTAACTTAGGAAGGCAGTAGGCCTTCCTTCCTGCACCAACACAGCCTCGATACCAGTGCCACTTGCGTTAGTCTCTAGGATAAAGGGCTTGTTGAAGTCCAACAGTTTCAATTTAGGCACCTTACTCATGGCCCCCTTCACATCTTCAAATGCCTTCTCTGCCTTGGGCCCCCAACTAAACCCCCTTTCTTTAGCAACTCGATTAAGGGACGACTGATCACTACATAATTCTTAACCGTCGATAATAACCTATTAGCCCAAGGAATCCCCTTAAGGCCCTCACTGTTGTTGGTCTTAGCCAAGATACCATTGCCTCAAATCTTTTTAGGGTCAGTGCTCACCTTTCCTTTAGAGATTATGTGTCCCAAATATTCCACCTGCCCTTGGCCAAACTCACATTTGGATTTCTTAATGAATAATTGGTGGGATCAGAGGATGTCAAGGGTGGTTTGTAGGTGCAGCAGATGCTGGTCAAAGGTGGAACTATAGATGAGGATATTGTCAAAGAAGACTAAGATGAATTTCCATAGGTGGGGTTCAAAGATACGGTTCATGAGTGATTAAATGTAGCTGGGGTATTGGTAAGCCCAAATGGCATTACCAAAAATTCAAAGTGTTCGGTGGGTTTTGAATGCAGTTTTAGGAGTATCTTTGGGTTTTATCCTAATTTGATGATAACCCGAGCGTAAGTCGAGTTTAGAAAAGAATTGGGTATTGTGGAGTTCATCCAAAAGATTCTCCACCAAGGGTATGGGAAATTTATCCTTGATTGTTATGGAATTCAAGTGGCGGTAGTCTACACAAAACCACCATGTTCCATCCTTCTTTTTTACCAACAAAATAGGGGAAGCAAATGGGCTTTGGCTAGGCTTGATAATAGATTGTTGGAGCATGTCCCTAGCCATCCTCTCAACTCATTCTTTTGGGTAAGTGGGTATCGGCAGGCTCTAATGTTAACTGGTTCTATATTTGGTTTGAGGTTAATTGAATGGTCAAACAACCGGTTAGGGGGTAGGGACTTTGGCTCAGCAAAAAGGTCTTCATATTTCAGCAATAATTCATTAAGTAATGCCAAATGTGTTACCTGATCAAGAGGCTCTCCTAGGCTGCTGACTGTCAGATAAGTTTGCCCCTGCTCCCCTTGTCCCTCGAGTGCGTCTTCCTTGGCCACAATTGAAAAGAATTGTGCCGATTGAACTCACTTCCCTTTCATTACTCTCTTCAGCCCTTTTCCTGTCATTAGCTTACACTTCCCAGCTTCTTTTCCTCCGGTGATTGTCATTCTTTTCCCCTTCTTCTCGAAGGACACTTCCATGTGGTTAACATCAAAACTAATAGAGCTTACACCCTTTATCCAATCCACCCCCAAGACCATGTCGCAACCTCCCAACTGAAACAACCTCAAATCAATTTCGAACTTCTCCCCTTGCATCTCCCATGAGAACCCATTACAGGCTGAGGTGCTTAACACCTTCTGGCCGTTGGCCACTGTTACACTCAAGGGAGGTGTCTCCATTAACTGACATTTCAACCTTCTAGCAGTGTTTTCTTCGAGAAAACTATGGGTACTCCCACTATCAGTAGCCCATGGCCTGTCCTCCTACCTTAATAATTTTATTATTGGCCATTCCCTTCAGGGCATGAATGGATATTTGTCCATTATCTTCCATGCTCACATCGCCCCCATCCTCTTCTTCCTCAACTTCTTGGTCACTACCTTCATCACCTTTGAGCAGCAGGATCTGCCTCTTGCAGGGTTGGCCGGGGTGGTATTTCTCTCCACACCTGAAGCATAAACGTGCTAACCTTCTTTGCTCCCTCAATTGATCTCCAGAGAGTGCTGGGTTTTGGCCAACAGTCCCCTTCACCCCGCTGTTACCCCTGCCTATTTCTCAGCTAAAATACCTCCCACCTCCATTTTGGGTTCTTGCCACCATCCCTTCGTCTGTTGCCTTTGCTTTCTCAACAAGGCTTCTACTACCAATTCCTGTAACTGGGCATCTTTCGATGCTTGGGCCACAGTTTGGGGTCTCATCACCTTCACCATTGGCCTTAATTCATCATTGAGGCCACTCAGGTAGCTTGACACAAAATAGGCTTCGATTAGATAGAGGTTGTGTTGAATCATGTAAGACCTCACTCCTCGAAACGTTTTTGATACGTCTCCACACTTCCCAATTGTTTGAGCTTATTGAACTCTTCCACAATGTCAACCATGCTTCTTTCTCCAAACCTCCCACACAAAGCTTTAGTGAACTCCCCTCACATCTGGTTCCTCCTCAGTCGTATCACCCCCTGATACCAGGCGTCGACCTCCTTGTTGAAGTAGGCGACTACCAGAGGTACCTTCTGTTGTTCTATGACATTATATCATTCGAACAGCCTTTTACATTTCCTCACCCACCCTCGGGGGTTTTGTCATGATCCTAGGGTTTAGCCTAGGACTAGAATGGAAATCAGAAGGATCCGATTCATTTAAAGTCAAGAACAGAATGTATAGAGGGAAGATTGAAGAAGAATGGGGGAGAAATTAGAAAGAATGGAGGGAGAATGGCAGAAGAACGAGAGAGATAGAGATTAGAGAGAAATCTTGGAAGAGAATTCAATATCAAAATCAACATAAAATCATCCAACCTCAGCTGAGGCTTAAATATAGCCTAACAGCCTCCCACATACTCCCATGTGCAATATAACAACTAGTCTAACTACCTATAGAATAGGACAAAACACTATAACAGAAAGAAAGAAAAGAAATTATAATTATTGTATATTGTATGCCAACTCCTACTATTATATTTACTAATATATCCTTGGATAATTCCTAGGGTCATGACAATTCTCCCTCCTTGAAATGTTTCTTGTCCCCAAGAAACTTATCACCTAGCCGTTGCTTCTTTATCCAATGCCCGCTTTCTCTATCTGTTTAATTTTTCTTTCTTTCTTTCTTTCTCCTTCTAGGCTTCTTCTTCTTCGTTCTTAGGTTTCCAAGATTAATTCCAAGCATAAATTGGCCTAGAATTTTAGTAGGGAAAACTTCATCGAGTTCAAGCCCAATACAACCACCCCTGGTAAAGATATCCAATCAAGTTTGGTCTCCAATCTATGGACATGATCAGCCACTTCCGAATTGACATAGCTAGCAGCTGAACTTTGGAGTTCAATGGAAGGACTATCCATGTTCGCGACTTCTGTTAGTACTTCATTACCGTCCAATACAAGTAAGGAGGGCATATCTATAGCCATAATTGTTATTACTGTATCCCCATTCAACCCACAACCATGCTCTGTTGCAAAAATATCAACAGCCTCAAATTGCAGCAATGGAGGTTTGTATTCTTTCCTTGAATACTCATACCAAAGCTATTTGTGAGCATTAACATTAGGAGTTGCTACAACTTCAATTCCAGCCAATGATTTCTCACTGACAGATACTTGGCTTCCATCTCGACCTTCTTCCCTAACATGACTTACATCCAGATTAGGTTGTGCATCACTGGGATCAGCTTCTTGCTCTTGTAGAGTGTGGTCTATCCCAATCTTCTCATCCAATCTTCTTTCATCTTTGGAATCCTGAGTTTCCATTGACTTGTTCGCTTCATTTACAACGCCAACTTCCTTAATATTGGCTAAAGTTTCAATCGGATTCTCCTGATTACATGAAAATAATTCAGCAACTCCTTCCTTGTGTTTGCTGGAATTTCCCTCTATGTGAACCTCTCTTTCAACAATTTCAGATTGTCCCTTTGCCTTTGTTGCCCCATCAATCTGTTCATCATAGATTCCTTTTGAACAATACCATTCACCACCAATTTCATCACTGATGTTGCATTCCTCCTTAATAGTTTTGCTGAAACCGATATCCTTTTTCCACTCCACGCTGGAGGTAAGCATTGAGTCGCTCTTCCATAATCTTGACTTTTCCTTTGGTTGCTCCATTTCAAGGAAGTCCTCCTTATTAAAACTTCTGTGATAATTATCAAAGTATTCCACCTGAAAGTTGCAATGATACTTCTTAATAAGTATCATCGCAAACCCTTGTAACTTCTCGCAGAACATACGGCCAAATTTCTCGTACTCTTCATGAATCCCATTGCTTGTTCCTTTGTCCTTGTTGTTGCCAACTGAAAATGCAGTCTCCTTTGGCTGCCATTGAGGCTCCATTTCAGCTAAAAATGAAGTATTCTTCTGCTGCAATTGAGATTCCATTAGACTCCTTCATGCACTACTCCTCCTGGCCGAAATCTCACTGGCTGGAAAAGCAATAGGCTAAGAAACAATAGCTCTTTCCATCCTAATATTCTTCTGTAACTGCCTCACCCAATCACCTCTAAAATTGATCCAATAAGTGTCAAATTGCAGCCATTGTTATGCTTCCAAACCAAATTTATTGTAATAGCAGGAAAAATTGCACACTTTTAGGGACTTGATCGGCCTTTAAGAGTCCTCTAGACTATCTTAATTGTTGACTGAGAATCACAATCGAAATCGCAACAATTGAGAATCACCAGAATTGCTCTAGGAGTCTCCTTCAAATTCTGAATAGAGATCACAGCAAATAATCAATATGAATGCACCCTAGACAGCCTGGACTGCTTGCTGTCAATTTTCGATCAACCATGTTTCCTTCCAACTTATATCTCAAACACGGAAAATCCACTGCTCAATTCTTCAGCAAGGTTCACCACACTTTTGCTGCTCTGTCTGCTTCTATCACTCAATGGTTGAGGCTCACCGGCTTAGGAATGCCTTCAAAGCTACACTCTCAGTTGCTACGAGCCTTGCTGGAATTAGATATCAGAATTGCCGCACTTCTTAGCCGAGACCCCACAGAATTTAGCGGCCGTAAGAGGAATCGGAAGCTGGGCAGTGGCCGAGATCCGTTGCTAAGGAGCAATAGCCAAGATCGCCAGGGTTTTCTTGCCTCAATCACACACGGTGACTTGGATCCAGCTACTAGGACAACTGTAATTTACACACTGCTGAATTGAAGGCTAAGGATGTTTACGGAATTGGCCGAGGGTCACTCACCTGTGGCGCCTTCCAAGTTTGACTGAGGGTGCTCACTTGCTTGGAGATTAACACCTCCTAGCGCCTACTCACCTTCTAGATGTTCCAGAGTCGCTGGAACACGTCTTGAATTTGTTTCACCTTCCTTGTTCGTCTTCAAGATCCGATCGGAACTGTTTGGTCTTGCTTGCCCACAACACTAAGTCACTTGCACCCCCAGCTTTGCTTGTGGACCTCATTTAATGCCAGGAACACTAGTGGCCTTGCTCGTCTCACCGTGCTGGACCTAATTGCGATTGCCCAGTTCTTCGTCGGAAGAATTCGGCCGGAATCCTCTGGGTCTGCCTCGTTTTCTTGCTCTGGAAAGAGTCGCCCGCCACAATTCTACCTGTAGTCTTGCTAAATTTGAGTTGGGTTCTGATCGCTTCAAGCTCACCCTTAAAAGTTGTCAGAAGCACAGTCAGAACGCTAGACCGAATTGTTTCCCAAGGTCGGACAACAATTTCTGGTCGTTGCTCCGCTTAGCCTTCAAGACTCAAGCCAAGAATTACTTACTCGTTCAAGTTTGCCAAAATCACCGCAATTCACCGACCGACCTTTAATTGTCAGTACTTTGCCCAGCCTATCTTGCTATCGATATCGCTGGAGAACTTCCAGGAATCACAACTAAGGAACGTGGCTCCGCGTTAGATCTTAACAGCGTTGGAAAATGAAACCGAATCATCCAAATTACTACTCGATTAATTCCACCGATAATCGAATCAAAATCACAGCCAAGGATTTACTACTCTGATACCAATTTGTCATGATCCTAGGGTTTAGCTTAGGACTAGAATGGAAATCGGAAGGATCCGATTCATTTAAAGTCAAGAACAGAATGTATAGAGGGAAGATTGAAGAAGAATGGGGGAGAAATTAGAAAGAATGGAGGGAGAATGGCAGAAGAAAGAGAGAGAGAGAGAGAGAGAGAGATTAGAGAGAAATCTTGGAAGAGAATTCAATATCAAAATTAGCATAAAATCATCCAACCTTAGCTGAGGCTTATATATAGCCTAACAGCCTCCCACATACTCCCATATACAATATAACAACTAGTCTAACTGCCTATAGAATAGGACAAAACACTATAACAGAAAGAAAGAAAAGAAATTACAATTATTGTATATTATATGCCAACTCCTACTATTATATTTATTAATATATCATTGGATAATTCCTAATGGTCATGATAGGTTTACACCTTCAAACACTGAAATCTCCATCCAAGGCATAGGGAATCCCTAGGGTTGATGGTTCATTGGACCCCCGGGTCCCCTTCCTAATATTCCTTCTTCTCTGCCCCCACGATTAATCTCTTCCTCCTGTATCTCCAACTCACGATCAGCCTTGTTCCTCCCAGTTCATCCCGTACTCAAGTGATAGATCCTTCTAGTCTCCTTTCCATTCCATCCATGGCGTTCTCCACCCAGCGATTCAGTGCAAGGATCGCTTCTTGATTCCGAGTCGTACCCAACTCCAACTACTCCATCTTGTTTTGGCACTTAGCTATCACCACCCTATTTTGTTGCAACTGGGCTTCAAAATTCTTCATTCGTGTCCCCTCCACCATGAGCTACCTTCTCCACCCACTAGCCAGAACCGAGCTCTGATACCAATATGTCACAACCCGATTGTGACTGCCACCGCCCTCCTACTAATCCGATGGGGATTGGTAGGGAGATTCAGTCCTCCACTTGAGAATGGAGTCAACAGTAAGGAAGAACAATAAGAAGCAAGAGAAGAGAAACGAATAGAGAGAGAGAATGGTTAGATGAGAGAAGCAGAATCTCTTGATTTTCATGCATGCCCTTCCCAATCTCACGAGAGGCATATTTGTAAGGCCGTTGGAGGAGTATATTCTCCTGACAGGTGGGCCCTCATCCATAACCACATAACAAACTCTGATTCTAACACATTCTACTAGACCTCTAGCACACTACAGTTACAACAAAAATGATAAACATATAATTGAATATCACAACTAGCAAAAATTTAAAGAAAGGACTCCTAATAGACTACCTCCATGACACCATCTTAACCACATCTTATTTTCAACAGGTGCTACTCCAACCTTATTACCATAGTAAAATCATTGTTATTGGTTGATTAGTTAAACATGCAAGGTTGCATTAGAAAATTTGATTCTTCAATGATTTAGAGTTTATTATTGTATATGACTGATATGTGATGGCAGAGTGGGAGTATGATGGCTCTTCAGGCTATTGCTACAATCAAAGTAATGGCTGTTACTATGATCCAAAGTCTGGCTTCTACTATACTGATGCTTTAGGTATTGAACCGTAAAACTGGATTTACTTGAGCAATTCTCTATGCTGTCCTTCCAAAATATCCTTTGTGGTTTGTATTCTTATGGTCATATCTGCTCCCATGGAGTGAAACAGGCAGGTGGGTGACTCGTGAAGAGGCACTTGCTGCATCTCAAGCTTCTTCAGGTTCAGTACAGAAAAAGCCAATCCTGAAAAGGCCATCGTCATCTTCAGAGGGCGGGTCATCTTCTGAAAACAAAGTGACTGCAAAATCTAAAAATGGAACTGCACCTGGACCGGTTGTTTTGGCAGCTCTGAACCCCATGAGATCTGTTAAAGCTGCACCTTCATCTCTGACCGTTAATAAGCGAAAAAGGCAAAATCAGAAACCAAAGGTTGTATCTGAAGAGGAAGCAGCTGCACTTAAAGCAAGGGAAGCTGCAAGAAAAAGAGTTGAAGATAGAGAGGCACCATTGCTTGGCCTTTATAGACCCTGACTGCAAATGCTCCTGCAAAGACTTGCTACTTTACTGTAAGAGAGTTATACTTTATGCCTGTTAAAGCATCTTCTTTAAGCCATTTGCTTATATTTTAAATTGGAAGGTATTAGTTAGCCTCTTGTCTTGTTAATTGCCTAAAAGGATGACCCTACCAGGTTTCTTGGATCAGTCCTCTTTCTGACACTTGTAATCCTATTCCAGTGCATGATACTTTCACTGTTGGCATTGCTTTTGGTTTTGTGCATATGTTCCAACTTGGAAGTATTGACAAGCAATTTTTTTCATCTATGGTTTGCATTATTGCTAAAGAATGGAAATGTTCCCAATTTTATTACTAAAGAAACACTAAACACGTGTACTGTAATTCATCCTTTAGATGACAGTTCAAAACTTTACCTTGAAAGTTGGACCAAACACCTACTAATTGAAAATGATTCTCTCTTATGTGCCAAAGCTTGTACTACTTTGATAGCTCAAGATGCATGGTCTTCTAAACTTTGCCTAGTTTGCATCCAGGGAAGTGCCTCTTGCTGTGCTGATAGAATTGTGTAGAGGAACTTTGGGCTATAGTTTAATAAGTTATTTCATCTCCCTCGTCCATGTCCTTTTTTGGATTTATCTACAATATAGGCTTGATATACAGTGTACTAGGAGTTGTGCTTGCTTGTGCATGGGCATGATTTAAGAGAGCTTTTTTATCTGTCTCTCTCTCATTAGCATCTTTCTATCTTGTTCTTCCTTGCTTTCCCCGCCCTGCTCATTCTTTTTCTAGTTCGTTCTTGTCCGGTGCCTGTTGGGCAGGCTTGACTTCTGTTTTCTTGATTACCTTTTCTTTCCACTTTACTTCTTGTTTTCTTGGTTGCAGTTGGTCATTATTAAACACGCAATAATGAATGATGAGGGTGTTGATTACATTATTTGTTCTTTTGGAAATGTTATTTAACACTCAAATTTGACATTTATGGTGACACCCTACATGGATATCTTGTAAATTTGCATTGAATAATATGAAGTGCAAGACATCAATGCAAAGTGCCATCAAAAGTGTGAAATTTGAGTGTTTAAATAGGATTTCCATTGTTCTTTGTCATGAATAGGATGGAATTTCTTTTGATGAGATGGGAATGGTCTTGGAACGCAATAGAAATGGTGCCTTCTATTAATCTGTAAGCATGTTTATGGGTTTCGTTTTTTGTTTTGGTGTAATGCAGGTCATGGCTGCCCTCATATTATCTGGACGAAGTCAAGGCCAACCGGTTTTTTTCTGGGTCAGGTATTAGTAGTTCTTGATTGAGATAAGTGAAGAAGAGAAATTGAGTCTGTACAATAAGTCTGGTAGACAGGTGTGTTATGTCATGGAAGATCTTCATCTTCCTGCGTTGTGTATTTTCATCTGTTGGTCAAAGGCCTTTTGCCGTGTAGATTGGCTGTTTTTATGCTTTGGGTTCTGGCTCTCGTTCAGTCCCCTCTGTTTCACCAGGCGCATTTCAAGAATGCGTAACTGAAATATTTAGATCCACTTATTAGAGCTCGTCTCTACTCCCAAAGACTAGTAAGAAGAGGAAGAAGAAGAGGGTTGTTTGTATGGCAACTACTACGTTTTGAGTTCTCAGGGGTAGGAGGACCCAAAAAAACATCGGAGCAGATGAAATTATTGAAGGATGACGAGTGGGGACCGTTCCAATCTGGGCGGCGGCCCGGAAGGAAGGTGGAATTACTGAATTTGGGGTTTTATTTTGGAAACTGAAACTGATACTGAAAGGAGAGACAGTGTGGATTTGAGGAAGGAAAACGGAGAGCAGGGGCACGAGGAATGGTTTTTGTTTTTTTGGGGGGTTGTTAATTAAATGACGTGGGTGGGGGGGTGGGTGCGTGGGAAAGCTCTTTGATGTTTGACCGGCTGGAAGGTCAGATATGGCGGCGAGGCTGAATGAATTGCTGCCATTAATGAAGGAAGCAAGCAAGCACCCCTTTCTCGCCCCCCCGACCCCGGCGACGTGGTTCCACTTCACCCCCACTCCCATTCCCACACCGACACCGGTTATTGAGAAATTTTAACAAAAATATATACAACAATTTTAAAAACATGCTACAGCCCTTCAAGTTATTTAGAAAAATGTTACAACTTTTTGGACACCGCATTCACGTGACGCATTCCTAGTCCCACAATTTTACACAAACAAACAACCCACTCCTATACACCACTTAAATTTTATTTACTTTTACATAAAAAAAAAAAAAAAGTAATTATGTTGGGTAGATTAAAGCTAAACAGCTTAGATTCAGGATATTTAATTTAATTTAAATTAGGATAATATCAATTATAATACATGTATTTTAAGGTATGCTTATTATGTATATTTTGTTCTCAATGTTCATATAACTTTATTAATTGATTAAAAATAACATATAATAAATGTCTTACTTAAAAATAAAATATATTTATTAATATTATTATTGTACTGAAAATAATAATAATTAAGACTACTCTTTAAATGATTATGTTTTTAGTTAAAAAAATCCTGAATTAGAAGGGTAATATATATATATATACCAAAGAAAACAAAAGCCCATTACCCAGGTAAGTCTTGCCTCCAAATTCAATCACCATTCACCACTTTGAGCAAAGGAGTCGGTGGGTTGTCTCTTCGTGTTCCAATCCCAACTTACGCTCTCATCATTACAATTTGACTCTATCCCTCTCCTCTCCTCTCCGCCGTGTGTCTCTTTCATTTCACTACTTGCACTTTTTTACAGACACCACTTTTTTCTCAACTTTTGTCTTTCCATTGCTTCCCATCCCAACATCACGCACGCCCCTCCCTCTCCTCCTTTTTCCCCCTTTTCAGTTTCATTTTTTAACAAACCTAAGAATTGAGTTTAATTAAATTCAAATTTATTAAATAATTTATTTTAACTTCAAACTCAAACTCAATGCAGGGCAAATTTCAAAAGCAAACAAAGTCTATGTCATGTCATTGGAACGGATATCGAACCTATGTGTTATTCGGTCATGTATCATATACATATATATATATGTATGTTCATGGATAAAAACACACTCTTACATAATCAATCAGGAGGTGACGGACACATGCGACCAACCATTTTTATCATATCAATTATTTGGCAAAAGACATAAAAATGTCTTTAAACTTCACTCAAAGAGTCATTTGGCCTCTTTAATTTTGGACTGAATTCATCATGTTCTTTAATTTTTAAATTTGAAATAAACACACACCTTACTTTGCAATTAGGTATATGTTTGACGTAGGGTAAAAAAGAGAATTTGTCGCCGTCTCCAACCACCACCAAAGAGACAACAATAGTCGACTATCAGCCATTGACATTGTCAATGTTTGGAAGAGAAATGGCACGTGCGTATATCTCACGCGCACCCAATTGCAAAATTAGGTGTGTATTTATTTTAAATTCAAAAATTGAAAAGTATGATAGGTTAAATTTAAAGTTGAGGAAGTCAAATAGCATATAAAGGCATAAATGCATCCTTATATTTTAACAAAAAAAATCTTGTGACACTCAAACTTTCAAAATGTCCTATTAGACACATCTACTTCAAAAAAAAAAAATAGAATTATTAAACTCTTCTTAATTTGTATTAAATTAAATGTATCTATATATTTTATCAAAAAAAAATCTTGTGAGACCTTGAACTTTTTTTTGATAAAGTATATGAATATATTTAATTTAATATAAATTAAAAAATATTTAATGATTTTATTTTTAAAAAAATAAATGTATGTAATGACGCCAAATGACTCTTTGGAAAGTTTGACGGCATTTTTTTTTTTTTTTTTCCTTTTGCTCAATTATTTTGTATAAAATATACTTTCTCATGTATCATTTAATCATTGGATGCATGCATGCATGCAGGCTGGAACCATAGATATATAGGACAGTACCATCATTATCATCAACTACCATGCAAATTGGCATCTGTATATAACAAACACCATGATCGGACATATATATATATATGTGTGTGCGTATCATCATCACATCATCATCCATGCATAAACGAGACAAGTAAGTATATGTTGTTGATCAAAACCATCTTTGTCATTGTCAATTATTTATGTAAAATAGTCAAGTCATAAGTAGGCTTTTGATGATAGATAAAGCTAGTTATAGTGATTGCATTTGCATGCAATGTGGCATCATCTAGATTCTATCCCTCCCTCCTTCCTTTTGCTTACAAAGAAGGGTATAATTGGGTTTGAACAAAACAAAAGCAATACCCCACGTAATGATGCCCCCAATCCCTTTACACCCACATCTTCCAATCTCATCTGATTCCCTTACCCTTAGAATATCCAAATTTACTTTCCTGCTTTGCTTGCTTTTTAATTATTATATTATTAATTAGTACCAACAACTATCATATATATATATATATATAATGTATCATATAATAGCCTTATTTTTGTTTGTTATCAAAAGTACGTTCTGACCATTTTTTTAATACAAAGTTCTGTAATCAAAAGGTAAGTTGCTCCTACACTAAGGATATGTGTATATATATATTCTTAGTTAATTATATAAGTCAGAAGCGTTACACCTGCTGCCTGCCTTATATTGTTTATTTTTTTTATTTTATTATCTATATTATCCTGTTAGACAAAATTTTAAGTTTATAATAATTAACTATATCAAATAAATTAAATTTGCCAAATACCCATTAAATTTGAGTAAAAATTATCATCTTTTACTATCGCCCAAACAAATGAGGGATGACACCAGCCAGAGTCTTTATAAATTATTATAAGAACAATATATATATATATATAAATAAACATTAATTTGAATTGTAGATATGACAAGGATAAGACATAATAATAAATATCATTATGACTCACAATGTTATGTACCACTGCTGCCACTTTACGTGACAACTTACATAAAGAAAAACACAAAAATAAATTGACATTTGCTGTATGTATACTCACAAATAAGAACAACCAGACCAGAATATGACGCTATATATATATATATATAACTGTTAAAATCCAATTTGGGCACGCAAAGTACATCCAAGAAATAAGCGCAAAAATAGACACTAATATATATAATATAATACATAATATATATATATCTGTTTGTGTGTGTAAATAAATCTAAATCCTTCGAGAAAAAGGAAGGAGGAGGAAAAGCTACACAGAGGTCACGGCAGAAGACTGAGAAATCTGGATCATCCACGTGTCAGATGACCAAGACCCCTGGAGATCTCGTGAACCGCCGGATTGAACCCCAAGCAACCCAAAAATCCATGCCTGTACGGCAACACCGTCTTCCTCCTCATCTCTTCCGCCACCGCCCTCTTCGCCGTGTAGTGCCGCTCGTGGGCCGACACCGCCGCTCCTCTCCGCCGAGACACCGACCCGCCGCCGCTGCTGTCCGTCGACCGGAAGCTCGAGTTCTTCACCTCCTCTTGCTCCTCCACGCTCCTCTTCAGCTGCGAGTACTTCTTCAGCGATTCCTTGCTGGTCGGACGCCCCTCCGACGCGCTCCGGAACAGCAAGAGATCCTTCAGCCGCCACTTCTTGTAGAACGACGACGACGACGACGACTTTGTTTTCGAAGAACCGGAACTGTTTTGATCATTGCTTTCGCTTTCAAAAAAGGCATCGAAAACCTTGAATGGAGACACAGATCTGGTGCCTTTCTTCCTATGGCTCGACGTGCTGTAGGTTCTTTCTCTTCCTCGCTCCTGGCTTGCGTTTTCTTGGCAAGCCCGCTCCATCGCGGCTTGGAAGGGGTCGAAATCCTTCTTCTTGTGTCTTGGCGAGAGGGATTCTCTGAGAGTGAGAGCTTTCTTGTTGATGGGCGATTTGGGAGACTGGGCGAAGTCGTGATCGGGGAACTGCAGCCGAGGCGGCGGCTTCAGGGGCTTGATCTTGCCGCCGTAGAAGAGCTCGTCGGCGGCGGAGACCGAGGCTCGCTCCAACGGCCCGCTGAACTCGAACTCGAAATCGTTGTCATTCTCTTCATTATCATCTCTCTTGGTTTTCGGAATTCCGGGCTTCTCTTCCCATTTGAAGGGGATCGTGGAAGGGAGATCGCCGCCGGACGCCGCGGCGGAGTCGCGGAAGAAGAAGGAGGAGCGGGTGGGGCTGGTGGGGGCACTGAAGAAGAAGTTGCCGAAGCTCTGGGGACTGGACGGCGCGCTGATGTACGGAGAAGTGCACGCGCTGTCGAAGTTGAAATCCCCCGCCGGCGACGGTATCATCACCTCCATCTCCATTTCTTGGATTCGGAAGAAAGAACCGAAAACAATGAATCTCAAAGACTTCACAACAGTTGACAACTGAAGTTAGGTGCAGAGAAAGAAATAAATAAGGAGGAGGAGAAGAAGGAAACAGCAGCGAAGCAGAGCAGAGCAGAGCAGAAACTGCAGAGCCGCCTTTTGAACTGTCCTCAGTGTGGTGCGGCCTATTTTGAAGGCTTTACGCTGCTGTCGGGAAGGTGAGATTACCTTTCACACTAGGCTACGAAGGCTGGAAGATGCTGACGGGTAGGGGGCAATGTGTCCTTTCCTCCGAAAACGAGATTTTGGGGGTTGCAAATGGAATGCTTTACAATTTTTTTTATTTTTTTTTTTTACCGCTTGCTTACGTTAAAATCTTTTCAAAATTTAAAAGGTGAGGAACAATAATTATGATCTACAACATTACATGGTGGGCTGATTGGTTTACTAATTTGACGGCACAATACATGAGGTTTTTTCTTTGGATTATTAAGAAATATAATTTTAATTTTAATATATTTTCTCTTTTAATTATTATTTTAAATATTTAACATTAATCTCTAGTAAGGTGTAAATTATATATATATATATATATGTTACAGGGGACAGAAGACAGACTCGTAAGTAAATTTTAAATAATTTATAAATTTAAAAAATTAAACTCTCAAATTCATACCATTATCCGCTGGCCTATTTTCACTTGCCACTAACACTGCCACCACCGAAGCCAAATCTCTCACTAGATTTTGCTTTATTTATCTTCGTGAACTTTTTATTAACATCGACTATTTTTACATTTAAAATTCTAAGTCTTGTCAAAAAGTCAGCAATTTTCTCTTCTTCTTTTTTTTTTTTTTTACTTTCAATCATCGTATATCTATTTAATATTCAAACACTAAAATAACATAAATCACCATCACTCAACTTTGGATGGCAATGGCAACTAGTCACTCCATCTTAAACAACCAAAACTTTAGCAAGCACTAACCCAATTAGTCACTTTATCGTAAACAATCACCACCACCACCATGACCAATTGTTCTATCTCAAACAATTAAAACCATCACAACCCGCACCATAACCAGCCACACACACAATGATATGATTAAGTACAGTAAATAAATCAAAGTCTCTCGATGAGTCAAGATCTTGATTCAATTATTGTTTCCTTTT
The DNA here is from genome assembly GCF_014633365.1 of Diospyros lotus. Lineage (NCBI taxonomy): Eukaryota > Viridiplantae > Streptophyta > Magnoliopsida > Ericales > Ebenaceae > Diospyros > Diospyros lotus. The sequence goes on along the minus strand of NC_068338.1, from coordinate 41,069,735 downwards.
GTTTTATTATCATATTTTTTATGAGTTCTGATTCTTTTGTTTTTAGATCATAGTTCTTGTGCTTGTCAATGTTGTTGCCATTGAAGAATGAGGTTTCATTTCTATTACCTCTTTGTTTGATTTTCAAGAAAATTAAGAAAAATATATAATTATGAATTTCTGTAATTTTTCTTTAATTTTGTTATAATTTGCTATTTAGTTATAATTGTATTGTATTCAGAATTTATTTAATTTTACATGTTCTACTAAGTGGGTTTTGGTGTGATGGAGTGGCGGATTAAGTTTTTGATTGGTGGTTTTTTGTTGCGTAGAACTAGTTGGTGGTGGTGGAGAGAAAGGCCTAAGTGATTGTGTGGATTTTGCTCCGGTGATTGGCAACAATGGAGGCAAATAGTAGGTTTGTGCAATAAAATGAAGATTTTTTTTTTTTTTTATCTTTTTTCCTTCTTGGAGAGAGTGGAGAATGGTTGTGATGGTGAATTGGTGATAGTGGTGGCCAATAAACAGAAAAGAAGATGAAGATGGCGGGGATGGTGTAGAGTCGAGAGTGAGGTGGAAAAAAAAAAGATTATAGAAAAAAAGAGATGCTATGGTAGGCAGATAGCCAGAGAAAAAGGATTGGTTGCGATGTTGGTAGTGACTTATAAAAAGAGAAGAAAAAAAAAAAGAAATGAAGATTGTGGCGGTGGCGATGGCTTACAGCCAAAGAAATGAAGGAAAGAACACTAGTTAGGAATATGAGAAATTTAGGTTTTTTTTTTTTTTACTTTGTGATTATTATAAGGGATAATGTGTAAATGTTAATTTGATATGCTAGAAAAATTGAATCTTACTTGTCATCATTAATTGAGCCGTTAACTCTTAATTAATTAAAAAATATAAAATGACTGAGCCGTTAACTCTTAATTAATTAAAAAATATAAAGTGACGGAAAAAATAGTTGGAGAAAGGAGTAAAAATTGTTTATTGTGAGGTATTCAAGTAGATGATTTTTTTATTTTATTTTTTGAGTAGACTCAATTTTGTGAGATTTTTTTATGGTGTTTAATTTAAAATTAAAAAAGCTATTTCATTGAAGATAAAAATTATTCCAACAAGTTAGACCAATTACAAATTATTTGTTATGGCATTATCATCTAGGTACCCTATTTCTATTTTTAAGTAGGATTATGCTATTTGTACACAAGTTTTTTACAAAATGATTTACGGGAGCGATTAAATTGCGATATATTAGATATGAGTTGGAGCAATTTATCTTGAGAAATTAGAACAAAATAAAAGCGGTAGACAGAAGATGGAGAAGCTCGAGCAATTTGTCGATGTATTCTTTGCTACTCTATCTTAATTTCTTCTGACCATCAATAAAATAAAAAGCAGGAAAAACTCGACCAAACCATCCTTCTTTGTTGCTCTATCATCCTACCGTTACTCCTTCCAAAGAAGCATGATTTTCCTAATAGATGCATTCACTTCGTCTTCTTGGAAGACCAACTACCATAATTTTCTTTTATATTTATTTTTTTTTATAACTTAAATGATAGCTCAAGAAATACAAGTAGCATTTTTTTCTGAAAGGGGTGCATTTTGATTTCGTTTTCAACAAGTTGTGGGGGGTGTGGGCATGGCAGGAAGCAATCAACATTTTCAATTGGGGCCCATTATGGCATTGGCATGCATGTGCTCTTCTTACGTACCTTCTTCTTGCTGTTGCTGCTGCTCTTCAATTATATATATATATATATATATTATTAATAATTTTTGCAAAATCAAATGAAACCCACACCCCAATTCCCAAATTTAATTTAATTTAAATTGTAGACGATTCCATTTTAATGCTGCAGTTAGTAAATATCAATTTCGCTTTGTACATGTACAAAACAAACATAGACTCATATTTTAAGATTTTATATATAGGGTTTAATAAGGTTTTTACCCAAACTTTGAGTTTGAGGGCGAGGGGGGACTTCTTCATCATCATCATGTCTTGCACCAGCATTAGTTAGTTAAGTCTTTATTAATTAGTGGGTGATTTATGCTATCATTTGAGGTTAATTCTTGAGTTAATCATGCCATTGACATTTCTCAAACTAACTAAATATATAGATGAAAATTCAAAGTGATGTGTATGCTGCTGTAATAATTATCTAAAATAGATTGTCCACAAAGAAATATTAAGATGAAAGGAAACCCCCCACTCTTTTCTAAACACCCATCTTTTATTTATAAAATCAAAATATTATTTGTTAAGAAGTATTTGTCAAAATAAAATTATCAGAATCAATCGATTGAAATAAAAGAATAGCCCACTAAATATTAAATGTTTAAATTATTAAAATATTTTAAGATTTATTAAACTCCAAATAAATTTAAAACCACATTAAATTTCTCAAATTTTATTGTTGTTATATCATAAGCAAAAACTCGTTAAAAGATTAAAAAATTTCAAAATAACTTTTTAAGCTAAAAAGTGTAAATTTTCTCATAATCGGGGGTTACGCACAATGCACAAACTAGATAACTTTGACATTCAAAAATCCCTTCAAATATTTCAAGAAAAAAATAAACAATTATTCATAAAGAATTATAATTCTAAAAAGATTTTTGAATATTAAAATAAATATCATCTATAAGAATCCTAATTCTAATGAGTTCTAAAATGTCAATATATGTGAAAATATTAATCCCAAATTATTTCAGATTGCTCCATATTCCTTTATAAATAGGCAAACACCAATTTTTAAAAATTATACGCCTTTAATATTGATTTCAATACATTTCTTATCATCTTCAATGTCTGATTTAAATATCAGAATATTTACGCAAAAACCTTCTTATACTTTTTAATTGTTTTTTTCTTTGCACATTCAAGCGGCTTGATGATGATATTTTTAATAAATAAATTTATTATTTTATCTCAACAATAATTATCGTCAAATATTATTATTATCTAATGAAATTATCTCAACCAACTAGCACATTAAAATGCGCTCTATTATTGCTAATTTAATTCGCGATTTGTGTACAAATGTTTTGTATGTGAACTAAAAAAAAAATTCTGGAAAGGTAATTAATATTACATATATAATAATTAAAATTTAATATGCTGAATGTGGAATTATTTTATTCCAATGTCAATGCAACCAGACGCATGGGAAAATTTATTATTATAAACTGTCAGAGTTGGCGGCCTTAGTTGCAGCCTTGCAGGCGAGTATGTACATACAGATCTGAGATGATTTGTTAACACTCATTTATAATATTGTTATAAAGTTTGTGTATTATTAATGTATATTAATTAATATAATTAAAAGTGTTAATAAGTAAATGTACAAATAATATTTGTGTGGGTGTTTGTATATATATATATATATAAGACCTAAATTAAAATTATACTATAATTTATTAATTTACACTTCTTATTATTCTAAAATTATGAGTGTTACGTTAGCAATAGTAGTAGCCACCATAAAATTGGTTGTTTTTTTTTTTGGTTAAAGCAGCCCATGCATTCAGAATGTGCTGCTAATTAACTAACTAAGAAGAGTATAAATTATTGATTTTGCTAAGTTATCATGAGTAGTGGGTAGTAGTGGACTTTCTTTCTTCTACATAATTGAATAATTGGCCACGTAACAACCGGATTAGGTGTTTCAATTTTGTACACTTTTAAATGTTTGATTAGATTAATCAATTGAATTTGACCATCATAAGCATACAAAACAAATAAACATCTCATAATTTTATTTTCGCACGTGATCAAATTTTTCTTTAAAAAAAATACAAAATTCAGTTAAGTGAATAAACAAATATGTCAAATTGCTGGTGCAGTTAGAACCCAATGTTGACTAGTTGTATGATGTACGATGAGGACTACATGCATATGCACATCCACAACTCTCTCTCTCTCTCTCTCTCTCTATATATATATATATATACATTGGAAAACATGATATTCCACGAGTGCAATAGATTTTAATAGTTGAGAATTTATCAAATATGCACAGTATCATAAATGAATATATTTATTTGTAATTAAATATTTTAATTGGTCTCTTTCATTTATGAGGCTCCTATTACACCTGTGGGCCTAGCCAGGCAGAGCAATTGGCCCTAGGGGCCCTCGGCCCATCCCCTCTACACTAGTCAGCGCTATTCATTGTGAGGATATGCGGAGAGTGGCACGACTTGTTTTAACAGTTTTAGATCAGATATTAAAAAGAAAATTATTTACATGAGGAAATTTGAATTGAATAGTCAAATGAACCTGCAAATGTCCGAACGAATAATATAAGGGAGCCTTTTATCTTCCTTTGGTTTTGCTCGACACCTAATAGTTTCATCGAATCCAAGATTTATGGGCATTCATTCTGCAAGATGGCCACATCAGAGTTGCGTCGCATTTCTGGGGAAGACTACTCCCAATCTTATCTATTATTGGGAGTTGGGAGAGTTGAGGCTTCGTTCAGCCTTCTTCTGCAACTTCTATTGGCAATATCTTGCAATCAAAGAACAACTTTTCACTTTTTTACAGATTAGTTTGGACTTTTATAGACCCATACAAATTGACATGGATTTCCAGTCCGGTGGGGTCCACTGCAATAATTTTCCCGCCATAATATCTTAACAGGCCTAAAGTTTTCTGATCAAATTACAACTTCGAGGAAACATATTACCTATCATAATAATCTTTTATAAATTTACTCGACACACAATGGTGGGTTTAAGCTTAACCTGATGTAGAAGTAACGAAGGGGTAACGAAGGGGAGCCCGAGCTTAACTGGTGAAAGGTGTAAGTGATACAAAATGCATTCTTGAAATTACCGTTCTTATATGATTTCCTGTCGCTCGTGTCTTTAATTTTTACAAATAAGATATATCTCAGATAAAAATTTTACTTCACTACGTAAAGTAAAAAATTAAATTTACAATCTACTAATGTGAATCACAATTTATCATGACCAGACACTTTGAAGCTACAAAATGCATCCTAATGATTAAAATGGTCCGCAAATTAATTTCGACATCTGTTCTTTGGAATTTTTCCCATGTGCTTGAGAATCAGTTATAAATTGTTCTGTAAATTCTCGAAACCTGTTCTTATACAGACGCAGTAATGAGAGCAGTTGCAAAACCTTTATTTCCGCGTCTGTATAAGAGCAGTCTTGAGAATTTACAGAACAATTTTATAGCTGATCCTTAGTATATGGGATGTGTCCAGAAACAATTCCAACAACAGTTCTCGAAAGTAATATCATTCTTTGGGGAACACAAGAGATTGGCAATTAATATCCATTCAACATTCCGCACAATCATGCATGTAAATCTATAAAAAGCTCTTCCACCTACAACAGTCACCTCAGCATTATCAATCTTAAAAATCCAAATAAAATCCCAGAAGAAAACAAAAAGACTATGAATTCAATCCAGCTACAAAAATCCAACAAAGATTAGTTCTAAATCTATCAGGCAGTTCAAACACACTGCTAGTTCAATAACTTCAGCTAACTCGCTGCCGCTGTTGCTGTAGATTGCCATGTCCTGTTGAAGAAGCCACCAGCTGCAGTTTACATGCTTGGATGCTGACGTCGAAGCACAGCATATTTGTCGCTTCAGAGCCTTACCTTCCGTAATAACCCCCATTTGGTTGATTAGTGACTTCTGTTCTTACCTAATAGACCACATGCAAGTTTTCAAAGTGAAAAGATTATTGGAAAACCTCTCAAAATTATTTGCTCTATCTAGTTACAAATAATATTGAGCATGCTGAGAAATCAAAATTATGGTTTTGCAATTGAACATCAACAACAAATACCTGAAGAACCCAGGGGAAAGTTAAAAAAACGATGACATTTAAGCTGGGGTGCAGATACCAAAAAACAAAAAAAACAAAGAAAGAAAAAAATGGAAACAAAACAAAACCAAGGGGCCTGTGCCTCATAGAAGAGTATTTTCTAGTATCTTCCAAGACCCAGGGACATTAATATTGCCATTTAATAAACATTTATAAAGATCCAAATTTCTCTCGCAATGCCATGCTCCTTGGCCATATCTATGATCACATGAAAGCAACAACAATTATAATCATCATCACAAGCCTTAACCTTACTAGTTAAAGAAGAATTCCATATTTTATTTATGCAGAATTTCTCTCCTTCCTATACATCAAAGATTTTAAGTAAATTACACTCAGCAGCATGAGGATTGACTAAAAGACAAAGGTACCCTTGATATTTGAGAAATGATAGTAACCTCTCTCGATTTTACTATAGCTACACTTTTCCCTTTACTGTTGTTAAAATTGTTAATATGATAAAAATACCCTCATATTTTCTCTCCCTCTCCCTTTATCCTCCTCTTCTATCCAACGAACTAGCCAGAATTTAGCATTTTGTTGATCTCTTTCTCTCTCTCTCTGTGGTTCGACAATGGCTAAACCATCATCAAACTGGACAAAGAGAGACTAACAGACAGCTAGATTTTGGCTAGTTCACCACACAAGAAGAGAGGGACAGGGAGAGAAAATGTGAGGGTATTTTTATCATATTAAAATTTTTAACATCCGTGAAGTAACACTAAGGGAAAAGTGTAGTAGAGTTGTAAAATCAATAGAGGTTTCTATCATTTCTCAAATATTAGGTGTGTCTTATCATTTTATTAAACCTCAAGAGTACTGAGTGTAACTTACCCAAGATTTTAACAGGCTTCACCATGTAGGAGAAGTAGAGACCAGAGGGTAAGTGCTGCCAGTCCCTACCCTCCATCCCAATCCGAACAACATTTTATAAATCACAATGTGACAGATATAATAAGTATCAACACAATCTAATCCTTTTACATTCAGCAGTCTGTAGAAACAAGCAACTGCTGAGCAACTTGTTGAAACACCCCTTTTTTGCTGTTCAAATCAAAATTGTTAAGAGTTTCAACAATTTATGGGGCTAAGATTTCAAAACATATCTTGCATTGAGATACTGTGTATGACAACGTGCTACAAAACTTACGGGACCATATATGCTGTTGTTATTAACAAGTACACCAAAATGCAAAACTCTGTATGGCATTGATTATCCATTCCCTTAAGTTGAGAAAATTTACCTGCCTGTTCCCAGGGCTTCGACCCCAAGAAAGGCGAACTGACTGCTTCCCAATAACTGCCCCGTTAAGCTTCTGCATTGCATCTTCTGCGTTACCCCTGCAGATAAAGACAACAAAAAGAGCAAATGCAAAATCTTCACAAGTTAGCATCAGTATTTTCAACAGTAATTGCAACATACTTTGCTTTGCTGTGTCCTGCTGTCAATGTTGATACAACTGTGATTTCATTAAAAAAAAAAAAAAAAGATGTTGTGTCTGAACATGAGAATAACAATATCACAAATGATGGGCTATTATAGCATTAAACTCCAATAAAGCTGATAGTGCAGATTTGCACCTGTTAGCAAAATGTACGAAGCCACATCCTTTTCCAGAAGGGATTTTTACAGAGACAACCTCACCATATTGACTAAAGGACTGCCTGAGTTCTTCATCAGTGACATCAGAGTCAAGCCCTCCCACAAATATCTGGAGTAAACAAGGGTTAGTTAAGAAATTAAAGTTGCTAATAACAAGCTGAGCAGGTGAAACTTGACTTACTGTTGTATTGGACAAGTCACCATCGGACTGGGCACTTTGGGGAGTGGCACCATTTGATGCATATCCACCAGCCAATACCAGAGCTACAAAACAAAGTAAAAGGCAGTTTCAATTTCCTCATCCATTTATTTATTTACTTTATTTGGAGTGGAAGGGAAGGTGGAGATTTTTTATTTCGAGAAGAGGCAAATACAAATGAAATAGACAGCCTTGAGACAATAATAATGTTAATCAGCTACAGAGGCTAACTCAGCAGTTTAAGAGTAAAAATATTTTTTTATGTAAGCTGTTGATAACTTGATGATTCCTAGAAACTTACGGTATAACAAATGAATCAAAGATAAGCCATTTGAATATTTAGAGATGCAAGCAAATATATACTACGTAAGAAATAAAGCAATGCATCACATCAGAATAACTTGACATTTATGAATGGAATGATACACTGGTATTTTCTTGACCAAAAATGACAATGATCCAAGAAGAAAATCAGAGCACAACCACAAGCCCAGAATACAGATAATAAATTATTATCAGTAGTACTGGTAACAGCAAGCGCACTCTTCAGCTGAGCAAAACTTTGAAGGAAGTAACATTTTTATGCAGAGAAGGGAACACCACACTATACCTTGTGATGAATACTGCTGAGTCCCTGGTTGCTTCTTTGGGGTTGCAACACCTATGCGCATAGGCCTGGTCGAACAGTACATGCCATTCATTTCAGCAATGGCCCTTGACCTCTCATTTTCATCTCCAAACCTAACAAAACCATAACCTTTTGAACGGCCACTATTTGAATCAACAACTACTTTGGCTCCTTTAACAGATGGATATCTACTGGCAAAAGTTTCATGCAATATTACATCAGTAACATCTGAAGCCAAATCTCCTACAAAAATCGAGAGATCTGAACCGGCATTCTCACGCCTATCACCTGTGCTGAAGGCAGCCCAGTTTAGGCGGAAGCTTTGGTCTGTATTTGGCATTATAGTACCATTGAAACTCTGCAGAACTTTCTCAGCTGCTGCATGAGAAAGGAACTCAACAAATCCATATTTCTCTGACTGGCCAGTCTGCTTATTGCGAATAACCTTTACAGAAGAAACCTGTATATTCCACAATATTACTAAGTCAGCAAACAAGGGGATTACTACACATGATGAGCAACATAAATTTGCAAGATAGTCATCTCTATGCCTAATGAAAAGTTGACAAGACTGAAATCCATATCCTACAGTTCCAACTAGAAGCTAAAATTTGAAAATAGCAAAATCAAACACAGATGGAATGCATAAACTGAAAACTTATACAGATTCATTAACATGATGCGCACACAGCAATTTAGGTGTTAGAGCTTCTCCTATAAAATGGAAGAATGCCTAGATTGTCCAAGTGTCAGATGTGCACACACCTTGAAGGCTATATTTAGAAATCATCTTTTTTTTTTCTCTCTCTTTTCTAATAATAAACAAAAAAAAAAACAAGAAACAAGGTGTCATAGAAAATTTATATGTAGTCCATAATCCATTTTCAATAATATTACATCAATTCTTCTTCTTAAAAAAAGAATTGCATCCAACTGTGTAGAAATGAGAAATTAGAAGAAAGGAATTCAATTTTATCATGTTTTTGTCATTGTGACCAATGGTTATATAGCATGAAGTCACAGCTTCTATCAGTTATCTTTTGATGTGTTTGTCCCATACATATTGTTACACACACTAACCTTAATAGAGCTGGTCACCCTAACAGCATAAAGTCTTCTTTCAACCACCTGTTTTAACCACCATAGCCGATGAAGATGGTTTTAACATTTGAATATCAAGTCGATCACTCTTTATACTTGGTACAATCCTACCCATCTGTTATATTCCTTTAATTTGTACCTTAGTAATGTTTTTTGAAATGTTGCCATAGTTAGCATTTGAGGCCAAGAAGAACATAATATTGAGTAGTTTTGTTATCTGAATTATGTTCTACGAAAGGATGAAGAGATCAGTGATAAGAGTTACTAATAGAAGCTGATGGACTATATGACAAATGCTTCAGAAGTTTGCCTGATCATATACCTGTGGCACTAAAACAAAAGTTCCACAGCAGCAATGCTTTATGGCAAGAGATCACATACCACTTAAGGGAATCACGTATATGGCAGTACGGACAAAAATAAATTTGTTTACCATGTATCATATACACGTAGCAGAATAAAACATACGCGCATACACTAGATTAGATATTTAAGCAACACGCCGCATATTCAACAATTGAATATAAATAAATGCGTACTTGTTGTCCGATGCAAGGATGGAGAACAGAAATTATTTCTGTACTGAGACCGATTTCACCTCAAACTGTGGTAGTCCTAGTCTATCCACACTTAATATGCAGAATGATACCGTTCCAGTCACCTCTTCTTGTACTAGACATAGAGGTTTTGCATATCACTAGTACCCGCGTCTCAAAATTATACGTGTGACTTTTACACGAAATAATTTCTAGCAACAGAATTCCGGAGGAAGCAAAGGAAGAGGAAGAAAAGGAGGACGACTGTGTAAGGGAGAGAGAGGGAGATTAAAATCAATTGAAGCAAAGGGTCATACCCTTTTTTTAATTTCTCTCTCTCTCTTCATAATTAGCTTCTCTCTCTTAGTAATTCCAATTATTAATTCTTTAATTCTTCCACTAGTGGCAGCTGGGGGGTCAATAGTCAACTTTTGACCAATTAATTCCTGAGATACTTTGGGCACACGATGGCGATATCAAATGCAACATTATATAGTGTATGACTTTCTAGGTTCTCTACCCCCTAGCAATCAGATAATACCAAAACTTCTTTTGGTACCGATCAACCCTTTGACTCATCACCGGAACTTCTACAAATCTTAATGACAATATGAGAGTTCTTGAATTACGCCTAGCAGCGGTTCAGGATAATATAAGTGACAGTAAAGTTTCACTTCAAGTGAACCTATTTAAGTTGGTGATTACCGTATGCTATAATCTTTCTATCACCTAACATCTCGATTAAGAGCGAGTCATGGCGGGACAAACTCAGTAACTATATGTCAAACCTCATTAATGTGACTAAATGACACCTCAAGAAACATTTTTCCTAACTTTCAATCTACCCAGACCACGAACTATCATGTCACACTAATAGTAGATCACATAAGACGTTCACCCCATCAAATACTGACAACGGCAATAGATTCTATTCCCAACACTTGTCTCCATATACCAATAATACGAAACTACATAGATAAACGTTCTCATGCCTCAATTGGATGGTTTGGCTCATTAGCAAATCTCGCACACCAATACACAAAACAATTGTGCTAGTTTAAGTTTAAGGATCAACACACCATCGCAACATGATGACTCGACCATTATCCACCATGCTATGTGGTTTGTCATCAACATCACATTTCGCTAATCGTTCCCTAACAACCACTTACAGGTCTACCAGCGACATCGCATGTCATATGACGTGTGACACACCCCCTCCCATCGATATCCCCATACCGAACGAGATAGTAACCCTGTGCTAGTCCATACTCGATTAATCAAAGTCTCCATCCAAAAAATCTAAAGACTAGGAATAGTTTAAGAAGTTCTAATCCTATCACACAAATTGGAGATGATTGGAGAAAATATAACAAAAGATCTAAGAATTCATTCATATAATTGATTGGAGATGATTGGAGAAAATATAAATGAAGAAAATTTTGCATTTTATAGATTTATAAAAAAATACAATGAATGCATAAAACAAGCCTGCTAGATGTCATTCAAATCTAGCATGAGGGCACACAATACTAACAATCTCCCACTCGCACTAATGTTAATTTATATCACATGTACATCTAGAGTTGCATCATTAGCAGGAATCGGATACTCATCTTCTCAAGATGCCAATCCAACTGTGACTGAGTCGTAGTCTTAGTGAGTGGATCAATTATATTATCTGTTGAATCTATTCTCTGCAGTTGGATGTCCTCAAGCGCTATAATCTCTCGAATCAAATGAAACTGACATTCAATGTGTGTGGACTTCAGATGAGACATGGGTTCCTTCGTGATAGCTCCATTGTTCTTGTATAGTTTATCGATGGAGGAAATACATGAATTGTTCTTGTATGAGGATAGTGACAAGTTAGTTGACCCTACCACCTATGAAAACGCAATATCTGATATCGATGCCTCGAAGTGGTAGATAGCTATAGAATCTAAGATAGAGTCTATGTACTCAAACTAGATATGGGTCTTGGTAGATCTGCCTGAGGGAATTGTTCCCGTCGGGTATAAATGGATCTTCAAGAGAAATATCGGTTCTGATGAACAGGTTTCTACCTACAAAGCTCAATTATCGTCATCGCCAAGGTATTGACTATGACGAGACTTTCTCACACGTCACGATGCAAAAGTCTATTATGATGATCTTAGCTATAGCTGCTTACTATGACTATGAGATCTGATAGATGGACATCAAGACAGCTTTTCTGAATTGATTTCTTGATGAAGAAATCCATGTGGAACAACCGAGTGAATTTGAGTCTGCCGATCCACGTCAAGTGTGTTTGCTGAAGAAATCAATATATGGTCTGAAACAAGCATCAATGAGTTGAAAAATCTATTTTGATCATGGGTTTGGTTTCTTGAAAAATCCAGATGAACCATGTGAATACAAAAAGGCTAGTGGGAGCAATATTGTGTTTCTAGTCTTGTATGTGGATGATATTCTTATTATGGATAACAGTGTAAACATGATGATATCTGCAAAAGCTCGATTGTTTAGAGTGTTCTCTATAAAGGATCTAGGAAATGCTACCTATATTTTGAGAATTAGACTTTATAGAGATAAGAGTTAGAAAATTGATAGGTCTCTCCCAGAATTTGCATATAGAGAATATGCTAAAGAGGTGTAGCATATTGAATTCCAAGAAAGGGCAGTTGCCTGTTTGGATTGGAGTTCATCTCTCTAAAGAGATGTCCCATAATACTCCTAAAGAGATGGATCGTATGAGTAATGTATCTTATGCTTCGACAGTTGGGAGTTCATCGTTGTACGAGGTAGGATATTACATACGTTGTGAGTGTTATAAGCTGATATCAATCTGATCCTGGTGATAGTCACTGGATCGCAGTGGTTCATATTCTGAAATACTTGCAAATGACTAAAGATATGTTAATGATTTATAGAATGGGTGATTTCCATGTAAATGGATTCACTGATTCGGATTTTCAATCGGATGTTGTTGATCACAAATCAACATCTGGTTTTGTATCTCTCCTAAATGGTAGTGATGTGAGCTGGAAAAGTTCCAAACAAGCAATCACAACGAATTCAACCACGGAAGCCGAGTATGTTGTGCCATGTGATGTTGCTAAGGAAACTGTTTGGAACTGAAAGTTTCTTTCGGAGGTTGATGTGATTCCGGTCATTCTGTCACCAGTACCTTTGTATTGTGACAACAATGGAGCTATCATGCAGGCAAAAGAACTCAGATCTCATCAAAAGTCCAAACACATTGAACACCAGTTTCATTTGATTCAAGAGATTATAGCACGTGGGGACGTGCAGCTGTAGAGAATAGATTCAGCAAATAATGTAGCTGACCCACTCACCAACGCTATGACTCAGTCACAGTTGAATTGGCATCTTGAGAAAATGGGTATCAGATTCCTGATAATGGTGTAGCACTAGATGTACATGTGATGTAAATTAGCATTAGTGCAAGTGGGAGATTGTTAGTATCGTATGCTCTCATGCTAGATTTGGATGATATCTAGCGAGCTTGTTTTATGCATTCATTGTATTTTTGTATAAATCTATAAAATGCAAATATTTCTTTATTCATATTTTCTTCAATCAATTATATGAATGAATCTCTAGATCTTATGTGTAAGAATCTTATTCTCAAGTGTTAAGATTGTGTGACAAGATTAGAACTTCTTAAACTATTCCTAGTCCTTAGATTCTTTGGATGGAGACTCCGATCAATCGAGTATGGACTAGCACAATGGTTACTATCTCGTTCGATACGGGAATACTAATGGGAGGGTAGTGTGTCACGCGCCATATGACATGAGATGTCGCTAGTAGACCTGGGTGGTCGTCGGGGAACGATCAGCTGAATGTGACGCCGATGACAGACCACATGGCATGGTGGATAATGGTCGAGTCATCAAGATGTAATGGTGTGTTAATCCTTAGACTTGAACCGGGACAGTTGTTTTGTGTATTGGTGTGCGGGATTTGCTAATGAGCCGAACCATCGAATTGGGAGAGGAACGTTTATCTATGTTTATCTATGTGGTTTCATATTACTGGTATATGGAGACGGGTGTTGGAATAGGATATGTTGCCCTTTTCAGTATTTGATGAGGTGAACGTCCTATATAATCTACTATTAGTGTGACATGACAGTCCATGGCCATGGCATTTTGCAAGGAAGGAAAGGTGTTTCCTAAGATGTCATCCAGTCACATTAATGAGGTCTAACACATAATTACTAAGTTTGTCCTACCATGGCTCTCGCTCAGTCGGGACGTTAGGTGATGGAAGGATTGTAACACACGATAATCGTCAACTGTAATAGAACCACTTGAAGTGAGATTTCACTGCCACCTATACTGTGCTGAACCACTACTAGGCGCTATTTAGGAACTCTCGGATCGTCATCGGGATTTGAAGAAGTTCCGGTGATAGGTTAAAGGGCTGACTGGTACCAAAAGGGGTTTTGGTATTATCTGATTGCTAGCGGATAGTAAACCTAAAAAGTCACAGACCATATAGTGTTGCAATTAGTATTGACATCATGTGCCCAAAGTATCTCAGAAATTAATTGATCAAAAGTTAACCCTTGACCCTCAATTGCCAATAATGGAAGAATTAATAATTAGAATTGAAATAGTTTAATTAATATAAATTATTGCAGGTAGGGGTGGGCAGCCAAATTGAAGGAAGATTAAATTAGGGGGGGGGGGGGAATGAAGATAAGTTAATTATGAAGAGAGAGAGAAATTAAAAAAAAGGGCTTCCCCCCCCCCCTACACAGTACTCATCCTCTTCTTCCTCTGTAATTTTGCTGCCATAAATTATTTCGTGTGAAAGTCACACGTATAATTTTGAGACAAAAGTACTGGCGATACGCAGAACCTCTATGTCTAGCACAGGAAGAGGTGACCGAAATAGTATTATTCTACATACTAGGTGTAGACCAACTAGGACTACCACAGCTTGAGATGGAATCGGTCTCAGTACAAAAATAGTTTATGTACTACATCCTTACATCAGACAATAGATACATATTTATTTATATTCAATTGTTGAATATGCTTGTTGCTTAAATACCCAATCTAGTGTATGGTGTGTATGTTTTATTTCGCAACATATATCTAAAACATGGTAAAAAAAAAAAAAAAAAATTGCCCATACCACCATATACATGATTTCCTTCAGACTTATTATTTTAAGATCTCATCATATTTCACCACACAACCATTGCATAATAAAACAAACAATAAATTAAACATGATGACCATGGGCTTGCACAGAGAATAAACTCAATCCTCTAAAGTTTAAACCATGATGTCACTTTATCTACTCCTTAACGGATTGCTTGCTTCAATGCTTCCGCTACGATTAACTCCTTGAAGTCGTCTTCATTTACATTTGTAAAATAAAAATTAAAAGAAGCTACTTAAGGATTATGCCTCTGTACAAGCCCAAATGAATAAATTATTACATATTGATAAATCAATCGAAACCTTGTAACATTCATTCATTCATACCAAGCCCATGCTTATCCTGAACATACATTTGCTTCCACTAATTCAAAACAATTTTGAAAACATTTATCCTACATATGTCAAATAATACAATCTGACATCCAAACAAGTATATCTACATTCTCGTATTAATGTCCAATGCGAATTACTACACAATCATAAAAAACGAAGCAATTAGAGCATGTTGTCTAGCTATTGGAACTACACGTCGATTAAATATAATATTTGACACATACAACTACATATATGCATTAAATACCAAACAGAGGCCCTGATACAATTGAAGGGAATCATATATATGGCGGTACAGGTAAAAATAATCGTTTTTTTATCATGTATCAGATACACGCAGCAGAATAAAACATACATGCCATACACTAGCGTGCACACATATTAAACACTTGAATATAAATAAATGCGTACATGTTGTCTAATGTAAGGATGTTTTTGTACTGAGACCGATTCCACCTCAAGCTGTGGTGGTCCTAGTCGGTCCATACCTAATATGCAGAATGGTATCATTCCGGTAATCTCTTCTTGTGCTAGACACAGAAGTTTCACGTATCATCAATACCCGCGTCTCAAAATTATACATGTGACTTTCATACGAAATAATTTCTAGCAGCATAATTACAGAGGAAGAAGAGGAGGAGGATTGTGTAAGGGAAAGTGAGAGAGATTAAAATCAATTGAAGCAGAGGGCCTGCCCTTTTTTTTTTTTTTTTAATCTCTCTCTCTCTCTCTCTCTCTCTCTCTCTCTCTCCTCATAATTAACTTCTCCCTCTATATATAATTCATTCCCTCCAATTTAATCTTCCTTCAATTTCGCCGCCCACCCCCACCTCCAATAATTTTTACTATGCAATTAAATATTAATTAAACTATTTCAATTCCAATTATTAATTTTTTAATTCTTCCCCTTTGGCAACTAGAAGACCAAGGGTAAACTTTTAACCAAACAATTCATGAGACACTTTGGCCACACAATGGCAATACCAAATGTAACACTATATGGTGTGTGATTTTTTAGATTCACTATCTACTAGCAATAAGATAATATCAAAACCCCTTTCAGTATCGGTCAACCCTTTGACCCTTCACTGAAACTTTTCCAAATCCTGATGACAATCAGAGAATTTATGAATAGCGCCTAATAGTGGTTCAGAACAGTATAGGTGGTAGTGAAGTCTCACTTCAAGTGAATCTATTACAATTGACGATTACCGTGTGTTATGATCCTTCCATCACCTAGCATTCCAACTGAACAAGAGTCGTGGAGTGACAAACTCACAAACTCAGTAACTATGTATCAATACCTCATTAATGTGACTAAATAACAGCTCATAAAACACATTTCCTGACTTTCAATCTACCCTGGTCAAGGACTGTCCCGTCACGCTAATAGTAGATCACATAAGACGTCCACCCCCCATCAAATATTGACGAGGGCAACGGATCATATTCCCAACACCTGTCTCCATATATTAGCAATACGGAACCACATAGATGAACATTCTCACCTCCCAATTGGATGGTTCAGCTCATTAACAAATCTCGCACACCAATACACAAAACAACCGTGCTGATTCAAGTCTAAGGACCAACATATCATCGCATTCTGATGACTCAACTATTATCCACCATGCCATGTGGTATGTCATCAACATCACATTCGACTGATTGTTTCTCAACGACCACCCACAGATCTACTAGCGACATCTTATGTCATATAGCACATGACACACCACCCTCCCATCGATATCCCCATACCGAATGAGGTAGAAACCCCTTGTACTAATCTATACTTGATTAATTAGAGTCTCCATCCAAATAATCTAAAGATTATGAATAATTTAAGAAGTTCGGTTATAAATGTACCTAATATGGCAGTGTTACAGTGAATGTGGAAAGACAAAAAGAAATATAGACAGGAAAAAACAAAGCCATAAGATGATATAAATGCCATCTACTAAAATATAGTAATAGAATCAGTTGACATGGTTTGGGCTTGGGAAAAATAATGAAAAATTTGGCATATCAAGGTTTAGCATAAAATATGGCACTTAATAGATGAGCATGGAGGAAAAGGATGCATAATAAAATTGACTCGAAGTAATAGGGAAAAGGCTTAGTTAAGTCAAGTGTCTAATCATCCAAGTCTAATCTTGCATGTAAAGCATTATTTCTCACCCCTCATTCATGGATTATTGACACACAAGCCACAAAATCACATGCTTTATCTTGCTTTTTAAGATGATAGATAGAGGGTTAATTATATTATTTTTTTCTCTCAACACACCCCCTCATGAATGGCCAAACTTCACTATGTAACTGATCCAAACATATGCAACTATTTAAATATTGAGTTAGCCACGATATCTACATTCAAGACTTTTGACTACTCTGATACCATGTTAAAAGAAATAAGGGAAAGAAAATAAATAAATAAAAGACCACTGAATTGTGTATATAACAACATTGATTAGAGAGGTATTTATAGTGAACAAATACACAAGAAAAAGATAATGACTAAACAATATAACAAACCTAATCCATTCGAGATTGAGGTGAGGGGAGGGGGAGGTAAATTGAATCCATCCTAATCCATTATTTACAATTCCATCCATCTATTCTTTTTCTTTATATTCATGAGACAATAATAGATTAGTTATTTGCTCATCGCTTGAACTTCCCTATTTCAATTGAGATTTTAGCAATAGCAATTAAAGCAATGCCTTCCTCTAGCAATTTCACCTGTAATGGCATCAAAGCCTAACTCCAATAGCAAAACTGTGAAACAATCAAATACTTCAATCATTGTCAGCATATAATACTTCAACTGTCCTTTATAGGCTTATGCTCAATTTATTTTTGAAACCATAGAAAATTATGAGCTAAGTTAGCTGACACAAAAGTATGAGTTTCAGTTTGTATAAAGTCCCTCTATTTCAGGTGAACACTCCGATAAAAGAGGCCCAATGACTTGGTTACAAACTCTATTATCACGAACTGACCACATATTTTACAACTTAGCACTCTAAGAAAAAAGAAGGAAGATTTAAAAATTAAGTACATTTACTACTTTAGGCTCCACTGATCCTCATACCTTTAACATGAAAATTTGGAAGCAATATTAATTGTCATTTATGCGTACGTAAGCTTTAATTTACAATTTGGAGGCACCATGTTTTGCAAACAAGGTAGCGAAAATAATGCCTCATTGATCCAATAGATCTCGACCCTTTCTTTAAATACCAGATACTAATACATTGTCAAATTACAAAATTGCCACTAACTTGGTTTATTAACTAAAACAAAACTAAAGCTATATAACAATAATGCAAGACAAAACATGTCAACATAACAAAATACAATAAACTCTAATCGTCCCCTCAAGATGGACCGTGTATGTCATGAACGGCCATCCTGGCTAACAAAGGAAACAAATGAGATGCTGGTAATGCTTTGGTGAAGACATCAATTAGCTAGTGCCGTGATCGAATGGGAAGCAGCTTAATAATGCTTGTAACCAGCTTCTCATGAATAAAATGACAATCCAATTCGATGTGCTTCGTACACTCATGAAACCCTGAATTGGTAGCAATGTGAATGGCAGCTTGGTTATCACAAAAAAAAAGAGAGCAGGAAGTGAAGTGTGAACATGAAAATCCAGTAATAATTGAGTGATCCAGACCAGTTCACTTGCAGTGGATGCAAGTGCCTATTTTCGGCCTTTGCAAAAGAACGGGAAATAATACTTTGTTTCTTAGCCTTCCATGAAACCATAGAATCACCAAGAAAAATACAAAACCCAGTAGTAGACCGCCTTGAATCCAAAGAGGAACCCCAATCAGCATAAAAAAAAGCTCTAACCTGAAGCGAGGAATTAGCTGAGAAAAACAAACTTTGATCGAGGGATGTTTTAAGATACCGTAACAAATGGTGGGCATCATCTAAGTGAGACTGACAAGGCTATAAGATAAACTGACTGAGCTTATGAACAGTAAAGGTAATATTAGACCGAGAAACCATAAGATAAAGCAGTCTACCGATAAGCCTTCGATACACTAAAGGATCAGGTAATTAATCACCCTCAGATGAACATAATCTGGAATTATACAACATGGGTAATGAAGTTGGCTTGCAAGCAAGAAAACCTGTATCCTCTAGAAGCTGAAGCGTATAATGACGCTGAGATAGAGAAATACCTTTAGAAGACCGAGTTATTTTCAAGCCAAGAAAATACATCAACCGACCTAGATCTTTCAGTTAAATTGATTATGAAGAAAATCCTTGAGAGAACTAATGGTGGCAACATTAGGACAGGTGATGATAATATCATCAAAATAAACGAGTAAGGCCACAAAAGAACTACCAGCCTTAGTAAACAATGAATAGTCAGATTGAGATTGATGAAACCCATGCATAATAAGAACCCTAGAAAACTTCAAAAACCATGGACGAGAAGCCTGCTTCAAGCCGTAAATAAACTTGTGTAGCTTACACACTAATCTCCCTCCCAAAACACGAGTTTTAGGTTAATAACTAGGGGGCAAGTCCATATACACTTCTTCAAACAAATCACCATTTAAGAACGCATTATTCATGTCAAGTTGTATAAGGGACCATTTGTGAATAGTAGCAAGAGCAAGTAAAACCTTAACTGTTACCAGTTTTGCAACAGGAGAAAATGTATCAAAAAAACCTAAACCCTCTTGTTGAGTATATCCTTTTGCCACTAAACGAGCCTTGTATCGCTCGCTCTATAAAGCCATTTGAGTTATATTTAATCTCATACATCCATTTACATCCAATAGAATGTTTATCAGGAGGAAGACAAACAACTGACCAGGTTTGATTTTGATGCATAGCATCTAGTTCAGCATCCATAGCAGCCCTCCAATGAGGAAACTGAACTGCTTGGGAATAAATGTTGTGGCTCTGGAGTAGAAGAAACTGATAAAATGAAAGAACTGTGAGAAGCTGAAAGTTTGTCATAGAAAAGATAATCATTCAAGGGATAAAGAGTCCGGGAATGAGACAGTGGCTTGCTAGTCAAGAGGTTGTAATGAAAATCCTGAAGGTAAAATGGAGACTTGATGACTCGGGTTGTCTTGCGAACAGAAACATTAGGAACCACGGTAAATGAAGAACAAGGAACAACCCCCAAATCAGAGGAAGGGATTGGAGCCAAATCAACAGATAAATTTGTAGTAGGAGAAGATGGAATGGAAGAAGAAGTCACATGAGAAGATGAAACAGAAGATGTCATCTCCAGAGATGGCATAGGCAAAACAAGATCAGGAAAATGATCAATCAATTCAACAGAGGGGTTAACGTTGAAAAGGAACACATGCTCATGAAATACAACATCCCTAGAAACCAATATAGACTTGCTGTTAATATCATACAATTTATATCCTTTCATGCCTGGTGGATAGCCAATGAAAACATAGGCAGTGGCTCTAGGAGAAAACATATTCCGTTGAGAAGGTAAAGTTAAAGCAAAACACAAACATCCAAACACCCTTAAAGAAGCATAATCCATAGGAACATGGTACAACATTCGATAAGGTGTCTGGGAATTTAAAACAGTAGCTTGTGTTCAATTTATTAAGACGGTCGCAGTTAGGACACACTCCCCCCAAAATTTTATAGGGACCAGAGACTGAAAAAATCGAGCCCTAGCCACATTAAGTAAATGCTGATGTTTACGTTCTACAATAGAGTTTTGTTCAGACCTTTCAACACAAGAAAATTGGTAAAGCACCCCTTTAGATGCAAAAAAATCCAAAAAAGATAATTCGGGTGCATTATCAGACCTAAAAGTCTTGATAACCATATTAAATTAAGTTTCTACCATAGCAAAGAATCTAGGTATAATCACCTTAGCATCAGATTTATGTTTCATGAGGAACACCCAAGTAAATCTTGTACAATCATCGACTAGGGTCAAGAAATATCTATAACCAACATGTGTTTGGATGTGATAAGGTCCCCATATATCACAATGAATAAGATCAAAAGCCTTTTTAGACATGCTATTATTTGAAACAAAAGACAACCTCCTTTGTTTTGCCAATAGACATACTGAACAAGGAGTATGTACCTTGTCCCTTTTATTATTTGGAAAATTCAACAATTCACTTAACGTTTCCAGTTTTTCGAAAGCTAGATGACCTAGCCTATTATGCCAAATGTCTCTACTAATAACATGTGCCACTATAATATCATAATTACAAAACCTATCAACAGATTGTTTATCAAAGGCAAGTGAACTAGAATCAATCACATACAAACCATTCATGAGTTCAGCCTTGCCAATCATCCTCGAATGACAGAGATCCTGAATAATACAGGAATCAGATAAGAATCTGAAATATAAAGAGGATTGTGCCGCTAAAACACTCACTGATATCAAATTAAACTTGAATTGAGGAATGTAGAGAACATACTCTTAACAATATGTAAGGAGACAACTTCATGTTTCCAATAAAAGAGACAAAAAACCATTGATGATCAGGTAATGTCACAAATGCATTGTGAATAGGCCTCAATTGATGAAAAGATGACTAATCATAACATATATAATTTGTAGCCCCCTGAGTCTATTATCCAAAACCTAGGACAACTTAGGCTAGAATTAATATTTGTTGAGAAACATATACCTTATGCCTAATCAAGGATTTTTGAAACATTCGCATCAATCTTAACATCAGACAAGTGAGTACTCAACATATTTAGCAGATGTTGGTACTGTGTGGGAGTCAAAGCCTACATAAAACCTCACATGTCTTGACTCTTGACTTGATTAGTACCATCACCATTCACCTGATTAATAATGGCATAATTGATTTGATTAGATTTTGACTGATTCATATTGTTCATTTGCCTAGGTTTGCATCCCGGAGGATATCCATGAAGCTTATAACATTTCTCAATTGTGTGCCCACTATAACCACAATGAGTACATACAAGTCTTTCTTTCCTTTGAGATTTACTAAAGTTAGACCTAGTTGCTTCATGTTTTATTGAAAATAAGGCTGAATCAGTTCCATTAGCATTCATCACTGCTCTTTGATTTTCTTCTTGAGATATTAAAGCAAAAATCTTATTTTTAGGAGGTACAGGATCCATAAGGTGCAATTGACCACAGATTTGAGCATATGAGTTGTTCAAGCCCGTTAAAAAAGACATTACATATTTCATATGGTAATGATCCGCAAGTGCCTTTGTACCCCCACAAGAGCACTTTCCACATGTAAGCATAGGCCTAAAAATGCTTAATTCATCCTAGATAGTCTTAAGCCTAGTGAACCATGCACTTACAGATAATTGACCTTGATTTAAGTTCATCATCTCACGTCTCAATTGAAATATCTTAGGGCCACTACTCTGTTGAAATCTGTCTTTCAGGTCATTATATATATCAAACCCAGATTCCAAATATATCAAACTTGTAGAAATTCCTTTAGAAACAAAGTTTAAGATCCATGAAATGACAATATTATTGCTCCTGATCCAGGCACTTAGAGTGATATCACCTGAAGATCACACAATTGTACCATTGATGAAACCTAGCTTGTTCTTTACGGACAAAGCGATCGTCATCGAACAACTCCAAGAAGCATAGTTCTCTCACTAAGAGACAAGGACAAGACCGGGACTATCCGAATGATGGATGAAGAAAAGGCTGGAACCGTCGTCGATGGTGGAATGACTCATCGACGAGAGAGATGCATAGAGAATAATAGATGCCATAAGAAAAAGAAAAAATTAGGAGACAACAGAAAGAAACACAAATCTTTTCAAAATCGCAAGATCGTCGGATGAAATCAACAATAAGCAAGACAAATCGACCGGAGAAAATCAACGATCAAGATAACTAGAAATCGCGATGAGATAAAACGAAATAGATTACCGCAGAAGAAAAGAGTCGTCGGTGAAGAAACCAAACAGATTACTGGAGAAGAAGAGAATCTTCGGAGAAGAAAAATGAAACCAACTCAAAATACTAGAGAATCGGCGGCGAGACCCGAACGAGAAGAGAAGCAAACCCTAATTTTGCTCCGATACCATTTTGCAAACAAGGTAGTGAAAATAATGCCTCATTGATCCAATAGATCTCAGCCCTTTCTTTAAATACCAGATACTGATGCATTGTCAAATTAAAAAATTGCCACCAACTTGGTTTATCAACTAAAACAAAACTCAAACTATATAACAACAATGCAAGACAAAACTTATCAACATAACAAGATACAATAAACTCTAATACCATTGATGCAAGATAGGGAAACTACAATTGGAAGGATCACGCATCATGAATGGATTATACAGCTAGAAGCAAGTTTCAATATAAGAAGAGACGCCATTCGACATCTTAATGAATCGTTCATGGAATATAAAGAATGCATCATTGTTTAGTAAATTTTAAATTTTAAACAGAAGGCAACAAAAATTCACTTCATCGGTAAATTATAAAATTGATCAGAGATGGAATTTTATTCGCAACTTCGCAACTATTTACAAGAAAATAACGGAAGAAAAACCCTAACCTCGCCGGTGTGAGCGAAGCAGCTATGGAGATAACCTTCGTCCATCCATTGCTGGAGGTCACCGATCCAGATCGTACGATTCTCGTCGCTGGATCCCTGAATCTGAGCCTGAGACGGCTGTTTCAGCAGTTGCTGCTGCTGATAAGCCTGGTGATGGTGGTAGTAAGGCATGTAATGCTGGGGCTGGTACATGATCTGGTGCTGCATCACCATTGCGGCCGCGGGATACTGCATCGCCATCCACTGCTGCTGATACTGCTGCATCCACAGCTGCTGGTGCTGCTGCGGCTGCTGTTGGTTGCTCAGATCGGCACCGTTGGTCGCCGTCGCCGACTGCATCATCGCCTCTCTCTCTCTCTCTATATATCTCTCTGTCTTCGGAACGAGTTAATTGTAAAGAGAGCGAGAGGGCAAGGAGGCGCCTGGCGTGAAGAAGAGGAACCAGGGCGGAAGAGGAGAAGGAAAGAGAATGTTTGAGTCGGCGAAGGAGGATTTAAAAAACACGGATACGGATCGATGGATCGTTGTTTTTAACGTTTACTGGATTTGGGGCCGTCAGATTGGGAGTCAGTGATGGATTGTTGACCGTTAGATTGGGGGAGACGATGATTACAGCCAACCACCGCTTCATGTGACGGCGAGGCCTGTGGGACCACGGTTTGGCGTTCTTTTTGCCTTTTAAGCGACGTCCAAATCTGGGCTTGCTTGCGACCAGATCCGAGTCCGATTTGCCGTTTGGGAGGCGCAAGATGTACGGTCGTGGTTGTCTGGCCTGGACAAAGGGCAGAGGCGCCCGGAAATAGCAATCCACGGCTGACTGGTCCGGTCAAGTTTGGGCTGCCACACAGGATAATGATTAGAATTCAAGTGGTTTTTAAACAAATTTAAGGACTAGAGTGTGGGGTCATGTTTATTTAGATGTAAGTTTAGATAACATTTTATAATTTGTTTAATAACTATTAAATATTAAAGGGTAATGTTTATTATTATTTTAAAATTAATGATTAAATTTAATAAATGCATTTTAGTTTTTAAAATAAATATATTATTTTTAATTTCAAAATAATTTTGGTAGTTGATGATAAAATAATTTAATGATACATTTATTATTATTATTGCTTGACTACAACAATAATTTTTTAATGTGAGAGTGAGATGTATGAGGTTTGACAAGTTCGAAGTGTTGTCTAGGTGTCCAATGATCTTAAGAGTTCTAAATCTGGATATAAATGATCTTGAGAGTTTCAAGTCTTTGGGTGTAAGTGATTCTGAGGCCTGCAAATGATTTGATGGGTTCAAGACAATCGAGTGGGTTCAAAATGATCGATTGAGTTCCAAGTGTTCAATAGACTTGTTAAAATAGAAGTCGGTTAAGAGCTTGTGTAAGTATCTTCACATAGACTATTCGATACTTTAGCTAATTTCTTGAAAATGTTGGAGAGTAATGAGAGAGTTTTCAATATCAAAGTGGGTGTACCTATGTGGGGAAATGACCCCTCTCTTTGTAAAAGATGAGAAAGTGGACACGTCGTATTATGTCCACATTTTTAAGCTAAAATATCGAAGGCATCTTTAAGGAATACTAGGGATTCTTTAACTAGGTTTCACACCACAAGAAGGTCTTCGAGAGAGGCTCATTGATTAGTGGTTAATTTTGTAAAAATTTTGTTATAATTATACCATTCTTTTGATCTTAAAAATGGTTTAAATTATATATTAATATATATTTTATGGTTATATGCAAGTTTAAATTGAAAAATGAATGAAATGAAATTTTAAAGTAAAATTTAATAATAATAATAATAATATATATAATACATATACATCATTATATGCATGCGTGTAATATATATATATATAATCTAATCTAATATATATATGTGCCATGTGTAATACATATATATAATATATAATTTATTAATAACATTAAATTATTATTATTATTTTTTTAAGCATGAAGAATTCAAGCCCATGAAGAAATCAAGTCCATGAAGAATTCAAATCCATGAAGAAATCAAATCCATGAAGAAATCAAACCTATGAAGAAATCAAGCCCATGAAAAATTAAAGTCCATGAAGAATTCAAGCCCATGAAGAATTAAGGCCCAATTTGAGCAACCCATGGAAAATATTATTTGGAGAAGGCCCAAGGATTATTTTTAATCCTAATAAAGATTAAAAATCAATTTATAGAAATCTATTTTTATTTTTTATGTGAGAGCTTTATTAGGTGTGTTTTTTAGCTAAAATCCATTTAACTATTAGGTGGATATTATAGCTAAAATCCATTTAACTTTATGAGTGCTTTATTAGGTATGTATTTTAGCTAAAATCCATTTAATATTAGGTGTGTATTATAGCTAAAATTCATTTAACTTTAAGTGTGTGAGTGCCCATTAGATATAATTATGTCTAGTTGAATAATTGAAATTGTGTGGTTTGTATTGCATCTTGTGGCCTATAAATAGATCACTTGATTGCATTTGTAAGTGTGATTATTATTCTTGAATAAAAGTTTAGTTGTTTGCTTATAATTCTCTCTTTGAGAATTGTTCTTATTCTTTCTCATTTTCTTTAGTACTTTCTCTTATAATCTTACTTTTTTTTCTTTCTTCTTTTAAATTCTTATGTCATTTATTATTACTTTATTATTCACCGCCTAAATGGCCGGTTAATTTGTGCCTTTAAATTTCTGCAATTTTAATTCTTGTCATTTAATTATTCACCGCCTAAATGGCCGGTTAGTTTATGCCTTTAAATTTCTGCAATTTTAATTCTTGTCATTTAATTATCCACCGCCTAAATGGCCGGTTAGTTTATGCCTTTAAATTTCTTGTCATTTAAATTCTGTTATTTAAATTACGTCATTTAAATTTCTGTCAATTAACTTTCAAATAAAAATGAGTAGTTAAATCTAATCTTGGGTTAAGGCAAGGACAGTGTTCAACGCCAATGATTCTCAAAGAAAGCTGCGCTTTAAATAAGTAACATTAATTTAAATTTCAGTATGAGTGTGTATTAATTATTAAAAAATCACTAGGTTTGGATTGGAGCGTAAGCCTAACTTAGAGCTTTCATGCCATGTATGAGAGTTACTAGAACTGGAAACGCTATCATACCTAAACCCAGATGATTAATTTAGTTGTTTTGTGTATTAATTGCAATTGGATTTATGGTGGTTGCTTAAATTAGAATCTCGCATATCATGTATGGGGATTGCTTAACCTAGAACTATCATCATCTCTAATTACATTTAATAACAAACCCTCATATCTGAAATTAAATTAATGTTGCTAATTTTTTATGCTAAAATTTGAGAATCAACGGGTTGGTACTGAAATTATCTTAACTCAAGCACTATCCAAATTCATATTTTTACGTTTAATGTTTATTTCAATTTCTGCCTTACTTTATTTTCTAGTATCTGTTGTCTAAAAAAAAACTCATAAAAAAACCTTGTTGCCAATTTGTCCAAATGCGTGTGCGTGTGTGTGACATTCTTTTTCTTTTGCCATAAATAAATCTCTCAGTGGACGACCTGGATTCATCCAGAAAATATAAATTTAAATTTGGACTACAACTGCACTCGTACACTAGCGAGTATAAACCTCTCACTAAAATAAAAAAAAATATAAAAGTTTTATTATGATTTGTTCTTATTATGTTTTAATTGCAGGGTGAGAGTGCAGTCATTCATTAGCCTAGGTGGTTCATGAGATAGTCTTGTATGACTAGGTAACTTGTGAGTGGCCTCAAAAGGGTCTTTTGGTCATGTCAATAAAGGTTTTCGGGGGTGGTGAGTTGTTGAGTCTTGTGCCTGAGAGGATGTATCAGGCTTGAGGTAACAAAAAGGTGGACTAAGCTATTATGACTAAGCAAGAGGATGAGCCCACTTGATTATTGTTCTTTCCATTTTCTTTGTTTATCAATCTTCTTGTCTAGAGCCCCTTTTGTAGTTTTTAGTGCTTGATTGCTTGATACAAGCTGACTTATTTTGGGTTTGTTTTTCCTTGGGGGCTGGTGAAATGAAGGCCATTCATGACTGAGTGGCATTGTATCTAGTCGGTCATGGTCAAATTTTTTGGTTCTCATGTTTTGTTTTGCCTTTCTTCGGCCTATTTAGCCCACTTGATATTGGTTATGATCATTTTGGTTTGTAAGGTAGCTAATCATTTGTAAGTCATCTAACCATTTACAAGTTGCTTGATCATTTGCAATTGTCGCTTGAATTTTTGTAAACCTAGCTTGATTACTGAACATAACAATTATCAATTAATAAAATTATTTTATAATTAAAGATACACCTTGTTAATTTATAAAATGTATTTATTAAAACTTTATTTAATATTAACACATTGTTTCTCTGAGCTTTTTCCTTTCGGTCCATGGCCAAGAGTAAAATTTGCATGTTCGTACATGGTATAATGAAATTAAAGTCGATCCGGTTGTACCAATGATTAAATGTTAAATATTCCACCCAACTAGTTGGTTACATTTGTTTTAGAGGCTGTTTGGCTTAACGATTTGATCGTTTATAAGCTGCACAAGCAGCGTATAAGCTATGCAGCTTATGATGGTAAAACGTTTAGCTTGAATAATTAGCTTAAACGCTATATGACTTAAAAGCTATTATAACAGCGTTTAAAAAAAATTGGTACCCCAGTTTTGGCAAAAAAAGTTGTTATGTTGACCGAGAAAAATACCATTCTACCCTTAGAAGCTCTCTTCTCCCATCATCTTTTCTAGAAGCTCTCTTATGCCTTTTACCGTCGTTGTTACTACTGTCGTCACCCAGCTAAGTTGCTGGAACGCGCCATCACCGATCCTTCTTCTAGATCCGCTGCCCAGCATTGTCGACCCTGCTCCATTACCACCATCGTCGTTGCCATCAACTGTAGTTTCCAGCCTCTATCGCCGCTACCTCCTCCATCACTGGTGGCATCCCCAATTGACTGTAAGTGTATCTATATTGTATATATATATATTAATGGTAATATTTTTGAAAAAAAAAATAAAAGATATAATATATATTATATTAATATATTTTTTAGTAAATATATATAATTTATCTAATATTTAGAAATTAATTTATATTTTTTAATAAAAAAATAATATTTTTATAAATTTTATTTGTATTATTTAGCATCATGTCTATTTTAGTCTTTTTGTCAGGTTTTACAGCTTATCAGCTTTTACAAACCAAACAAATAACTATTAACTAATAACTTAAAAGCACATTTATCTAAACACATTATCAACATAAATGCTATACAACTTTTATACTAAAAGCCAACTAACTTAAAAGCACAAATAAAAAATGTTGAGCCAAACAACCTCTTAATTTGGAGAACTTATACGGTATTCTACTAGTTGCACTCTCACCCTATAATTAAAACATAACAAAATTTATATTAGATTTTTTTTTTTGTGAGACGTTTATACTCGTCAGTGTATGAGTGCATTTATAGTTTAAATTTAATTTATTTTTTAGATGAATCTAGGTCATCCACTAAGAGATTTATTTATGACAAAAGAAAAAGAATGTCACACACACGCATCTAGATGAATTAGCAGCACGATTTTTTTTGTGGATTTTTAGATAACAGATGCTAGGAAATAAAACAAGACAGAAATTAAAATAGACATTGAATTTGAGAATATAAATTTGGATAACACTTGAATTAAGACAATTTCAACACCAACCCGCTAATCCCTAATTTTTAATATAAAAAATTAGTAATATTAATTTAATTTCAGATATGGGGTCTGCTATTAAATGCAATTAGAGATGATGATAGTTCTAATTTAAGTAATCCCCATACATGATATGCGGGATTATAATTTAAGCAATTACCATAAATTCGATTATAATTAATAAATAAAATAACTAAATTAATCATCCGGGTTTGGGTATGACAGCATTTTCAGTTATAGTAACTCTCATACGTGGCATGAAAGCTCTAAGTTAGGCTTACGCTCCAGTCCAAACTTAGTGATTTCTTAATAATTAATACACACTCATACTGCAATTTAAATTAATGTCACTCATTTAAATCGCAGCTTTCTTTGAGAATCATTAGCGTTGGATACTATCATTACCTTAACCCAATATTGGATTTAACTGGCCATACTCAGGTTGTGGATAATAAAGATAAAAAAATAATATGACATAAAATAAAATTTCAGAAACAAACTATATTACACCGCTTAAAATAAGAGGAATAGAAAGCATAAATTAACTAGCCATACTCAAGCAGTGGATAATAAATATGACAGAAAAATAATAGAACACAACTATATAGAAATTAGAGTTCAAGAATTGAGAGAGAAAATTCTAAGAACAACTATGTTTTGATTCAAGAATAATAGTTTTCTACACAAGTGCACCCAAGTGAACTATTTATAGTTCACAAGATGCAATAAAAATCACACAAATAAAATTACCCCATTATCACTAAACACAATCATAACTAAGTTAATGGGACATATTTACCAAAAAAATACAAAAGACTTTAACTAGTGAAAAGACACAAAATACAAAAGACTTTAGGTGATAAAACACTCATAAAAATATAAAACAAATAAAAGTCTTGTACAAGTTGGACTTTATTAGGTCTTTGGTTGGTCTTGGGCTTTCTATGTGATTAAAATGCTTGGGCATTTCTTATGTTGGATTCCGTTTAATAATTGACCTAAGTGCACTTGAAACATCCTCTAAACTCAATAATTGGCTATTGAATTTGAGCAGCAATAATGGGTCACCCAACGTCTTCGATTTATTCCCTTAATTAATTGTAGAAGTCAACTTCCTTGTTTCATCCTGAAAATAACATGTAATTAATGCGAATAATTATTTATTTTAAATATAAATATAAAATCAAAATAAATATATAATTCATTAAGATCTACGAAACATTCAACTCTCATAACCTACAAGTATTCTTAATATAAAAAGAGGCAAGATTTTTTATACACTTTTTCTATTATACATCAAAATTTTCATGTTATATAAAATATTTTTTGTATTATATAAAACATATTGGGATTAATAGAACTTTCTTTATTCGGCAATGATAATAGTTAAAAATGAAATGCATATTCTTTTTAGATAAAATATATTTATTGTACTTTGTTTTAACTTACAAATAGTCTTACTAGTTAATATTACATGTATTGTGTTTTATAATATTTTATTAATTAATAAAATTATTTTAAGATTGAAAAAAATATACAATAAATATATTTTATATAAAAAAAAATGCATTTACTATACCTTAACCATTGTCTCAAAATCAATGGTTAGCCTTACCTTAATTTATTATATTATATTTTTAGATAAAAATGGTCTTGAAATAAATATTTTTTGGTAATGGTTAAAATAAATGTATTTAAAATAATAAAATCAACTAATAAAAATGCAAAAATACTATTTGGACGCTCAAATTGACACTTTTATTGATATTTTGTATTTATATCATATACATTTATATTAATGTATTTATATCTTATACATTTATATCAATATAGAGTGTCATAAAAAGTGTTAAATTAAAATTTTAAATAATATTTTTGCAAAAAATATATACTTGCAAACAAAATATAATAAATACACATTATATATACATGTATATATATTTCATGCTCATTAAAACACTAGTTAATAAATATTTATATAGGTTATGCTAACTATTGATTTAAAAAAAAAAGTCAAGATGTAAATATATATGTGTGAATATGGTGTGACTATTCGATTATTTCAATCAATTAAATGTAATTTAATAATTGTTTCAAATCTAAATTCGCTTATCATTAACATGAGTAAATAGGATTCTCAAATATGCCAGTGTATTTTAGGAGAAGGTACATAAATAAGCCAAATGTCACCCAAGCTAGGTGAATGTGCCAACGATGGAGATAAAGTTTGTGCGGATATGGATCCTCCCTGACCCGGCCCAGCTCGCTATTGTAGTAGACGGGTCGGGTTGGGTTGGCCCGCCCAACAGAATGCGGGCCGTGTTGGGCTAGGAATATGTGGCCCATAGCCCGGCCCGGCCCACCAAAATGGCGTGTGGGCCGGCTCGCCAAAATGGCAAGCCCGACCCACAAAAAAATAAAAAAATATTTAAAAATTTATGTTTATTAAATATTTAAACATATGTTTAAATATATTTAAACATATATATTTAATATATTTAAACATATTTTAAATATAATAATTAAAATTTTACAAACATAAAAATTATACATATTTTAAAAAATTATAAAAATTTTACAAATATAAAAATTATGTATAAAAATTAAAAATAAATGGCCCATGGGCCGACCCAGACAGTCAAGCCCACGGCCCGACCCGCTTGGCCCATTTATTAAGGGCCACACAGCCGTGCAGGGCCCCAATATTCATTGCCCCGGCCCGTCTCCCTTGCAAGCTAAATTCGGCCTGGCCCAGCCCGCCCATTGCCCATCTCTAGCTATAATACAGATACAAAATATGATAAAATTAAGACACATAAACACAATAATATTTATATTAAATCATAATTAATAAAAAATATATATATACATATATATCACTCATAAAGTTTGAGACAGGTGCCTTGACTTGCTCGATCTCTCTATCTCTTTTATGCTTTTTGAGCCAACCAAGAAATCTGTATCAAGCCTCCTCATCCTCGGCCCCTCTCCAAAGTCTCCTTGGCTTCTTGTTAGGTTTGTGACTCAAAATATATTGGGTCAAGAGTTGGATTGGGCCAGTTGTGTTTTAAGCCCAAGGCCAAGCCCAAGCTTATTATGAAACCCATTTATCCCAATCGTGTCCCTTGGCCCGCATATATATGGATGAGATTGAGGAAATTCAATGGATGGTTGTTCTTTTACACTTCCACACACACTCCAAAAACCTTAATCGCGCAACACAAAGAGAAAGAGAGAGATCTAACAAGAACGAAGAAGAACTCGATGTGGGGAGAAGAACAGAACGCATGAAAGCGGTCGATCGGTGAAGAATATCGCGACAATCGAATTAGATCTGAGACATGTCATTCGGTAAGGTTGAATGAGTGAGATTTGTTTGATGTATTGTGAGCGTTGTATTCTGATTAATGTATTGTTTTTGAGTGATCGTGAGATCGAGAGGAAGTTATTGTTTCTATTATCTTGTTTCTCTCATTGTAATTCTATGTAAATATACATGTATATTTCTAGTGGATTGACCAGAGACGGAGTCTCTGCCATGAGTAAAATCTTTTGATCCGAACACGTATACGCGTTGTTTATTTTATGTTCTTGCATGTGTACGTTGTGTTTGCGTTTATGTTTCATTTTATTCAAACTTCTTGGATCGTTGGTACTGTCGTAGTTCTTGGTTGTGTGTTAGTTTACACAAGTGATTTCTTAACACTTCTCCTTGTGAAGGTTGAAGCACATGCTAGTGTTGCACAATACACACCTTTCTCCATCTCTATTAGATAGATTTGCCTATTTTTGTCTTTGTCTTTATTTTCATTGTTGTCATCGTCTCTCTCTTCTTCTTTGTCTTTACTCCATCATCATTGTCTTTGTCCATTTTTAACATCTTCACTATATCCTCGTCGCCTTCATCTCAAATGTCTCAAATAGACTAGCCTCTATTCGTCCCTATTTTAGAATCATCACTCTGCCTCTTGGATAGATTTGTTCATTTTCGTCTTCACTATCTTTGTGGTTTTCACTTTGTCCCTCATGCAAATCTCTCAGGTGACACATCTTCTCCTCTCTACTTTTTCTTTTTTATTTGTTTTCTCTAGAAATTTCTCACAAGCTCGAGCTCGCATCTTAAAAAATTTCATTTAGGGTTTCTTAATTTCATTATGACTTTCTAATTTTCTAACTCTATAATATATATATATAAATAATATATATACATGTCAGAGCATGTACAACATGCCTGTTTGAAGTGTCAGACACGTGTATTCGTTTTAATTTCTTTAATTTTTTTTATAAAATATATTATCAAACACGATCGAAGTCACGTCGACTGTCATGTTTGTATTTGACACCACATGGACACTACATTTTGTTGTGATCCGTTGTGTCCATGCTTCTTAGGTTAAAATAAAGTCAAAGTCGTTGACTTATGTATAAATCAAATCATAAGTATTCTAATAAAATTACAATTGCTATGAATATTATGAATATTTATAATGTTAAATAAGACAAATATTATATTAATATCCAAAATCATGACTTGAACATCTTGACCCCATAATTTTACAGATGCCATTTATTTTAAGTGACGAGACAAATATGAGATCCAAATGTATGAAAAAAATATTGATTCCTTCGTTTCTTAGATATTATCGTTTTGAAATTATTTTGTTTACTTAAATATTAGAAAGTATTTCCAATGTGGTCCCCAAAATTCTCCTCTGTGATTACTAAGTTAGAATTACCCTCGTGCCCTCGGTAGTGATATTCAACATTCAACCACTCGCCTACTTACTACACCAAGTCATATTAAATATTTATTATTGGTCCAAGATTCACAGCCAACTACCTACTTCATATAGATGCTTAAGTAAATTTTTAGTCATTGTGACCTTCTATTTCTTGGCAAATCAAATCACTGATTAATCTAAAGGGTCCCATTAATCATCCTTAATTAATGCAGTAAAATGTATTCAGTAATTTCACGGAACATTAATTTTGGCCAACATATGAAGCGTGTATTTAACTGTATACACGTCCTTATCCATGCAAGTATCATGTACATTTTTTAAATGTCGTCACCGACCAAATTAATGTACATGATTATTATCATTCATGGCACTCACTACTCAGTTGTTGCTTTTGGTGTAGTCATTCAGGTCAACCATGTAAAAGAAAAAAAAAATAACAATAATAATAATAATAATATATAATAAGAACATACACATACGTGAAATTAATGGTCGAATTGAATCACTGGGTCCAACCAAAAAATCAACTACAGGATTGACAATTCGATTTTTTTAGTATACTTCCCTTTAAAAAACAAATTGTTTGATCACCCATTTGTTATGTTTTTGGAAAAATTACCTCAATTAAAATGTAATTAAGTTATGATTAACTAATTTTTGCCTAATGTAAAGTTCTAATAAACCCCCCCCCCAAAAAAAAAAAAAAAATTTGAGCTCTATGATATTAGAAAAATGCATCGTAGATGGGTTTCGTTGTTGGCGAAGTTAGAGAGAGAAAAGAAAAAAATAAAAAAATAAATAAAAATTTTCATAACTCGCTTTAGTCATTAGTAATCTTCTACTTTTTTTTTTTTTTTTCTCTCTCTTTATATCTCTTTTTAAATTTTAGATGCAATATCACATAGGGTTTGATTTCATTGGAGTCAAATCGATTTGCGCTCTTTTTTATTTGAGCTCGCTCTTTTTTATTTGAGCTCCACTACAGAGCCAGAGAGAGTTACAGAGAGATTTACAAAAGGGGGCAAAAAAGACAAAATTGCCCTCGTCCCTGCTGCTCTTGTCTCCTCTGCCATGGCCGCTGCCCTAGCATCGCTGTTGCCCTCGCCTCGCCTCGTCGCTGGGCCTCCGTCGCCTTGCTACCTCGCCTCGTCTCGACGATCGTCGCTGAAGATGTAGAGACGATTGGGCGAGGTGAGGCGGCGATGGCAACGAGGCGAGGCGAGGCGAGAACGGCGACGAGGCTAGGGTAGCGGCCATGGCAGAGGGGACGAGAGCAGCAGGGGCGGGGCAAATCCATGGGAGGGGAAGGAGAAAGCAAGACGTGGGGGTAAATTTGTCTTTTTACCCCCTTTCGATAAGACTGTCGGTAAACTCGTCGAGTTTTCTAGGATTTTTCTTTTTATTTTTGGGTATTAAAAGAATAGATTAGAGGTAAAAATTAGTTATTTATAAATTTAATTATATTTGAGATGTGCTTCGTGTTTAGCAAGTTAAAAAATAAAAAGTTTTAAAT
Source organism: Diospyros lotus (assembly GCF_014633365.1). Taxonomy (NCBI): domain Eukaryota; kingdom Viridiplantae; phylum Streptophyta; class Magnoliopsida; order Ericales; family Ebenaceae; genus Diospyros; species Diospyros lotus. The sequence goes on along the minus strand of NC_068338.1, from coordinate 41,033,802 downwards.
TAAAATTCATTGGATGACAATTGTAATTTAATTTTTATATTTTTTAGTCAAAAAATAAATGAAGATTAGATTTAATGCAGTGGGGATTTTAGGTATATATGACTTAAAGGTCATAAGTTTAAATAGATTTTTTTTTTTCAAGCAAAATATATAGTGAGTATTTTAGAAACTCGCTCTATTAGTAAGGTTTTATACCATTAAATTATCGTATTTGCTTATATAATTGTATAAATATTAATCAAAGCTGAATTGTAATAAAATTAAAGGGAGACGGAGTTGGTGTGATTGCAATTTAGGAAAAGTACATCAATTTTTATTTAGTGAAAAATAAATTTAGGAAAAAATCTCAAAGTATAAAGGGTGTAAAAATAATTTATTGTGTGTTTGATTAGCATAAAAAATATAAAAATATATTTTTTAATTATATTTTAATTTTGATGTTTAATTGGTAATTTTTTTTCAAAGAATTTGTTTTTTACCTAAATACAAAAATATTACATTTTTAATAAAAATAAAAAAATCAATTATTAAAACGACTAATTTTGATTTTCTATAAACATTGAAAAACATTTTTTTTTCACGTGAAATTAAACACATTCAATTACTCATAAGCTTTTACCAACATCATAACAGTAATGTTAGATATTGACATCTTATAATAAACGGGCAAATGAAGCATGAATCGATGACTCATAACTCAACTTTGTTTCCTTTCTATCATTTGACTTTTGTCAGGATTCATTGTCTCGATTTTTGTAACATGACTTATGAACTACTCGTGTGTTATACACTCATTAAAAACAATAATAGTAAATTACTACAAAGACCCATATCCCTTGTACTATCTTTATATATATAAAAATATGATAGTCTTAAAAAATAAATTTCTCTCCAAAACTTGTATTAATGATTTGCAATTAATACTTATTACATTAATAATTTATATTTTGTAATTTACATTAATAATTTAAATCTTTCAATTATTTTGTAATAATTAGTAATAAAATTTTCCTTCAAAACTTGCATTAAATATTTGCATTTAGTACCTATTGCATTAATAATTTACATTTTTTAATTTACATTAATAATTTAAAATCTTTCAATTGCTTTGAAATAATATATACTAATTATTGTAAAATTATTAATGAATTTTAAATACACGAGTTTTCCAATACATTATTACGTGAATATTAAATATTAATTAATCAGTCAATCAATCAAAAATAAATACTATTTATGAGGAATATGAATAGACATTTAAACTATGAATATAATATAATATAAATATTATATATTATATATAATATATAATATATAATATATAGTAGAATAGTATACAAATATTTATTCCATTCAAAAATTTGCCAAACTATTTTTTACATCTAAAATTTGTATTAAACTTGCATGAATTTTTCAATGCTATTAATTAATCAAAAATAAATATTTTATGTTAAATCTTCTCATCAATTAATCCAACAATCAATAAAAAATAAATACTATTTATAAGAAATATGAATAGACACTTAAAATCTTAACTAAATCACGAAAAATTATCCATTAAATAAAATCTTATCTCTGTATAATATAATAATATATAATATATTTTATTAAAGTATAATAGTTTGTAAATTTTTGTTCCTTCCAAAAATCTGTCAAACTATTTTTTGTCTCTAAAATTTGTATTAAATTTGTATGGGTTTATGAGAAACATGAATAGACAATTTAAACTATTAATTAAGTCATAGAAAATTATTTATTTATTTAAAATATTATTTTTATATATTTATTCTATATATATTTATATAATATTAAAATATGATAGTCAAACAAAGTATTTTGTCAAGTGTCAATTAATGGTGATTTTTTTCCCTAAAAAACTTGCATTAAATCAAAGGTAATGATTAATTAATTATTAATTACTTTAATAATTATATTATAGTATTGAAAATGTGATATCATAACAAATTTATAAAAAATTATTTAAGATTGTCAAATGCTAGGGTTTTTCAATACTAATTAATATTTAAGGTATCACATTTTTAAGACTATGGAAGTGTAACGCCTGTAAATATAAATAATTTGATTTTTGGGATAATTTAAATTAAAAGAAAAAGTAAAATAATTGGTTGTGGTTAAATAAAATTAAATTAAGTGATTTTTATGGAAATAAGAAATTAGGATTGTTAATTTTGTTATTTAGGAATTTCTGGAAAAAGAAAAAAATTAAAATAAATTAATTTGTGTGATTTTCAGAAAGTTTGGGCATTTCTGTAATTATTATAGGGGGTGAAAGTGCGATTAAATGAAAGATAGGGGTGGCTGGCGTGATTCACGGAAAGGGGAAAAAATCACATTAAATATAACCTAAGTTGTATATAGGTTAGATGTGAGCGTGGGCGAGGGCGGTTCGTGCGCGAGACGGCCAGGCGGTGGACGCGGCTTCGAGTCCGCGGGCAGGCGTGCGCGAGGGCCGAATTTTGGCTGATTTTAATCAGCCAAAGACGTCCGCAACGACGTCGTTTCGGTGAGGCGGTGGCCTCCCCCTGCGGCTGGCCGCGCGCTGCCACGTGGCGGCCCCTCCCTTGCTCACTTTTGGCCGAGTTTTAAGCCAATTTCGGCGTCCTTTTTGCGTGCAAACAGTAAGGAAAATTGCAGAAAATCCAGCAGCGTGCGCGACGTAAATTTGAGATTTTGGGGCTTCAAAAATCAGATTAAACTCCGTTTAATCTCTGATTTAATTATCCAGGTATGTAATTAAACTAGTAATTAATATTCTCTGCGGTTGAAATTTCATTTGGGGCCCAATTTTATTAATTTTGTCAATAATTGGAATATTGCAGTTTGTATAACTTTGACCGTGTTTGGTCAAACTGAGCTTAAGGCTATCTTCGGAAAGGCAAGTTCTTTATACCCTCATTGTCGATTCTTTCAATGTCAATTTATTTGACCTCCCTTCATTGGTTTTGGCTGTTAATAAATTATGAAATTTAAACGGTGTGTTTAATAATTTAATTTATTAACCTGGTTTCGAGGGTATTATTTGTTGGTTGCCTACGGGGGTTTGTATCACCCCCAATCCTATGGGAATGATGTTGTACTCACCCGGGGCTAGGTTCTTAGCTGTCGGGTATTATTATGGATTTTCGGTTATTTATTGGCTAGAGCGGTTGGGCAGTGGGGGTAAGGGTTAGCCGTTCGGTGACGGTGAAAGTGTTGTATGGTCTATTTTAGGCCGTCAGATGGTCTCTCCTGGTCACTAACCGCTGACCGGTGTCAGGCACTGCTAACCTACTCTACCGTTATGTGATTATAGCATGCCTGATTATTTCATTTTTGTTGCATGGTTTGGTATGCACATGGGTTCGGGCTGCATGATGGGATCATCATGATTTGGTTATGCTTGATCATGGACATTTTAGATTGGTCAGGTTGCATCCAGCACGGGCATATGCATCGCGTGTGATTTACTACGTGGGCGGAGCATGGCTTGATGCCTGGATGTATGGGCGCCTTATATCACGTTGGTGCTCATTACGCCTTGCATTTTATATGCATTGCATGGTTACTGGTAGTTATTAGTTCTCGGACGGGAGTACCGTTCCGAGGGAGCCTTTGGCTCGGCTGTCGGGAGTACCAGCAGGGATACGGGTGACGGGAGTACCGACCCGGGACAGTGCGCACAGGTTTGTGGTGATTTATGTTGCCTTTCAGGGCAGCGGCAGGTTGGTATGGGACTTGGGTGCCAGGTGTTCTATGTGGGCCCCAAGGACCGGTATATGTTTTATTATGCGGCACTGTTGCGTTGTTGCGTCACATGACTTGTGTGTACATGTGGGTTTATATTTGAGGTGATCTTCTATTCTGTTTCGTTTACAGCCTTCCTTATTATATAAACTTGCTGAGTCTTGCGACTCACCTTGCTTTTCATCATTCCAGGTAAGGGTAAGGCTAAAGTCGAGGGCGAGGACCGTGCCACCTAGCAGCCAGCCGTGTCGGTAGGGTGTACAGTTAGCTGCCCTCGTTTTCTCTGATGTTTTGTTAAGAGTTCTGACTCTCATTTTTTTATTGTGCCCGGTTGTTCCTTGTATCTTTTATCGTTGGCACAGGTGTCTGTATATTTTTATATACTCCTTGACTGCTGTTCCAGCAGGGTACTTGTAGGCGTGCATGTATATCGTTTTGCTTCCGCTGTTGTATTTTTCGTATGTATGCATGCCATGGTATTTTTGTCTTGTGTTTGTTTCTCTTCTCTCATGTAGGCGCTCTCGTTCGGATAGACCGAGCGGTTGGGATATCCAGGCGGGGTTGCTTACAGGAAGAAATCAAAATTCATATTTTTAAAATTTTGTTATTATTGAAAAAACTTATTCTTACTTATATTTAAGAGTTTTAATTTATATTTATAATTATAATATAATAAATAAAAAATAATAAACGTCTTTGAGTGGATATATTATAGATTTTATAATATTTATTTATAAATAAATATAATATAATAAATAAATAAATTTATAAATATTTTGTCAAGTGACCTACTTAATGTGTAAATTATTATTTAACACATTGAATGGCAGTACATTGAATTAAAAGTGTTATTCATTAGTATATTGAATAACGAATAATTAATTAAACTTAAATTTTAATCAATGATCGAAGATTAAAAAAAATTATAATTATCAATTTTATTAAAATTATTTAAAATAATAATTTTATTTTTTATTTTTAAATTAAACTCTTTCGTCCACTAATTTTAGTTAAAAACTATTATTGAGTATTTCTCAATATTTAATGCCATACTAAAAAGAGGGAAACAACGAATTCCCACCAAGTGCCACTCTTTTTTTTAGTTAGTCATAATTTTTAGGCAATCTTTTACCCCCAACAAATTACATGCTAAAGAACTTTACAAAAAAAAATTATTGAATTTGGATATTTACTTCTTTTTTTTTCCATATTCTTTTCCATAAATGATATTTATAATCACAAATCCTAATAGATACATTTATTATTATATATAATAACTCTTTAATTACACATATTGACTAAGAGTTTGTAGCAAACAAAAAAAAAGTTGGTCCCCAAATAAATTAAAAGATAAATTTTATTATAATAAACAATTCACTATATTCTTTTATATTTCTATATATAAATTTCTATTCTTATAATATTATTTAATTTTCATAGCTGGTCAACTAGCCTCGGTTCCAATTTATCATTGAATAGTCCATCCATCAATCAACTAGCTCTCTCTCTCTCTCTCTCTCTGTGGCGACCAATTTGATCGGATATTCAGTTGCCTCGCAATGGATGTAACCTCATCAGAACTGGTCTTCGATTTCCCCTTCTTTATCAGAGCATACAAAGACGGCCGTATAGAGAGACTCATCGGCACCGATGTCGTCCCCCCGTCGACCAATCCTGTCACCGGAGTCCAGTCCAAGGACGTCGTTCTAGTCCCGGAGACCGGCCTTTCCGTCCGGCTCTACCTCCCCAAAACCGCCGCCGACCCGGGACACAAGCTCCCTCTTCTGCTCTACTTCCACGGCGGTGGCTTCTGCATAGAGACTGCCTCCTCGCCGACGTACCACAACTATCTCAATTCCCTCGTCGACGAGGCCAAAGTAGTCGTGGTGTCGGTCGACTACAGACGAGCCCCCGAGTACCCTCTCCCGGTAGCTTACGACGATTCCTGGGCCGCCGTCAAATGGGCTGCTTCACACTCCGCAGGAGGCGGCCCGGAGATGTGGCTGAACGACTATGTCGACTTTGATCGTGTGTTCTTCGCCGGAGATAGCGCCGGAGGTAACATAGCCCACAACATGGCGTTGCGAATCGGGTCGGAGGGGATCAACGGAATCAAGGTTGTGGGTATGGTCCTGATCCACCCGTTCTTTTGGGGAAAGGACCCAATTGGAGTTCCCGATCAAGGCGATGGCGGCGCTCCTCCGTCGGGGCTCGCAGACAAGCTGTGGATGTTCGTTTGTCCGACGTCAAGCGGGTCAGACGACCCGCTGATCAACCCGGTGAAGGATCCGAAGTTCGGAAGCCTGGGCTGCGTGAAGGTGCTGGTTTGTGTTGCCGAGAAAGATTCGCTGAGAGATAGGGGGAGGTATTACTGCGAGGAACTGGGGAAGAGTGGTTGGCGAGGGACGGCAGAGATTATGGAGGCCGCTGGAGAGAACCATGTCTTCCATTTGTTCTCGCCCGCTACCGACAACGCCGTGGCCATGCTCAAGCGCGTGGCTTCGTTCATCAATGATGAGGGTAATTCCTAGGGTGCCTTTTGTCCTTTCCTTTAAGATAATGGCCTCAAATATATAATTGATAAAATAATGAAATGTGATGACTTTTGAGTTTGAAGAATCTTTAGCCCCAAAAGACACTCGTATTTTATAATCATATTGAGTCGATTCTGAGTTTCGTAAAATTCACTCTTTACTCATTTATAAATGAGTTTGTTTATTTATAATTAAGTTGAATATATTGTAACTCGCATTAAGCTCACAGCCTAAATAAGTTTTATTGAGTTTTAATTTTATTTAATAAAATAAATAATAAATTCAACTAATGATAAATTTATTTAAGAATTTTAATATTTAATATATAATTATATAAATTCATGAAGTATTATAACATTTATATATATATATTTTTAATAAAATTAATTAAAATATATGATTTTATAAATATTCTAAATAAATATATGAGAAATTCAAACAATATATTAAATTATTCATGAATTTTTATATGAGCTAACTCACGAACCTATAATAGAGCAGCTCACGAGTCTTATCGAGCCGAATTTAGTCTAGTTCAAGAGTAGCTCATTTATTAAATGAGTTCTGAAAAACGTGCTCAAACGAGTCCCGAGTAATTCACGAGCAACTTGACTTATTTACAGTCTTACGTATTTTATGTTTTGTATGGGTATTTTGTTTTTTTTAAAACAAAAAAAAAGTTAGTTATTTTATCAAATGTTTAAATATATATACATATAAATCATGATTTTATGCTGACAAAAATGAGCATCCTTAGGGGCATATCTCCGCTGAGGTGTTTGCTCAAATGTTTGTTCTTTGAGCCCTTGGTCGTGAACCCATATTTGAGTCCTGATTAGTGGGTGGCATATCCTTGATTTACTCCTTTACCATGCTGGGGCAATGGGTAGGGGGCAATTGTGATGGTGCGTTACCAAAAAAAATTAGCATCCTCTATATGATGTAGGTTAATATACGTGGTGTTAACATAATAATTTAAAAATATAATATTTAGTATATAATGTGTAAAACGTTCATATTTAATATTTTAATTATTAAAAATTATTATTTTAAATTTTTATCATGACATAATATTATCGCATGTATTAATGTATTTGTTATTGTAAGTGATAGATTGCATAGATGATCAATTAACAATATTTGAATAATTTGACTGATTTATTATATTCTCTTAACAATTAAAAAATATGACATTTGATCCTTAATGTACAAAAATATCAAAATTTATTATTTTAGCTATTAAAAATATTATTATTTAAAAATTATTATTTATTTTTTTAAAAAAATTGAACTCAAAATATTAAAAATCACTGATCTACTTGCTACCTTGTTGGAATCTTTGAAAAGTTCTAATATATTTGTTTTTATGCAAGATAAAATCACTAGTTCAACAAGCGATTTTGCGTAGAAGACATTAATTGAACCTCCAACCATTCATATAATTAGCACGTTAAATGAAAAATTGTTCATTTAACAAACGATGCCGTTTCTTCCATCATACAATTGTACTCGCAAAATGAAACACTAAACCCTAAACTTGATTACATGTGCTCATTTTGTTTACAATTACCATGGATAGACACTAGAGAGGCGAATAAAAGGTAGAAGATGGAAAAATTTACTGATTTTGCTCACACATCGTAACCCAAGCCATTAAATCAACTAGTCAAAGGCAAGAATACATGCTTTATACGTGGTTTACTATGTATTTGCTCAAAACAGGCGTATATATTTCAGTGTGAAAGTTGATTTTTGTGTGTACCTTCGTGGAAGAATTGCCAATGAACCAACGATTCCCATAGACAACAGAACACTTTGTCCGGAATGTTCTTCAGCATTGCAGACGATCTACTGAAGGAAGTGGAATTTTTTAAAATAATTTGGCTTAAGTAGCAATTCTTTAATTTTTTACATAATTATATGACTAAAAACACATTTTTTCACCCCATTTAACCACTTCGCTTTGTTATTTTTAGACCATTTTTAATTTTTAATTTTTTAAAATAATAAAAATACGTTTACTTTGTCATTTTTAAAAATATATTTTCGAAAACGATAATTTTTTTTATAAAGGAAACTCAAAATAAAAAAATGTTGTTTTAGTTGTTTTCGACAAAAACAATTTCCTAGTCCAAAACATGGAAAACGCAATATATTTTTCATGTTTTTGCTCTAAAAAAAAAGGAAAAAAGAAAAAAATATATTTTAAATTTCAAAAATAAAATTATATATTTATTTAAAATTTTAAAAATATAATATATCTATATTATAATAAAAAATTTAGGATAATATATAATATATTATTAAGTATATTACACATATTGTGTATAATAATATTTAATATAAATTATCACTCAAATGTTAATAATTTATTATTTTATTTTAATAGTAAAATTTTATTAAAAATAATTAATTTTATCATTTAATAATCAAATTCATTGAATAAAATATCATAAAATAATTTTTCCTCAATAATTTTAAGAAATAATTTTTTAAAATAATAAAAAGAACACGTTTTCAATATTCTAAAAATAGACTATTAAAATATAAAACTGAAAATAAATTTAAAATTCAAAACTGAAAAATTAAAAACGCAAAAAGAACACAGTCTTATACTCTTTAACTTGAGGGAGACCTAATATATCTCTCAAGTTGCAAAAGCTCAAATTATAAAAGGAACCTGTTACGCCCCTCAAATCCCGACATATACATGCTTGGAAAAAAAATTATAATAATATAATATATATATGTTAATAAATTATACATAATTATTTATTTTAAATTTTATATTAATATATACATACACACAGTGCAAAGTGACTATTAAATATATATATATATATATATAGTGCACAATGATGGGGCAGACGTCGATGATGGACGAGGTGGCAAACGATGGAGGTGTAAGATGGACAATGGCGATGGAAAAGTTGTGTGACGAAGAAAAAGATTATGAAACTCGATCGGGTTTTAAATAGGGGTTAAACTTGATCCTTCAAGGAAACCTGATCAGGTTTCGTCGAATGATGAAATCTGATAAGGTTTTGTTGACATATTTTTTTGTAACACCCCGCATTGAGCAATAGGAAGGTCTGGGACAACTTATCCTGATAGGTCTACACGAATTTCTCAAGGGGTCACCCATTCTTGAGCTTCCCCAACTCAAACACATTTAACATGGGAGTTCTTTGCCTGCATTCAGTCTAAAATGTATTCAGCTGGTGTTGTTTCATTCCTTACTTATCCTCGATATATACTATCTTTATCTAGGCTCTTGGGGTATTACATATCATGTCATCATGGGTCCATAGTCACGGATCAGCTCTCAGCTTTCGCCCTTCAAAGGACAAGAGCTCCATCGCACTTATGAGCCCCTTAGTCGCCCTCTGAGCGACAGATGTAGGACGAACCTGGTGCTAACGCACCACCGCCAAAGCCTCCCCCTAAGTGCGGTGGCGCTCATGGGCACAGACCATTTTAGGGGTGACAGATGATAGTTCGACCAAGGGGTTCCCACAGACGGTCCCAAATATTGACACATTTGTTTGTAACACCCTGCATTGATTGATAGGAAGGTCCGGGACAACTTATCCTGATAGGCCTACGCGAACTTTTCAGGGGGGACACCCATCATTGAACTTCCCCAACTCAAACACACTTAACATGAGAGTTCTTTGCCTGCATTTAGCCCAAAAAGTATCCAGTTAGTGTTATTTCATTTCTTACTTATCCTCAATGTATACCACCCTCATATGGGCTCTTGGGGTATTATACATCATGTTGCAATGGGCCCACAGCCACGGATTAGCTCTCAGCTCTCATCCTTTAAAGGACAAGAGTCCCACCACACTTATGAGCCCCTTAGTTGCCATTTGAGCGACCAATGTGGGATGAACCTAGTGCTAATGCACCACCGCCAGAGCCTTGCCCCTTAGTCACTTTCTGGGCGATCGATGTGGGACAAACCTGGTGCTAACGCACCACCGCCAGAGCCTCCCTCCCTAAGTGCGATGGCGCTCTTATCCTTTGAAGGGCGAGAGCTGATATGTGGCTGTGGGCCCATGATGACACAATGTGTAATACTCCAAGAGCTCATAAGAGGGTAGTATACATCGAGAATAAATAAGAAAGAAAATAACACCAGTTGGATACCTTTTGAGCTGAATGCAAGTAAAAAACTCTCATGTTAAGCGTGCTTGAGTTGGGGAAGTTTAATGATGGGTGATCCCCCTGTGAAGTTCGCGTAGACCCATCAAGATAAGTTGTTCCACACTATCCTATCGCTTGATGCGTGGTGTTACAAAAAAATGTGTCAATAGATTTTTACCACTATCGACGTGGGCGGATCTAGGGAAGGGCTCTCACCTTTGCTAGCCTCCCTAGATCCATGTATATATGTGTATATATATACATATTAATATATATTCGAAGTAGCATATTTACTTCAATATATGTATGCTTCTTCATATTTACTACAAATTTGTATGTTAGTTTCCCATGTTGTGTAAAAGGTGGGAGAACTCCTACTTCAAATATGCGTCCCAAATGAAATTCATAATATGAACTAAATCAATTTTTTTTGGATTGACCCAATACCCAACCCCTGCGTTCATTATATTGACTTTTGTTATATTTAAATTTATTATATTGATTTTTTTAATTTTTAGCTTTGCATTTTAAATTCATGGATCCGCCCCTAATTGTCGATCGATTACAAACGTAGAAACGAAGATCTCTGGCTCCGACATCGTCTTGAGAATGATTTCCTGGAGAATCCCAAATCAAGTTACCAGGATCATCAATGTTCTAAAAAAACCTTTCCTTTGAGATTCTTCATTTGAGCATCAGTAGCATGGAAGACACTGTTATTCGTTACTCCTTTGTCATGAAGGCATAAATATATATATATATATATATACATACATACATATATATAGCTTATTTATTAGCATTTGTAGAATTCGTAGATTACATAAGAGAAATGAAAAAGAATGACAACTAAATATAACATATATATTATATATATATATGTATGTATAGCTGGTGCATTGAATGGATGGCTCTTATTTTTCCATCTTCTAGTGTCGGCAAGACTAAACATGCATATTATATATTTATGTTGACACAATTAGACGAAGCATGTTTGATATCTATGAACTTGAGTCATGCTATATTCATTTTGGAATCAAAAGATGAAGTTGTCGGCAATGAGAAAGGCCAGAGGTCGCTCGCACTCGAAATGAGGAAGAATAAGATGATGGTGTCGCCTTCACATACCTCAATTGCGTGTGAAACTTACACGCAATGCTGACTAAGTGCATGATGATCCAACATTTACACTTGAAGTGTGTAATAAATATAAAAATACAACTTAAAGACCTATAATAGGTCTTGCTTAACGTTCAAAGACTCAAATGATTAAAAGATTTAAAGTTCAAGGGCACAAATGTGTTTGAAGAGTGAAGTACGTGAAGGGTCAAAAAGACCATTTTACCCCTAAATTGCAAATATGAGCAATTTCACAACTTTTAAAAATTGTTTTCATTGTGTTTTAATTTTGAGTTTTAAATTCATTTTTAATTTTGTATTTTGAGTATTTGTTTTGAGATTATTAAAAATACATCTTTTTATTTGTAGTATTTTATGCATTTTGAAAATTTTAAACTTATTTGTGATGAAAATAATTAAAACGACTTTTTATTATTTTAATTTTTTTTACAAAATAAATTTTAAAAATATAAAAATAAACACATATTTTCACAATTAAAACCTTTGGGGGGGGGGGGGGGGGGGGGGGGGGGTTGGCGTTTTCATTTCAAATTTTGGCTCCATTTCTCAAGTCTGCTTCGTTTGCCCGCAGAGAGTGCCATGTCCAATCAGCCTTATTATTATTATTACAAATATTTCGCATGATTTAAATTTAATATTTGAAACATTTAGAGTTTGTTTTTTAATAACTGATCCTATTTTAGTTTGAGTTTAACATTATTAAATCATCTGCAAAAACTAAACCCAAATCGAAGATAAAATTTGTGTTATCGAAATTGCAAAGTGACCGTTAGATAAAAAAAAACACACTAAATATTAAATATTAAACATTAAACCCCATAATATAGAATTTGTGTAAAAATCAGCTTAAAACACAGGATTTGGGTGCAATAACTGTAGTAACTCTTCCTGTACCTTGGTCTTCTCTGGAAAGAAGAAACAATGGCTGAATCTCAATGCCCTGCTTCTCCTTCCTCAAGGGTCTACTTATTCTACTACTCTTACCCTGTATCTGCGGAGATGTGTTTATGTATTGTATGTATATATTTGTAACAGAAAACTGTTTTGGTTCTCTCGTGGCAGATGGATGAGAGGAAGCCATTGGAAGCCAGGAGAAAGATGTTTAGGAGAAAGCCTTTGAATCCGAAACCTTCGTTGCAGAAGAGAAAAGTGAGGCATTTGTTTCTCTCTTCCTTCATAGTTCGTATATTATGCTCCGTATTAGGGTTGGACAGGTACAGTGAACTGAATCACTGATTGTTATGGAGATGGGAACGAGGATGTTACAATATATAATATAGATTGAATCAGTAATTTGTCTGGTTAAGAATTCAAGACAATCTCAACATTCTGCATATTTATCTTTCTGTGTTTCTTCTAGAAAAATCTTCATTGTTGCTGAAACTCGGAAGTTAGGAGTAGAGAAGATGATAAAGCTCACTATAAAAGTAGATGAAGTGTTTGGATATGTTTGGTGTTTGGATTTTTCAACTGAAAGGAGAATGGAATTGTTCATGTACTTATACTTTCATCATCATCAAAATCACCCTGACCAAGTTAGGGTTGGTCGCACAGTATTAATAATGTTAATTAATTTTTAAAAGTTATATTGATAATACAAGACCATGTACAGGAACAATGTGGCAAAATTTTATGTAAGAATGAATCTGAAATTTATTTTCCTTTCTAGTTCCAATCATTGAATTAGAGTTGGTCCTATCAGGAAGGGGTTTATAAAAAATGAAACGGAACTAAACCTGGAACAAACCAGTTAAGTCACTTCTTGGCAGAGCCCAAAGCTGTTAGTTGAATTTGAAGCAGGAACTGTCAGTATTGTGTTTACCTGGAAAGTTGAAGCTCCTTAGTTTTTCACACTGGTGGTGTTGTTTATATTTTTCTTTTTGTTTTTAACTTGATGGGTCTAAGTCTAGCAGTAAAGTAGTATGGATTTGTTGTGAATTATTGAGCAGGAACGACCTTCAAGAAATACCAAGACATTCACAAGGTCAGTGAATACTATGTGAATCGTCCCCTCATCCAATTGCAAGATGATAGACACTGTATAATTCTAATGTAGTGCTTGTGTGTTTCTGATAAAACAGTGAATCAGAGGGGGCAGTGATCATTGGACATAATGAAGGTATCCAATTTAGGTCCTCCGCTATGGAAAGGGCAAAAGAGGTTCAAGAAAACCTAGGAGTCGAATTCCCTTCCTTTGTGAAGTCCATGCTGCGATCTCATGTTGCGGGAGGATTTTGGCTGGCAAGCCCAATACCAACTTTTTCAGGCATCCGACTTATTCTAAATTGTAAGAACTAGATGGATTTTTGACAGTAATTCATCTGATGACAGGGTTTACCCAAGCGATTCTGCGATTTGAATTTACCCAAGCATGTTGAGACTATTATTTTGGTCGATGAAAGGGGCAAAGAGTACAGAACAAAGTATCTTGCAGATAAGACTGGACTGAGTGCTGGATGGAGAGGGTTTTCCATAGCACATGAATTGGCTGAGGGTGATGTTATAGTTTTTCAACTGGTTCAAGCTTGCAAGTTTAAGGTAACTCCTGTTTCTGTGGCCTCTAGATTTGGATACTAACTGCATTCCTGCTGCAGGTCATAGTGGAATTACTAAAAATGCATAGAATGCCTCAACTTCCCGAATCACAATTACTAGTCTGGCATAAGTTGTTACTTCTTAATGTTGATATTTATCATGATTGCACCTGTGCCCTGTCTACTCTAGGTGTATATTTTGAGAGCAAATGCTTTCACCGAGGTAGATGGAGCTACTGGCCTCTTAAATGTGGATGCTCAAATAAAAACAACAGATGCTGGTAAGTTGGCTAGCCTTTCCGTTTCATGATTCCATCATCTTCTGGTAGTCTGAAAATGGGAAGTTGGGAACTTAATTAGTCGTCTATTTTCTTGTTAACAAAGATCAAGATCAGAATTTGGAGGTCCATGATAATGAAGGCAAGGAATCTATTGACCAAGTTTCACTGGAATTCCATCATGATAATGCCCAAGAGCACAGCGCAATGATTTTGGACGCCAGTGCTGAGCCTGCCACAGATCAATCTGTGAATGAAAGTGAAGGTTCTGGCTCCAAACTGTTGGCAGGCATTAGATTTGCAGAATCTGTTGTTGACTTCAAAGACATAAAGAGCATCGACGATTTCACCATCGTGGCGGATGGCCTAGTCATCGACTCAGAGATACCCCGTCAAGTATGGACAAAATACTATGAGCTTTGCCGCCATAAAAAATCGTTCCTCCATGGTCGTCTACTTCAGGGGCTCAACTGCAGACTAATAGCGGGCATCATTTCTGAAACTGTCAACATTGCAGATGCCATTAAGGCTTCAAAGATTACAACATCTCGGCGCCATTTCACGACCTGGGACAAGACCCTGAAGGCATTCGAGGACATGGGCATGGACGTTGGCTTCCTGCGTGCAAGGCTTGATCGCCTTTTGAGCCTTGTGATTGAACAAGAGGTTTTGGAAGCTAAGAAACTTGAACGATCTCAGGTAGAGGCGGAGATGAGAACTCTTGAGGTGAAGCTCTGTAACCTAGAGGAAGAGATAGAGGACATACAGGCGAATTGCAGCAAGCTGGAGGTTATCTTAATGGAAGAGGCTAATGCTCCATGGTGAAACATTCTGCATTTTGTGACTATAGATGGGGTAGGGGTAGGGCCTTTTTGTTCTTTTTCAGTGGAAATGGATGAAAAAGGATGGAATATGTATAGTGGAGCCTTCCTACGCGCAGGGAAGCAACTTGCAATTCACACGCAAGCTTTTGAACGAACTCATGAGATGACCTTTTCAACTTTTTTGTTTTGTTTTTTTTGGCCAAACCAAGAGGAAATAGCCGGGAAGTTTTTGACAAATGTAAAGCATATTATTCAGTATAATATCAGCGGAGGGTACTCTATAAGAGTTATATTATATAACATAAATATTTGATGTACTTACAGAGTGTATATTTCTTTTGTGTCGTACAATATATACTCTTTATATTTTACGATGTATTATCTATGTTACACAAAATATTTTTTGTATTGTATAAGATAATTTTAGATAATATTATTAATCAAAAATGCTAGTTGTACTTAGAATTGAATACAATAATAAGTAGGTAGTTATCTATTTAAACAACGAGAAAGGTGCGTCATGCGTACGTATCACTCTGGGTGGTAATATTAAAAAATAAAATAAAGTGTCCCAGGAGCATAATTGAGTGGCAAATGAGAGGGTGTAAAGTATTAATATGGGATTGATTATTGAGGGAAGTAAAAAAATTGTATCCTTTTGGAAGTGGAAAAAAAAAAATCTTGATCACCCAGACATAATTTTGATTTACCTTTCTCGTGATAATATCGAGACAGCTTTGATGAGAGAGCGTGAATGATAGTGCGTAAATAAAAAAATAAAATTACACAATAAAATCCCCATGGACGCAGGTGGCATGACTCGTGTACACGAGGAACGTTAGAAAGTCAAAGACGCCGCTCATCACCTCACCATCCATCACAATTCACAAATGACTCGTGAAAGAAGAAAAAGGAAGAGTCCCCCCAAAATATCCCCTCTCATATAACTTAACTGAGAAATTCATTTTCCCAAATTCTAGCGGATCGATGCGAGAATGAAGAAACCATGCGATGAAGAGGAATCCTTCTACTACTTCTGCTGCTCTGTGTTGCGTCGTCTTCTCTTCGGATCGTCGTCCAATTCCATGGACAAGGCCGATTCTTGCTCCGCCCAATCAGAACTGGAGTTGTTGTTCAGAGAGTACGCCAATAGAGAGATCAATGCCTTGCTGTGGATAGGGCTCATCCTCGTCACCGCTCTCTTGCTCCGCAAACTCGCCGGACTGTTCAGATTATGGGCCAAGGGCAGGCCCATCCCTGGTCCTCCCTCTCCCTCCTTCTTCGGCCACTCCCGCCTCTTCTCCGTGGCTGATCTTACCGGTCTGTTTTTCTTTGATTTTATTTGTTTTTTGATTAATCTTTGTTCTGTTTGGTTTTGCCTATCCACATTTGGAAATTCCCCCTACTTCTAGTCTACATATCCATTTTAGTGAAAGTTGAAATTATTTGGCGTCTTAAATAATCAATAGTTAAAAACAGTAGATACCTACGTGACATAGTTTTAGGACTTCTGAAAGTTGAATATGGCTCAAAAAGTTAAAAAGAGTTATGGTTTATTGTTGACTCTGATTGACTAGTCATCTCATCTAAAAGGAGAACGCAAAAACTCCGTTTTTAGTTAAACAACAATTACTCGTGCTTATAATTTACGGCGTTAACACTTTTTGCCTCGCAAATGCTATAGAAGGGCCAACAAAGCGGTCCCTGTATTTCCCCCCAACATTTGCTTCACAACCTAAAGCAACGGAATTTTTTCCTTACTTAGAAGGACTTCTTTTCAGTTTCCTTTGGTTTATTGTTTTAAAGTTTTTTCTATTTTTTGTACATAGGAAACAAATACAAATGTCCAAGTTTGAATCCACAACCTTGAGGACAATTTTTTTTTACTTCGGTATATCTAGTTTAATAGTTTATCATTCAGAATATTACATGTTCTTCACCTTTGTGCCGCCGTTTTTAAGCAAATTGATAATTGCAGTTGAGAGGGATTTTGTAGGATGCAACGGTTATATCGACTTGTCCAGCAGACTAGAGTGAGGAAGAGAGAGGACTCAGTGATTATGAGAGAGAGAGACTGTGAAAGGTTGCGAGAAGGACCTGTTTCTACATAGGAGGAGGGGAATTTTTATAGGGCCTCCTGGTGCACAAAAGAGGGTTTCCAGAATTTGGTCACCTCATGCGATAGGTGCCTCATGCCCTTATTAGACAGGATAGAGAACTGGCTTCTTATTCTCTGAATGTGAGGATGGTTGTCATTCTCAGGACATTGTCTTTTCAACATGCTATGTATAGGTGCCTGTTAAATATGAAGGCACATCATGTTCTGCTTTTGGTGAATAATTTCTCTCTAGGCTTATTGGGACAGTGCTGTTTCTGAGGGGAAAAACATACCCTGATGACACCTTGAGTCCAGGCCTCCAATTGATAAGTCTCTTGATATCACCTTTGTAGGAGGTTAGACTTTAAAGGATGACTCAGGCCCTGCCTCAGCCTGAGTTTCATTGATATCTTTTAGCTTGAAGGGATTGGTTGTGTGAGTCCACAGCTCCAGGCATGGGGATGTAAATGGGGGCCCAATTAACCCCATTTACATTCTGCTCAAAGATAATTTATAAATAACCCTTATACCTATATCCTCATTTTTGTACTTGTTTTAATTTTAAATGGGGTTAATTGAGACTCGTTTACATCCCTATACAGTTTTCATGCAAGCTACACAATACCTTACAAAGCTGGTGTTTGCTTGCCAGGTGGCAGTTAAGGAGTTGTCCTTGTGGCAGTTGGTATTTGGCTCCATGTGGTGCTTGTCGTCCACAAAAAGTAAAAAAGCAAATGAACCTTTTAAGTTTTTGATAGCTTTGGTTGCTTGGTAATAGACTTTTTTAAGTTGTTGATCCCTTTGTTTGGTGGTAGATGCCACGGGAATGCATCAAATTTTATCAATCCGTTGTAGAAGAAGTCAGTTTATTTGTCATCATATTAACTATTGTGGAGAGGACGAGTTTTGAACAGTGTTAAGAAATAAAGCATGCAGTGTATGCATTTATTATGGATGATTGATGAACATTCTTTATAGTTTGATGCTGATGACAGTGTCTTGATATAACATTTTGATTTTCAGAGTTATTTTTTTTTTGCAATTTCGTATTTTATTTTAATGCATTTTTTTTACAGTGCTAGGAAATAATGCATGGAGTATGTGCATTTATTTTGGGTGATGAATACTACTTGCTAATATTTTTTGTAGTTTTATCCTGAAAACAATGCATTGATATATCATTTTGGTCTTCAGAATTTTTGTCAAAGTCACACCAGATATATGGAGCAGTGGTCAAGTTATGGTTGGGTCCTACTCAACTTCTGGTATCAATAAAAGATCCAGAAGATATTAAAGATATGCTCCTGAAGGCTGTGGATAAATTGCCAACGGCAGGAAGAGCATTCCACTTATCCTTTGGGCGATCAAGCCTCTTTGTATCCTCCTTTAATGAGGTATAGACATGAATTTTGTTTCCCTTGATGTATTATTGTCTGTTTGTTTGGTCTGCTTTTGGTTAAGTTTTTACCTGGTGCATGATAGCCAATTAGCGCACTTTTGGAAGTATTTAGTTTCTAATCGTAATATCATTAGCTGTGATGCAAATTGTCCTCGTGGAATTTGGTGCATCATATGAGTTACTGCTGGAGAAGATTGGACTTGTTAGAGGTCTTTTTAATGTTGTGAATAACCTATCTTTAGAAGACTAGGGTTGATTCTCTTGCATAGTTGGTCTCAGGTGTTTTTTTATCCATGATTTGACCAGCTTTTGTTTTTTTTTTTTGGGGGGGGGGTTGTGGTTCTCTTTTGAATATTGCTGATCTTATGCGAGGCTACATCTTCAAGCCATGTGGATATCTTGATTTTGCATTTTTCTTTTTTGAGAACCAATGGCTCTTAAAATATGTAGCATACCTTTGCACCACCTGTACTCTAACATACCAAACCTTAATCCCACTAAGCGGAGTTAGCTATATTGATTCTATAGCTTGTCAATCAGGTGAACTGCCTGAACCTGTAATTAATTGTATCTTGTTGCATTGGTAATTTTTTTAAGGCTCTCAGTGAAAGAGGCTTGCCATATTAGGCAATAGGTCATGGCGTCGGAACGTTATTTCACCATTCCTTGCTGGAGGGTTGCGTCAAGAAGGGCATCCGGCTTAAAATTGTTCCACATTGTTCTTTTGTATGGATTTGTATTGTAGAAGTCAATTGGTAGTATGAATGCTGTGCACTGACCCTAACTTTGTTAGGATAAGGTGCAATAGACGACGATGATGATTAATTTATTATTACATTTTTATTTATCATATTCCTGATATTAAAGTCTTAGATTTTGTTTGAAGTTTGTTATTTGAATTTAGTAGGTTTGTGATTGGATTTTTCCAGATTTTGTTTGAATTTTTTAATTTGAAACTGATAGATTTTGTGATAGGAATTTTTAGTCTACAAGTGGGTATTGCTGATGTAAACAAAAAATATGATAAAGTTTGAATAAGAGTAATGGTTTCTCCCTAATCTGGTTTGTCCTTCTCTCCCCTCTGTGGCCTCCCTCTGTTTTCTTCAAATTCTCCTTCTTCAGCTGCTTCTTCTTCTCCCTTCCCCGACTTCTCTCTATACTCACTCTGAATTCTTCCCCCTTTCTTCCTTCCCCGGTTTTTCTTCTGTCCCACATCATATACATTTTGGTGAATTCTGACAGCTAAAACTGGTCCCTGAGTGGTAGCATGCTTTAAGTGTCTGAAGTGTATAAGTTGCTTCTGGGGTCCATTTGAATCCTCTTTCCCCTGTAGAGCTGTGAGAGGAGGTGCAAGTCTCTTGTAATCTCAAACAAACCATTAATTTTGACCTGTTAACCCTTGGGCCAACGCTATTCTAATCTTATGTGGTTTTCTATCAATCCTTCATAAGATGCAAATTTCTGACACCAACCTATATCTCCACCAATTGCTCTTTTTTCTCTGAAGTCTTAAGCCTTGGGCTCATAGCCTGTATCGACACATAAAGCAGGTATACTTCTTGATACTTCACCTAATATAAAGGCTTGCATTCCGTATCAGAAATAGAACACTGGCTAACCACACCAGGGATCACTTTTACCCAAATAACAGTCGAAGGAACTAACATAACTATTCTCCAACTCAATCTCAACATGAACATTTTCAGAACACCCACTAACTAATGAGCTCCAAGCAGTGTCTTAGAGACCATCAAAGCCCAAGGATTATACCCTCTCGGAAACTTATTGTCCAAACTCCCTTTGACAGCTCCATTTAAACATGTCTCAGTATCCTCCACACTATAGTCATCTGTAGGACTGTAGGTAATTGACACTCTCAGTTGAAATTGAACTAACTGTAGGTAATTGACACTCTCAGTTGAAATCGAACTATGGGTTGAAGCTTTCCCCTACTTCACGAGCTGTGTCTCAGCAAGTCCACAGGTAAAGTGCTACTGTCAGAAGAACATATACACTTGAGATTCATAAGGTTGTTTTGTTTGATTACTTTTAATTATTTGTGTCCTTATATGGAAACATCTTCTAACATTTCTAGTATTTTAATCATTGGCTTTATATTTATAGTTTTTAGATTTTGTTATTTTGTAATGCATTTCCAATTGGCTTCCCTTATGCTTGTGAAATGTTTCTGAATCATTTCCAATTTTTAACCAATCAAGATAGCACAGGGGAAATGATATTTTGATCCTTTCTCAGGTACAGAAGAGAAGGGACTTATTAGAAACAGAAATAAATGGGAAACTGCTTGAGAGAGCAAATGTGATTCCCACAAAAGTTCTGGACTGTGTGATGGAAAGGATTCTAGATGTCTCCAACAAAGGGAGTTTGGACTGTAAAATGGTTTCTCAGCATTTTGCTTTTACCATCTTGGGAACTACACTCTTTGGGGATGCTTTTTTGTCTTGGTCTGAGGCAGCTATTTATGAAGAACTTCTTATGACGATTGCCAAGGAAGCTTGCTTTTGGGCCTCATATCGTCTTATTCCTTTCTGGAGATGGGGATTCTGGAGATACCAGTATCTTTGTACAAAGTTCAGATCCTTAACCCAGGACATCATTCAACTGCGTAGTCACAATTTCAGGGTATTTTATGAAACGGATCAGAAACATAATGGAAGAAGAAATACAGTGGATGGTGCTGTCTCTCTTGCTCCACATTTTTCTATTGTTGGGATGCCAGTTAACTTACTGTCACCAGAGCTTGATGGCCATCTGAATCCAAGAGAGCCATGTGGAAATGTGATAAGCATGATGTTCCATGGGTGTCTAACAACTGCAGGTCTTATTGGTAACGTCTTAGTGAGGCTTGCAACAAACTTTGAAATACAAGATAAGGTAGCTGTTTTGTTTAAATAGAAAGTACATCTACTCCTCTGGTCTTACTTAAATATGGAGGGAAGGTTTCTGTTATATATACAATTTCAATGAGTAGTTTTGCTACATCCAACTCTTAACACCTTTTTACATCATGAGAATTGATAGATTACCGTGCTCTAAAATCTCTACTTGCCAAAATGTAGAACACCTTGTTTGACTTGGATGACTATTCCTTTTCTCCTTGCCATTTTTTAACCTTTGAGCTCAAACAGGTCTCATTTGTAGGAAGTACAACAAGATCTACCAAAAGCAGAACAAAAGCTTTTTCATACTTTGGTTATTTCATGGCTTATGACAACTAGATGTCGGTTTCTTTTCTTTTTCAAGAAAATCTTAAATGATATAATTGGATATGCGAAATAAATTGCTGAAATATGAAAAGAAGGGGTAAGTGGAAGAAACAGGTGCCTCTACCATCCATTTAAGGGACGAGGTCAAATGAAAAGTATGCAACTTTACCTCTCTCAGACTGATCAATGAACCTTGCTTGAACTCGTGAGATTTCATTACGTCCGCGTCAACACTTGAACATTGTCTCCCTGAGTTTTCAGTTGATTTCTTTGCAATCTTATGAATTGTATATTATGTGGCTGAAGATATTAAACTTCCAGGTCTCTGTGCCCTTTATCGAATAACATTATACAATCACTGTGCTGAATTAACCTAACTAGTCTATACTTTTTCCAAGCAAAAGCAAATGGATATAAAACTGTGATTACACTAGTAGAAAATTATATCCTTAGGAAGCAAATATATGAAAACAAGAATAACTAGTTTTGAAAAATCAAATCAGATATTGGATTTTTCTAAGGTTAACATTGGAGGATTTTTGATTGTTTGTAACTCTTTGAAGTCTTCTTAGCAGAATAAAATAATTACTTTATGTCTGGCAGAAAGAGATCTGAAATGTATGCAGCCATTTCTTGAAAAATTGGCCTACTAATCATGCCAATGATTTGGTGTTTATTGTTGAGAGTAAAAAATAATAATTTAAAAGATAAATTAACCTTGTATCTACAAGCTTAAGTTTTTAGATGAGATGTTGGTTAATAATTTAACATGGTATCGAAGCAGGCAAAGAGATCCCGAGTCCAAACCTCACCGCTAACCGAATATTTAAAATAGTTGCATATGTTTGGACTAGTTATACAGTGAAGCTTGACCACATGTGAGGGGGCATGTTGAGAAGAAAAATAATAATATGAAAAATAAGTTAACCCTATATGGTGGTTAACAAGTTAATATTTATCATTGTTCAATGATAAGGTTTCTTTTGTATGATGTATCTGGGACATCCCTAATCATTGGACTCTAGTCATCCATCATATTTTATTTTTGATTTCCTACAGATTCACTCAGAGATTGTTACTGTGCGGGAAGGTTTACAAGGAAAAGACCAACAAGGAATTGGTAAGATGGTCCTTTTATTGGCAACTTTATATGAGTCTGCTCGACTTCTTCCAGCCGGGCCCTTGCTACAAAGATGTTCTCTTAGTCATGGTAAGAAGTTGCTTCTGTATCAATGGTTCTTGCAGGATCTGCTTTAGGTGTCCAGCATAGGGTTCTATCCTTAAGATTCATGTGAATTCCCTTGGACATAAAAGCTATTATTCCTACATTCTGAAAGTCTAATCTGAAATTTTTAATGTACCTGTTTGACAGCTGATACCATTATATCAGCCCAGCTTTAATCTGAAAGTTTTTAAATAGAGAACAGGCAGATTAAAACTTTCAGATTAATGCTATAACTAGAACATTGATATATTTTATTCCTTTATACCATTCATCCCAGCTGATACTATTATAGATTTTGATTCCAGTTCCCATGTTGTAGCAACTTTCAGATTTATATAAGACAGTTTGTTCCTTAATATGATATTTGACAATTGTGCTTAGCTTACCATATGAACCTCCATTTGTATACATCGATCTTATCTATGTCTTTAATTTTCTTTTCTGATGTCCTCATATGGTAAATGCTGATTTTTTGCTTCTTGCAGACTTAAATCTTAAAACAGGAGTAACAATACCATCTGGAGCCATACTTGTTGTCCCAGTACAGCTGGTACAAATGGATGATTCCAATTGGGGGAGCGATGCTAGTCAGTTTAACCCATACCGTTTTCTGTCAAAGGCTGAGAAGAGATCTGATTCAGGTTTAATTCTGCCCTTCTCTTTCCCTATTTATTCACATTGTGCCTTGTAATCTCACTTTATTTAACCTGTCTTAATGTTCACTGGTAGCAAGTAGTAATATGATGCATTAAAACCAGTAGAGCTTGCCTTGTACCATGTATACCATGTTGGAAGCTATAGAACTTTTGCCTCTGCAAATTGATGTCAATTATGGGCTGTTTACTTGTGGAAATCAACCTCAGTTGCCTGGAAAATTACTCCGAAAAAATGGAAAATTAGAAAACTTGTTCAAATATAAAATTTTTCTGAACACAAAATGGGGATTTGGAAAATGCAGTTTTCCACATTTTTTTTCCAAACCATCTCTGTCTCCTTCTCAACACAAGTTACATTTACACAATAGAAAAAATTTCTGTTTTTCTCTTTTATGAACACGTGTTATAAAGTTCCAGATTTCAAACTACTTTTCTGCACTTTTAACTTTTGAATGCGGTTTTCTATTCATTCTCCACAACTGAACAGAACTTCCCATATTCCTTTCCTATTGTTATTTATTTGTTTTTTAACTGTTTTTTTTTGGGATCAATGTTAGCTAGTGGTTGGATTATGTGTGAAGATTGTTTGGAGGTGATGCATCCATATTTAGATGCATGTTCATCCTGTTTTTATTTGAATCATTCACCCAATTTAGAAGAGAAGGAAGGAGAATTTGGAAGATGCATCATTCTGAATGTGGAATCCAACCATATAATGCAGTATTCATTCATAACAAATATTTGGTAACATGTGTTGTCTGTCTTCTGCAGAAGAATTTGTGGATATGGAATGGGACTCATATTTTCTGAAGGATCCCAATGAAAATGCTGCATTTCTGCCATTTGGATATGGAACTCGAGCCTGTCTTGGCCAGAAATTTGCAATCCTAGGAGTGGCCACACTTTTTGCCTCATTGCTTGAGTACTACGAGGTTCTCTCTATATTATTTTCCTTCTACTAATTGCCTTTTAATGTTACATAGTTCATTAAATGTGAGGGAAATCATTCCTGACTGTTTTGCTCTCTATCCGTGGTACCTGAAGAGTTGGAGTCTTGGCTCTGAGGACCATAATATCTCTTTCTATTGCCTGCAAAACAAAAAGGGTACTATAATTTGGCATTAGGAATTTGACTGCATATAGAGATTTGCAGAGAGAATGGCAAGATTACTGGCAAGATTAATTTGGAGTTCTTTTCTATGTATTAGGAGTCGAGGCATTTCTTTAGGAGGATTATAATACTTCACGAGTCTTATAGTCATAACTCACATGGGATGTGTCACAGGAAGATCTGTATTTACCGACATATATAATTAGGGCTGCAGACCTTTCCCACCGCTAATATTTCTGGAGAATCGCAGAACTAATATTTCTGGAGGAAGAGTTTGGATCTCAGTCAAGCACAGTTTTCTTCTTTTTGATTCGTCAAAACTGAAAACCCAATCCTTTTGAGATAATCTTTGTTTGGTTACTGACCACCATCCAATTGAGCTCTTAGGTAACTGTAGGTCATCAGGAGAAGAACAAATCACGAAGCTATTTTATTTACTTATCTTTATTGAAAGTCTAATCTGTGAAAAGCATAATAAGTCTTAAAAAGGATCAGTTACCTTTAAAGGATAAATACTTAATTTTCTAATTTTCTACTGTTGGCCTGTACCTACTTGTTTGGTTAGTGGCACGATTATCTATGAGGACCTCTCCCATCTAGTTGTTGCACACCACTCCCCCTTGTCCTGTTTTCTTTTAGTTTTATTTTTGTATTTGTGTATAGGAGGAGGGGCTTATAATTTTATAAATGCCAGTGAATAAAGGCTAATGATGATAAAGACGCTCAAAACTGCTTGGTATATCAAAGTCTTATCAATGTTACTCAAATCAATTGCTAGATGTTTTTCTTCAGCTATATTTTGGATGGTTTTGATAAGCCCCTGCCATGTGAGTGTGTTACGTCTTTGCTTGGGTTTTTCTTTGGGGTGCTTTCCCTCACCTCTACTCAAAGGTTCATGTCAGATCATGATATTGTTGGTGCCGCTATGATACGAATGGAAGATTTGAAAAGATGACCTATTAAATCTCCATCTTGCGAGGTGGAACGTTTGTGGCTTGTTTACGTTGGTATGTGGTGGATGATGGAAGTTTTAACCCTTACTGGCATATGATATTCCTGGTTTGCCGCTCCATGACATTTTTAACTGGCATACTATTGCTGGCACTTGTCATCAAATTTCTGGATTACACTTCCATGACAATATTCGGCTTTCACACGGGCAAATTTTCTAGCAAAAATGAAACTTTCTGCCCAGATTTTCAGACTTTAATATTCTTTCTTATATTACTCTAATTTGCAGATAAGGCTTCAGCCAGGATTTGAGAATAACCCAGAGCCAGTGATGAACAACTGTGTTCTTCAGCTCCTTCCCAGTCCCAAGATAGTTTTTGTGAAGAGGAACAGCTGAAATAAGGCACAAAGTGTCGCCCATTTTTCAAAGAAAAAGATCCTTCTTCTTTTCTTTTTCGCCTCCGTGAATAAACAGGGAATGCAAATTTTCCTTTGGGTTCATTCACTAATAAAAATGGGCTAGTACATGAGCATGTTTGGCATGGCAACTCATGTTTTTCCCTTCTTGATTTGAATGACCCAAATGCAGTCTTATGCCATAATATCATGTTCCAACAGAGGAGTACATAGCATTTCTCAACTCTGTTTTTCGTCCCTGATTTGAATGTCCCAGCTGCTGTCAATATCATCCTTGCCATGATAGGTCTGTGATTTATTTTTGAAGCACCTGGCTGTTGCAACGGAGCTTGTGCTTTCGTTCCCATCTTTGGGTTTGTATCTCTTTTTTTCCCCCCCATTTTCCAACTCTTTTTTTTCTCCAAAAGGAGGTAATGTATCTCTCCACGCTCGTGGCTTTGGTGTCTGTCAGACATTTAATTCTAAAAAGAAGTTGTTGATTCGAAATTTGTTGTTTGAGGCCATGTATTTTTCTTTTATAATTTCTGTCCATGGCAATACACACTATATATATTTCCACTGTGTAATAGGGAACGTCCAAGAGTTTACAGATCTTGCGAGTCAAATAAATCCACATAAATATGATATTTCTTTCTTCTTGATGCAGATGATTTTCATTGACATTTAGGATATTTGAATGATGATTAATCTTGTTTTTCAAGTATATTCGAATGATTACATTTTAAGGACCAAGTAAGCATAAAACTCAGTACATCTGAGTGATGACATTTAAGTACACTCTGGTTCCATGGACCAGTTCTTTTTTTAATTTTTTATTTTTTGTATTTGTGGATAAAATCAATGCACCAGTTGGAACTTAGTTTTAGTGACTATTGACTATACTCGAGTTTTGATAAAAGGTGTTGGCCATCTCATATTACTTGTGTTGAGGGGTTACATGTAGCAAGTGACCACAAGTCTTTCTCCCAATTAGGAATTACCTAAAACTGAATAGTCTTGTGAATTCAAGTGGTAATTTTATAAGTCCTGTTTTCTTTTCACAGTAGTTTGTACCCCAAAGAGAAAAGAAAAGGTTTATTAAACTGGCCCTAAGATTGCCTCTTATTCTGTTTTTTTCTTGATATTAGTTATATTATCATTCCGCATGATGTAAAAATATGATTAAAATATGCATTATGGTTCCGGTTGATAACAAGCATTTTTTTTATTTTTTTATATAAAAAATAATTATAAATGCTCACACTAAGTTCAAATTCTAAATTTATTCCTAATAATCAACAAGGAGTGATGGCCGACTTGGGTTCCTAAGTTTGAATTCACTCATTGCGCAATCACTATGAATTAGACTTCAGATTTATCTTTCATGTCAAAAATCATAAAACTGGCCAGCGAAAACTCTCACAAGAAAGGGCATCCTAAGGTTTAAACTCTAAACACCATATTTACTTGTCATAAGGTGTAAATCACAACCTGAGTCTCACTTAGGACTCTTAATTTATTATTTTAAGAGAAGTCAAGTGCTTTTATGGAAAACATACTGAAATTGTAACTGATAGGGCCACACCCTGAACACCAGAGAATAGAAGCTATATCCTGTGCATACTGCAACACCGCCAATCACTTAAATCCCCTTCCAGATAGATAGATAATATGATATGATGCTCAGAAGAAGCTTGATCAACAGGAACAGCAGGCAAAATTTTAGAGTGATAAGCTTGCATAACTAGCTCTGTTAAGACTGCCATATTCTTCCTATTTGTTAATTAGGAGTTTCACCACACGGATTGAATTTCCAGCCCAACTGGAAGAACCTAACCTAGACTACTGTTAGCAACGATAACCACATACATGATACGGCTACATAAAAAAGCCAAATAGCACATAAAAACCTAACCTTTCAAGGAAAGAGTTCATATTTCTCTCTTATTACATCTCCATCTTAAACTTTGTCTCATCGAGCTGTGAGATAGACATTTGATGCTGCAGCTGATTAAGCATGCCCGAGAAGCTTCTGCGCCATAGTTAACTAACCCTCTTCGTCATAATCTTCCTCATCTTCATCCAACCTGGAATTGAGATGTGCAAACTGAAGAGGGTCGATGGCCATTCTGCCCATCTCAGAAAGTGACCAGCCAGGATATTCCTCGGTTCTTACTTCAGTAGGCCCACTCAATGATGTGCAAGCAGCTCCTCCGGCTGCAGCAGCAGCAGATGCTTTATCTGTATTCTCATCCAATTTATTCTCATTCAATTCCACATTCAGATCGAAGTTCCGAACTTCTGGATTGGCACCATCAGGAACCTTAACATTTTTCATTGTTTCGTTTGACTCCAAACCATTGTCCGTATGCCTCCCAGGACTCTGATGTTGCTTGATGCTGTGCCGAGGACTGCAAGAGTCAATGTCAGCATCAGGCTCCCGGTATGAAGCTCGAACAGCACGGGCACGGCCTCTCCCTCTACCCCTTCCTCTTCCCCTCCCACTGCTGCTTGCCTGGGTTATGCAGTGCAACAGAAAAAAAACAAAAAAAGTGAGTAGCTCTCTAATGATTGATTGGTTTTATAATTAAGATGCAACAATGAATTTGTACTTCTCTATTTCCTGATTTACGTACTTTGGTCTTTGCTTAAGATTGCAGTGCACTGGTTAACATACTGCTGCTAAAACAAACACATCTCAAGTTCTCATATCTATATTACTAGAAGATCGTTGTCTTATGGTTAAATTAGGGTCACCTCTCCTGGACATTTACATTGCATAGATACAGGAAAGGTCTCCCAATCATATTACAAAAATTATACCAAGTTTCCTCATTTTGAAATGTTGCTAACAAGACCCCCTAATGTTATAATTTTTCAACAGAATCTAATGATGAAATTCAACATCCCTATTTACCATTTTACATATCAAAATTGCCCCCGCTAGTTATGTGCCAGTAACTATTTTAATCTTAAAATCTATATTAATATACAGTAAGGACATATACACCATATGCAATTCACTTTATCTACCATGGTTGCAACATGACAGTGCCATCAGCTCCCCCAACCTAGCCACCCCTTGGCCTCTCACTTAGTCAACCTAACCTCCAACCTACTGCCCAAACCCCTGTCCTCGCTTTTTTCTTCTATGTCTGATTCCAACCCAGAACACAGTCAGAAATAAAAAAGATCTTGAAATCAATAAACTCTAGATTTATTTCCTTACAATTCCCTGTTCAATCAAATAAAAAAAATGAAACAAGAAGTTAATTTTACAAGTAGGTTCAGCCCAACTTCCCACCAACCCAACGATCTAATTTCTGATCAAACTCTCACCATGAGAAGGGAGGGGGGGAGCTATTGTTGGGTGGGGAAGACTGCTGATATCAAGGAGTGAAGTTGGAGGAGTGGTTTCAGTCAGAATTGGAGGTGATCAGCGGGGAAGCCACGGAGGAGGATAGCAAGAGCTTCTATGTTTCATCTACCACCTCTTGCCAGTTCCACGCAACATCAAGCATCCTCCCATTCCCTAGTTTGCAGCCATGGCAGTATTGGATGGGCAGGAGGTGGAGGTCACCCTCATGGCAGTCACCACATATCAATGGCCTTTGTTCTCATTGCCTCCGTGATTTTCCCACTGCTCTTGTTCTCCCCTGTATAAAGCTTTGGTTCTCAGAATTGATGTGGCAGCAGCACTGCTGTCTTAGGAAGGGAGACTGGGTGGTGGTGGAGCATCCACAGTGAGGTCAAAGAAGGTAGTAACAGGCTTGCTAGGTTAACCGAGGTCAAGCAAGGAGGCAACAGGGTTGCTGGGTTAACTGCATTTGTGTGAGGTGGAAGGTGTTGGTTTGAAAATTAGCCATAACTGTAATCTCACACCAACAGTGTACCATATTTCTTATTGGTATAGTACGCATAGGACCCAACGTGTATTTTAGACACACAAAAAAAGAAAGGAGAGTTAGAATTTATCTAGCCATCCCACCTAGTGGAATTAATGCTTGTGTACAGTATGCACCATTATTGGTATATTTCTACATACCATTTTGAATTTTTGCCATACCTAATATATTTTTAAAAATAATACTTTTCCTTTATAAAATTTAACTTAATATGCCATTACCTAGTCATTCCTGTCTCATTATTAAACAGTTTCAAAGCAATATAAGTGTATATTGTAAATATAAATGCATGCATATAAATAGACTTAAAGACTAATACATTTTTTAACATATCTAAAATTCAAATATAAATCTTCTTACTGTTCCTCATTATTATTATTATTATTTTTGAGAGGGGGGGCGGGGGTGTGTGGGGAGGCAGCGGCAGTTACTAGGCTCTTCATTATATGCTGATATTAAGAATTTTTACAACTTCAATTAATGATTCACGGATAGATGTTAATAATGCTATAGAAGTGGTCTATAATGGCATGTCTATGTTGTAAGTTCTGAAGTACAGGATACTCTTACCATCCTAGTCCTCTTTGAATCTTCATCGCTATCATTGAATTCCTCAGCTGCAGCTTTCCTGGAAAGGCACATAAACTCTCCATCTGGTTAGCTTGGAGAATATAACAGGAGGAATAATCGAGGAAGAAAAGGAAGCCACATTTCCTAACCTTCTCTTTGACATGGTCCGATCCTCAGCAGTGGAATCAACATGACCATAGTCAGGAACCTTGCTAACTATTTCCCTCAGAAAATCAAACACATTATAGCTGTGGACGCAATGCTTTCTGCAGTTAAGGCACAGAACTTAGATTGAAATTCAATGATGGAGAGCTAAGAATATGGAAAGAAAAGGAAAACAACAGGAAAAGAAGAAATGGGGATAGTGAAAAATCTTTAAAAATATGTTGGCAGCTCCAGAAAAAAGATCATTATCCAAGAAAGAAAAAATATGGGAAGTTGAAACTACTTCACCCCCTCTTCTCCACATAAGGAAATCTTGTACTTACCTTCCTCTCAACCTTTTGCTACATAAAACAAAAGGCACCTATCACTAAAACAAACAAAAGAAAATGGAAACAAATAATCAACTTACAAACCCCTAGTACCATCAGAGAAACCATTAGGGACCCCACTAGCCCCCCCCCCCCCCCAAAAAAATAAAATAAAATAAATAAATAAATAAATAAAATAATAAATAAAACAAAACAAAATAAAATGAACTGAAGAAGCATAAAAATGAGCCCACTTCCAGTTTGATTAACAGCCCAACTTCTACATCAGAAGAAAAAGAAATCCCCCAAATTTTAGAAGCTTGCAAAGCAGACCCAAATATATTACTCTAATGGGAAAAACTATACGACCATTGGAAATCAGAACAGACTCTAAAGTTTAACCAGCCCCACAAAAGCATTACGTAAATCCAGATATCACCCCCAATAATTCCATCAACCAACTGGATAATAACTTAGCAATAATTGTATGCACACTATCCGCTAGGAAAACAGGCATAAAATCCTTTAATTCCTTCACTACACCCATCTTATACATTAAAGGATGAAGGGAACAAATCAAGCTTCTCAGATGAGACCCAGAAGGATAAATCATGCCACAGCCTCCCCATCAACAAAATTCAAACACTAATAAAAGAAAAGCTCAAGGAAATTCATCAACTAGGGTCCTTATCCCCATGTGCTTGACTACCTCTTTCAAGAGGGTGTCTCATGCTAACCTTGTTGCTTCTTTGGCATAGAATGGCAATCCACCCTTAAGAGGTCAGCAGGTTAGTCTCCTTTTGAGAACAATAACAATCACAAACCTTAATCTCACTAGACAGAGTTGGCTTCATGAATTCTAAACCTCAAACTAGCTTTGTAAGATCATTATATCCTATGTCATATTTATAGGTTTCTCACCAAGTTTCTTTGGTCTTCTTCTCTCTCTTTTGCTATAAACTTCATCCATTTCATTCATGTGTTGCCTCCCAAGTGCATCTATTGATCTTCTTGTCACATGTCTAAACCATCTTAATTGCCTCTCTTGTTAGGCACCACTAACATTATTACATATAATTTTCATTTCTTGTATGGTTGCACATCTACCATAACATCCTTTATCCCAGCTATGCTTATATTTTACATGTTGGTACCTAATCCCCCAACATTCTGAACCATACATTGCACTAGAATTCATTAGAATAAAATTGCAAGGACAAACCTTATGTAGAGATACTATCTTTGCTTTTCAATAATAGGAACGGTTGTTATCAGGGTAAGATAAGAAAGCATAAATGGTCATAAATCTTGACTTACAGATGCAATGCATTCATTGTCTTTGCTCCTCTCCGAATAGTTATATCATACGTTCGATCGCAAAGGTCTTGCAAAAATAATTCCAAAGCTTTAGCTGCATCGGAATTGCAGAAAGTAAGCAAGGGAAAAGTTTCACTAAATAGCTGTTGAGGCTAAATGGATAAACAATAACAGCTACTTACAAACCAAAATAGGCACTGCCATGGCAATCTTCCCAATATCTTCATCAGCTTGCATTATTTTTTTAATCCGAGCCTGACAAAGTAAAACTTGCCATTAGATAACAAGAGTAAATATTAAATAATCCCTAGTTATTCCCCCAAAGTAAGAGAACTACCATTCATTATCAAGACAGAATATGTAAAATGATTCAAACTCAGATGACCTGATCTTTTTATCATTTCTCTACATACACCAAGAATACCCTGTGAAGGTATGAGGATCTTTGAATTCATTATGAAGTAGGACCAGGAGTAGGGACTACCCTCCTAATATAGTAAGCCCAAACTTTATAACATAGCAATATCAAGATCTATCGAAGACTGGTTTTAATTGGCTTAGATAGGCTGTAAGCTGGTAATACAGAAGTTTTTTAGATTAAAAAGGAATAACAGAGAGGCTGTGGTTTCAGAATGAAACTACAATTAGGGGCAGCTCTGAGCACTACATACAAGCAAGCTAGTATTAGTTTGAAGAATTTAATGTGGGATAGTGTTTATGGTAAAAAGAATGCAGTAAAAAGATATGGTTTTCATATAAAAGCATTAAAATACACCAGAATTAAGAAACACTGAGAAAAGAGAAGATGAACAATGCCAAGCATCATCCTGGGCTTGTTAGGAATCATGTCTTGGGTTGGATGTGGCACTCAATTCACAAGAAAGGTTAAAAAAATCTTCATAAAATTCTCCACAAGTATTAAAACCTTAAAAAATTCATATATCAAACCAACTACAGACAACTTGATCCGCAAAGCAAACCATGGAGTCATGCTGCTGCAAGACCCCTCACGTGGTACCCAAACTTGATGCCCTCTCTCTAAGGCAGCCAGCCTCTGATTGCTTTCTGAATGAACTGTATCAATAGACAGTAATGGCCGGTCACTTATCAGTTCGGATTAACTTGCCCACACAATGTCAGTTTTGAGAGATCAGGTCAGGGGGCAAAGTGAGGCTTCTTGTATGTCGCATTAAGAAAAATTAGATGCATAATAATTAAAGTAGATATGACCTACACACACCCACAACACTTACTTGAATGCGTTAAACACAATTATTACCCGCACCAACATCCACTTTTTGAAACAAAAGCCTTTTTGTGATCTGACCTTATAATTAGGGGAAAAATCTTTCCAAAGACCTAGACCATTTTGAAAAAGTTTCTTTATAACTTCTCAAGATGAAAGTTATGATGCACTAAATTTAGAAAGAAATCAATTCAATAGTGCTGCTAGATATTAAATAACAGAAATATTACGACAATAAAAAGTTGAAGTCTCAAAGAAAAAAAAGGTTAAGGAGGACAAAATAACCCCCCCCCCCCCCCCCCCAAAAAAAAAAAAAAAAAAAAAAGTTAAAGCCCATTGTACGGTTCATAGTCTGAAAATGAAGGCTAGTTGGAGAGGTACAAAGGGTAGAAGTAGAGATCTGAAATGAAACAGTTGCATCAAGTAAAGATTGTTATGTGATAACATAATAAGATATAGATGGAATTATGGGAATGTGGCAAACTTTCCACTCAAATGCCATATTGACAAAGACACAATTGTCATTTCCTTTCAAAGCAAGGGGTTAGGCTAGTCAGGTTCGGATTCCTAAATGAAATGGACCTTTCCAATCCCCTAAATATGGCAAAATAAAAGCAACTATCCAAAAATGAAAAAGACCTTTTTCAAGTCCAGATAATATTTTACCCTTAAAACCCATTGCATCATAGATGCCAAATATAGCATTATCAAAGAAATTGGTAACTCTACATACTAGACCTAGTGTAAATTAAAAGATGCGCTAGGTCTCCGCTGAAGCTCATAGTAGATATTCTGGTGTAAGGGGAACTTAAAATGTTAGGTCTCATCAATTCAAGGTCACTGAAGGGATTCAGACTACATTAGAAAATTCCAAAAGCAAAGAGCCGATTTTAGGAGTAAAAATAGACCCTAAAATCAGCAGTGGTGAACGTATGGTAATTGCACAGCCTGAAGCCACGGTCATACTGAATGGAACCAAATAACTAGCTCTACAAAAGGACCAATTAATTGAATTGAGTCCAGCGGGGAAGAAGGAACCTAGACAAGTTCTAGAAGCAATCATAACCTCAAACCCTCGATGAAGCAGCAAAACTAATAATCCTCCAAAACCAAGTCGAGCAAGCAGACACACATATACCAGAAGAACTAGGAAACCAAAAACATCTAAAAATCTAGAACAGATGCGGAGGCAAGATAAAGAGGATAAGTATACCCCCAATCGAATTCGAGTTGAGGAAATACAAAATAAAAATTTTGCAATTATGCATAGAGCTCCAACACCAGTGGAAAAATTCAACGCTACCGAAAATCAGATCAAACTTGGCACAACAAGAATCAGAAACATCAAAACTGCAACAGTGCCCTAACCGTCAAAAAGTTGGATAAGAAGCATAATAGGAAAGACGGGGAGAGAGAGACGGAGAGAAACTTACAGCGGGGAAACGGGTATCGAGCTTCTTCTTCATGGCGTCAGATTCGAAGCATTGAAATTGAAAGAAAAATAGAGAAAAGAGTGAAGTCGGAAGAGGGGGAGGCAAAGTGAGAGTGAGACGAGGTGGAAGCGAATCGGACACAGTAATTGCTTTCTTTAATCATTTGCGATTATCATCTCTTCTCTGCGCGATATCAATATGCAACGATCCCATTTTCAGATCAGATACGACGCGATGCTTTTTATTTATTTATTTATTTTTATTTTCAGGGACGGGGACGGCAAAATCTGGTTGCACCGCCACTGGCACACGATTACGATGTACGAATGCCTTCCCAGTACCAACAATTTAATAATAATTATAAAATATCGATTTCCTAATATTTTCTCTTTTTTACCATCAGAAAATAATAACAGGATATATGTAATCAAAAAGAATTAATATATTATCCATGTCGACGCGAGCTAACAGGGGTTGAGCTAACAGGGGTTGGTGTGTACGCGCCATTTCCGTGAGACTCACGCGCCCTCTCTCAAATTATTCACGTCGCTCAGATAATTAGTATGTTAACAACATAATAATTTTGTGTAATCAAAATTCAAAATCTAATGAATTTTAAATTTATAACATTTCTTATTTTCTCTATTAATGATAATCAGTATATTATGTTTCAATAAAGATTTTTTTGATTAAATAATAACATAACTTATTTATTTATTATTCATTCTCTTCCACAAATCTTTCTTCGAAATTATCGTGGTTATTTTATTTTCAATATTAAGAAAAAGGTAAAACAATTTTTACTGAAATATTTAATAAACCATTTGAGCCTTGTCCGGCTAAGGTTCATACAAACACGGAATTGTTCTCTCCAAAACCTTGCCAACAGTGACCAAAAGAGTCTTGACATATCGTTCTTTGTATGGTTCGACTGAATCGACACAAAAACTTTTCCATTCAACTAGCATGAACTTCGCAACAAGATCACTTGAAAACCATCTCAAGGTGCAAATGCTATTGCCGCGTTCCTTCAAGCAACTTGTGACGTATGCATATCTGAATCTGATTGAAGGCAGCTCCATTTGAGTTCCCTGCCAATAATATAAAATGAAACCTCTTCTTGGCAACACAGGCCCACCGGTCACACCATGGCTGCACAATCAACTTCACTTATTCCGTGATAGAATATACGGCAAAATGGCAGCTTAGCTATGACAAATTAAAAATTTGGGCAGGCCAACTGTGTTTTCGGCCATCAAGGGTGAGTCCTGCAATCTCCAAGGAGATGTCGATGCTGCGATGCTCAGAAGCACGGGCAATGCTGATGCGGGAGAGGATTTTTGAAGCAGGGCAGCCAGCAGTACCAACAGCCGCGGATCTGTCAGCATCAGGCTTTCCAAGTGCCATTGCAATTGGTTCCCGGAAGGTCAGAATTGTTTGCGACCAGTGTGTTCTGGGAGTATATGGGGATGTGGACAGAACAATTGGCATTTCTTTGCAAAACCTACTTGTAAAGCCAGTCTCAAACCACAGGACAACTCCATAACACCAGGTTGTTTTACTCGTTGCATCTGGAGAGGAATTTGTTGGGCTATTATCGGGCAATGGTTCCAACTCAATCCTTGAAGTGAAATCCATTTCATCGTGTGTCATCCTCAGCAAATCAAATGACTAAGAGGAAGAGAAAAAAAGTATTACCACACAAATAATAACCAGATGAAATTTATGCATCAAACAACTGACATTAGTAAGTACTTGGGACCGACTATCAGTAGCTACCAATTAAATGCACTGGTGGCTACGAACAATCACCACTACCTTATCTCAAGAATAATCAAAATGACTTCCAAAAACACCATCTATTAATTGCTTGGTGAAAACAATCTTATCTTCTAATCCCAACAGAAAGAAATTAAAAACTATAAAAAAAAAATCCAACAGATAAGTTCATCAGAAATTATTAAATATTTAGGTACTAGAAGATAACTAAACATAATTTAATCTGAAAAGATAACATCTAGAAGTTTCAAATTTTAACCATAAGTAATTCAAATTATTAAAAAAAATCCAACTTATAAATTCTCTCAGTTTCACATTTAACCCAGAGAACTCAAAAGTACTAAGAATAATTTAGTCCCAACTGATAAATTCATCTCAAAGTTTTCACATTGAACCATTAGCATTTCAAAGTATGATAAATAATTTAGCACAATTCTATCAAACAGCCCCCATATAAAGCAATAAAACTTCCCATAAGGGCATCTAACATCAAGTGTTTGGCAAAGAACTCTTTCTAAAGGCTTGGAGGATTCAGTATGTCAACAAAGGGATAGAACAAAAGTCCCCAAAAAAGTGTTAGGAATTTAGGACTATATCCATTAGGAGTTGACTCGAGAAAAGACCTATCTTGAATACAAATAAATCAATCTAATGGAAAAGCAAGGAAAAATGAGGATGTTGGCATTCTTAATAAGGCCTTATTTTCTAGATCATTTGAATCCTGGGTGAATATAGAATCTCCTGACACACCCTTAGGGTTGAGCTAGGGTATGAAAAGGGACTTGGGAAGATTAAGAGAAGAATTTGGGGGAGAGATCAGATGGAAGGGAGAGAAACAGCAGTAAGAAGATGAGGATAAGGGAGAGAAGGTAACTGAGAGAGAGAGAGACAGAAATATTAGGAGAGAAACAGCAATATATTCAATTCATTCTCATTCATCATAGCCCTTCCTATAGCTAAGGCTTAATATATATAGCCTCCTCACATTAGCTACTAGACAAGGCACTCTAACCGCTAAACTACAAGACAAAAAAGGGAAAAGACAAAAAAGAAAATATCCTAACAGAATAGAGGGGCACAATTACATAGCTACCCTTGGCATGTTACAAATTTCCCCCTTTTGAAATGTTTCTTGTCCCCAAGAAACTTACTACCGTTTATCCATAATTCCTTATCCAATTCCGGCTGGCTCACCTCCGTCGTTGTCTTCCTCTAACCTTTCCATATGCAGCAACTGTCTTCTGCATTGGTGACTCAGACTGAATTTGTCCCCACATTTTAAGCATAATATGAGCCTTCGCTTGGACTCCATAATAGGAGATTTGGCTGCCTGAGGATTCTCTTTTCCTTGAGTCCGATCTGAGGCTGCCCTCCAAGCATTTTCTCCCAGTTCCTGACTGCTTCAAGGACACTTTTTTGTTACAGTACCGTGCTTCTTAACAAACGCCTCCAATGATAACTCATGCAAACGGGCCTTCTCTGCCGCTTGTCTTACTGAAGTAGGTTGCAGTATTTTGGCCATTGGCCTTAGCTCATCACTCAGTCCACTGAGGAAGCAAGACACGAAATAATGTTCATCTAGAGTCGGGTGAGCTTGTCTTATTATAGACCTAAGAGCCTCAAACCTTATCTGATATTCTTCCACTATTCCTTCCTGCTTCAGTTTGTCAAATTCTTCCACTACATTAGTTAGGTCTCGCTCCCAAAACAAGCACAGAATTCCTCTACAAATTTAGGCCACCGCCATTCCGTTTTCTGCTTGCTCCACCCTTGAAACCATGAATCTGCCACATCATTCAGATAGGCAGCTGTCATGTTTACCTTGTTCCCTTTGGCTATTCAGTAGTGGTAAAAAAAAAACGCTCGCAACGTCTGACCCACCAACAGGGTTTATCCACTTCAAACATCGGGATTTCGAGTCTCAGCGTAGGGGGATTATTCTAGTTTGTTAGGGATCCCCAAAGAGACCCTTCAGCAGCATACTTTGTCCATTCTTCCACTTGTGGCCGACCCCTCGATCTAGGAAAAATGGGTGCTGCCGCGACTCGAGGAGGAAAATCCACTGGCAGGCTTGCATTGGGCTGTCGGGAGAAGATGGCAAGGGCAGCACTCAGTTGCTGGCTCAAACCCGAAAGCTCTTCCTGGATGTTCCTCTCCATTAGCAACACATCTGCTCGGATGTGGCTGACTTCCACTTGGGTGTGTCGAACCCTAGCTTCAACAGTCTCCAGCCTCTCATCTACCTACTCATCATTTTGTCGAAGGCTCGCTTCCAAGGCATCCAACCTCGACTCTAGTTGTTTCGTCCTTGTGCCTTTAGCCATCCTCACCTCCAGTCCTTCCTCATTTGACAACAACTAATCACCTAATGCATTTGACACTGGTTGTGACCCCTTCCTCACTAACTCTGACAGAACTCCCTCACCTGTCTTCCGCTCTAGTTGCAACCCCCTAGGCTGTCCGTTTCACCTCCGCATGACTCATGATCACAACGGAACGTCCGTTACAATTGCAAACGCTTGTAGGTCCGCATCACCCTTCGACACCTAGAGGTCCGCTACAATCGTGAACGACCGCCGTTCGCATTGCCTCCGGCGTGCTCGTCGGTGGACCCACCATCCATTCGCATTGCCTTTGGCGTGCTTGTCATTCGACCCACCTTCGTCCGACTTCCAAGGACGCCGACTCTGATACCAATTGACACACCCATAGGGTCGAGCTAGGGTATGAAAAGGGACTTGGGAAGATTAAGGGAAGAATTTGGGGGAGAGATTAGATGGAAGGGAGAGAAGGTAACCAAGAGAAAGACATAAATATTAGGAGAGAAACAACAATATTCAATTCATTCTCATTCATCATAGCCCTTCCTACAGCTAAGGCTTAATATACATAGCCTCACATTAGCTACCGGACAAGGCACTCTAACCGCTTAAGCTACAAGACAAAAAGGGAAAAGACAAAAAAGAAAATATCCTAACAGAATAGAAGGGCACAATTACATAGCTACCCTTGCATGTGACATCTCCCTCAACAATCCTTTCTTTGGTAAGCTCAGGCATGAATAAATATATTCAGAGAACACAGAAAAAAGTACATGCAAAGATTTTTATGTTCTATCAACTACAGAGCAAACCCCAGGCATGCAGACCGTTGAAGACACCTTTTCTGCAATAGGATAAGAATGAACTAAAAACAGATGAATAATCAATGCAACACCTTATGCAAGGGCTTCTGCAACATAATTAGGTGTATTAAAGAACCCATAGATATTCTTCCAATCTTTTACAACAAAATGAGTTGATTGTTACAAGCAAGCTCCCTATAAAGAGGTATAAAAACTCTCCTATAGAAATTCAAACAGGACAACTGTAGGATCGTAAAATCCAGAATGGGTGAAATTTCTAGCATAAAATAACTTGGAAAACTGTAAAGAATAGAAAGACATTTTTCAGTAAACTCATCCCCTCAAACAAGTCTTAAATTACCAATAAATATTTCTTAAGCAAGTTTTGCAATTAAAATTTTATAGAAATTTTGGAGACTTGGGTGAAATAAATCAAATAAAAGCTAAAGCATTGCTTTTTAACAGAATTTAAGACCTCAAACTGGGAAAGAAAAGCCAGGGGTATGGCTAAAAGATAATGAATGGGTCCAATCAAAAATCACTGGCTCTTTAACATCATGGCCTCCAAATAAGTCAAAAAAACGTTTATCCCTTAAAGATTCATGAGTAAAGCCATGGCAGCAATTGCCTAATATGACCACAACCAATGTTCAGAACTGCATCACAAAACTTGTAGTGAATTGTAAAATCTTGTGTAGATCCTTGAAGATGGCATGTGCCCTAAGAAACTTTTACTACAAATTCTAACCAATCTACCAAATTATGTTACTTTACATGCTATATATTGCTGCAAAATTGAACAAAACTTTTCTTTTCCCATCCCTCAGGTGAGGGAGAAGCCAACATGGAACTGGTCCTTAATTGTGATTGGAGATAAACAGTCATTCGCTTATTAGTTTAAGCTAGAATAAATTGCACACCATGAAAGACACTCAAAATTGGTAGTTTGGTACTGTAGCCATAACAGACAACAACAATGAACACAAGCCTTAATCCCTCTAGGTGGGGAGGTATAGTGGCAATGATTGGTATACTGGACACAGATACTCTAATGAAAGACACTTTGAAATATGTGTTGTAGCGATAATTGATATATATTGGACACATATAGTACAGAGTTGTTAAATTGAGATTCGAATCGAGAATCGAAATCCTTATTTTATGAATTGTGAATCGAGAATCGAATCGAATCATAAGATTCGGTAAACATTCTCAATTTCAACTATAAATAATATATATCCATAGAAAATAAATAATGTGTCCACCATGATCAATTCTTTTAAATATAAATAGATAAATAAACTTCTAAATATATTTGCTAAGTTTAAAATCATACCAAAAGGAAAAAGTATATTCATGTTGCCTTTAAATTCAAATTGCACCAAACCAAACCACTTTCAAAATAACAAGCTAGAAAAAAAAAAAAAAAAAACTACAACTATAAGGTTAATAATAAACTCCATTGTCCATAATCTTCACTAGTTATCAATCATCTTCATCTTTAAGTTCAAGAGCATCATCATCTTCATCATTTTCTTTGTTTTCAAAGATAGTCAAATCGAACGAATATTTGATTAAAGCGCACATGCAGACGAAGTCGCACGAATTGGAGGAATCGGACGAATCGTGCTATTCATGCGATTCACGGTTGATTCGTCCGATTCATAGTTGATTCTAAGGGATTTTCGATTCACTCTATAAATTCGACTCAATTTCTATATAAATCAAGTTGAGTCGTACGATTCTAAGGGATTTTAGATTCACCCTATAGATTTGACTCGATTTCTATATGAATCGAGTTGAATCGTACTATTCGAATCGTGAATCGTAAGATTCTAACTACAGTGATATAGTATAATGAAAGACACTTTGAAATAGGTATCATAGCCATGATTCACACACTGGAAACAAATAGTCTAAAGAAAGAGCCAAACCTGGAGAACCACAGAATTGGTTACAATATCATGACTGTCAACAACATCAACTATTGGGATTCGAGCAGCTTCTTCAAAAAGTTCCTTGCCAATACAAGACATGTTGAAACCATAAACATCTTCCCAAAATGGAATACTGGTACCACCCCGGCCAAAACCAGCGACGAACTGGAAAATTATTCCAGGATTGTTTAGTTAACTTAGAGAAGCACCTACCAGATTAATAAAGGCTAATAAAAGATCTAGAGAACTCACTATGGTAGCTGTGTCTGGCAGAATAGCACCTCCAGGCTTCAACCATCGATCACGTGCAAGAAGCACAGAAGTCAGCATTGACTCATAAAGTAAGCAATAGCCCATCCATTCACTCAATAATACATCAACACTCTGAGGTTGAATACATTCCAACTTATCAAGCTCTTCAACCATTCCCTGGACCACCCTTATTACCCCAGTGGATCTACTTGTCCCATTATTTGGGTTTCCAGCCCATGAAAAGCCATTACCTTTTGCAATCTGCATTTTCCCAAACCAAAAGGGTTTTCAAGGGGAAAAAGAGTAAAAGGATCATGAAGAAAGGGCCAAGAAAAATAAGAAGCAGCACCTCAGTTGCAACTGCAGCCATCTTGTCACTGGCTTCAACTGCAATTACACTTGAAGCACCTGCTTGGGCAGCAAAGAGACTAGCACAAATAGGAAGAAAAATAAGAAATAGTTATATTAATATCCAATACTTGGAACAGATTAACAATTCAGGTGGTATATTTAGAATGGTACTTATGATGATTGGCTAATTCAACTTGCAGTACTGTGATAGATTTATCGAAGAATGTGTACCACAAGCATACAGAAAAAATCATCTCCCAATAAACCAAGAATTGAGCCAATATCTAATGCCTATTGACAAATTTACATGGCCTTAATGGATAAGATAGATTGACATGAAAAGGTTCGACATGTGAAGCCCCCATATGAAAGATGTGCATCTAATAAATATTTATTTATATAGACAAATCAACAATTGTGGATCATACATAGGCTCTTTGGTACAAAATGAGCCACTTCAAATAGATAGTTATGCCAGATCATCAGCATCATCATCATAAGCCATAATCTCACTAAGCAAGATCTGCTACATAATTTCTAGCCCTTCAATAGCTATATCAAGGCCATTATATCCATGTCATGTCTAAGAGTTTTCCACCAAGTTTTCTTTTGTCTTCCTATATTTCTTTTACTACAATCTCTTGCATTTCATTTACTAGCTTCACAAATTTATTTTTTGGCTTTCTTTTCACATATTCAAACTATATTAACCAAGTCTCTGCATTTTATCTTCAATAGGCATCCCTCTAATTTTATTATGAAATTGTTTTTTTAATTGTCATTTCTTGTATAGCCGCAAATTCATTGTACCATCTTTATCTCGGTTACACTCATATTTTACACGTCAATAGTCAACTATCCAACATTTTGTACCATATAACAAAATGAACTTATAGTCATCTAATAGAATTTATATTTTAAAATTTTCATAATCACATGAACGTTGGGTGCACTTCTCTATGAGTAACATCCTTAACAATTTTCCCTTGTTTTTAAATAACCAACTCCAAATAT
The DNA here is from genome assembly GCF_014633365.1 of Diospyros lotus. NCBI lineage: Eukaryota > Viridiplantae > Streptophyta > Magnoliopsida > Ericales > Ebenaceae > Diospyros > Diospyros lotus. The sequence continues at coordinate 40,990,135 of NC_068338.1, read as the reverse complement.
CTATGCTGATTTTTTGTAAAAATAACTTGATTTTGAAGTCCCACCATAATATCATCCACACCTTTATTTTTACTAAATTTATATTCCTTATATTCAGTTTTTGACCTTTATATTCCATAGTTGCTTATTGAATAAATTGATCATTTCTAGTCGACTAGTCCACAAGCAAAACAAGTGGTTTCTTATCCATGATCCATAAAAGCAAGAAATTTAGTACCAAATCAGGCTTTAATATGGTGTTTCTGAATTCTGCCTGTGCAGAAAATTAGTTATTTTCCTTTTTTTTTTTTTTGCTTATTTCCAGTCACTGAAACTAGTTATTTTTTGGATTGAATTCATTGTAGGACCTGAATGTTTACTAGTGCAAACAAAGATAATAAGGATTGTGTATCAGGAATACAAAACCAGCACAACAGACATCAATATTTCAAGTTATACCACAACAACAACAATCACAAGCCTTAATCCCACTAAGTGGGGTCAGCTATCACAGTTTATACCACAGTGAAAAATTATTTCCATAGAAAAAGAAAAGAAAATTATTTCCACAACCTTCCACTCACAGAGAAACAACCTTACCATTGCTACCACTATAAACAAAACCAAAAAGAGAAACAAAACATAAGGACAGGGAATAGAAACAAATTCTCAAAATAAAAAATAAAAAGAGCAATTCTCACCTAAGTATGCCAGTCCCACATCCGACATCCAGAACAGCAGCACCATGAAGGAGAGAAGGGTTATTCAAGAGGGCCTGTCTATAAGCATCCGTTCTTACCTACAAAACCGGATCAGCTGATTTGCTATAAGCAAACAATAAACTTCCATTTTCCTAGAACATTCTTGCAGGAATTTAAAAAAAAAAAACAAACAAAGATCCTTAAAGAAAATTCAAGATTCAGCATTGTACCTTATCGCTTATCATTTCCCTGTGGATCCCAAATGAACTGTATGACCCAAAATAATTCTTATTCACTTTTTTAATTTCATTTGCAACCACTTTTGCAAATGAAACTCCCAAATGCTCATCTTTTAACTTTCTATCACACAAACAACCATTTTCTTTTACAATGGCACCATTGTTGTTTGCCTCCTCCAAAGGATTTATCATGCTCAAACAACTGCTAGAAGTGGAGGCAATCTCCTCGCTTCTATTAGCATCAGCAATGTGAATACTTTCAGAAGTAACCAGATCAGTAATTTTATCAACTGTAGCAGTATCCTCATCTTCTGGTTCATAATTATCACTAAAACTGTATAAAAGTGGATCATCTTGTATAAAAGGCCTTAGATATTTGTCATCACTCCAAGGAAGGGTACCAACTTCAGAACTGGACGCTTCATGTAAATGATTCTGTAGATCTTGCCTTGACAAACAGGTAAACTCACAGCTCCAGCATCTGTTTTCTGCTACCTGGCATTAGATACAAGCAAGCAAAGCTCAAGCAATTAACATTTCTAACTTGTAATTAGGTGCCTGAAAACCAAACATTCGACGTATGAAACCTCTACACTAAAACATTGTGCTAACAAAGAAATGCAAATGCATTTTAGCATATTAAAAATATTTTTTTCTTTTTTTTTATTTCCTTTGTGAGAATAGGTTTTGACTTTTTTATAAATGAAAACAACTAAATGTCATTCTCTATTTTCTTTTCTAAAATTTTGAAAATGAAAATTGAACACAAGCGGAATGGGTACCAAAGAGGCCCTTATCATATACTCATTCTTCACCTACCATGTGGCCAGATCAAAGAAATAATCCCTAAACCATAGGCAAAGGAACCGGGGTTTAGCACAGCATGTACAGTACATATACCTGCACTATGAAGTTTTTATGCATAACAGTAAAAAAATACTCGAAGTTAGTTTAATTTGGACAAAAAGGAAGTTAGCAACTAATGAGCCTCAGAAGCCAAGGAACCAGAGTTCAACCGAGGGCATAGGCACATGTTAAGTACTTGGACACGTACACTGTCGTGTATGTACATAAACGTCAAGTAGATGCTTGTCCTACTTTGCAGCATCATCCTCGTGGTTATCCAGAATTGATTTGTTATCGTCCTGAAGTTGAGTGCCATCCCAAATGGATAACTCAGACAAATTAATATTTAACGAATTAAGTATAGAGATCCTATAAATCTGAGACAAAATGATTGCACAAACACTGTTTGGTTTGCGTTAAAAATCCTATAAATCAAGAGGAATGGATGGCACAAACTCTGTTTGGTTGGCGTTAAATCCTAAGAAAACGTGAGAAATCAAACTTCCCCATCCGATAAAGAAAACAACAAAAGGAAATGAAAAAGTTGCCTTCCAGATTATTTGTTTTTCCTGATTTTTACCTGAGACCTGACGTAGTTGATGAGCTTGAAGGAAGCATAGAAATCCAAGCCTAGAGTTCTCCTGATAGCATGAAATTCGAAGTGATGAACAGATCGGCAGTGCTCAAAGAGCTCGCCGGAGGAACTGTACTTGGACTCGCAGAACAAACAGAGCATTAAATCAGACATCGAATCATCTCCCCCTTCCTCTTCCTCGTCATCGGCATTCCAATCCCCCCAGTCCTGACCTTCGTCGTCGTCGTCTTCTTCTTCTTCTTCTTCATAAACCAATTCTTCTTTCTCTGCCATCTTCTTCGCCGGCGGAAAGCTCCACAGTGACTACTCGTTAGACCCTACACGCTCACACATACGCCTCAAAACCCTAAACCCATGCGGTGACGTCTGACACCTGTTTTGGCATGGTTCAAACATAACCGTGCTCTTTTGGCATAGGCAGTATAATTTTTAAACTGAACGAACGCCTTAAAAGATATTAAAAAAATATATATATATATATATTTATAAACGTAACTTAACCACCACCACTTCTTAGAATTTTTTTACATTAATAAATTAAACACCTTATAGCTTTTTATAAGTAAAAAGATTTTTAAAAAAGTATTTATAAGACACCATTACTTCTTAGATTTTTTAAAAATACTTGACTGTTGTAATTTTTTTTTTCAGTTAAATGATCGTTGATATAATTTATATGGGTAGATAATAACTTAAAAAAAAATTAATAAAATGAGGATACGAGAATTTACATTTAAAAATTTGAATTATTTGAATTATCTCTATTTATTAGAGAAAATTTTTTAACATTTTCTGCATTGATTTCATGTGAACATGTCAAGAGTCAAAACTTTAATACAATTAGCCTTTTAACTTCTAACCACTTGATTTACAAATTTGAAAATTTTCAATTATGCTTAATTTGAGAAAGAGAGAGAGAGAGAATAAAAAAAGTCTCCTGTAACTTTAACAGAATTGAGTTAAATTGCCTTAAAAATCTGTTTTCAAGATTAAATATTATGAAAATTAACATAAGTTAAAGCTTCAATCTTGTCGTATGTAGTAGAATTTGGTTCCTTTTATGGCAACCAAGTTGTCCCAATTTTTCTTCTTAAAAAAAGGAAACTCCCAAGTGGAAGAAGCGCCAATGAACCGTCGAGAAACTTGTTAAGTGATAGGGCCACACACAGATCCCGAACACAATAGAATAGATGCTGCATGCTGTGCAGACTGCAACTCCAACAACAATCACTTAAATCGCCTTCCAGATGGATGGATGGAGATATGAAGAAGCATATTATTGAACAGGAACATCAGGCAAGATTCTAGACTGATAAGCTTGCGTAACTAGCTCTGTTAAGACTGCCATATTCTTCCTATTTGTTAATTAGGAGTTTCAAACACACAAATTGAATTATCTCCTTTCCAACTGGAACAAGCTAACCTAGGCTACCGTGAGCAATGATAACCACATTCATGATACAGCTACATAAAAAAGCCAAATAGCACATAAAAACCTATCCTCTTTCAAGGAAAGAGTTCATCTTTCTCTCTTATTATATTCTCCATCTTAAACTTTGTCTCATCGAGCTGTGAGATGGACATTTGATGCTGCAGCTGATTAAGCATGCCCGAGAAGCTTCTGTGCCATAATTAACTAACCCTCTTCGTCATAATCTTCCTCATCTTCATCCAACCTGGAATTGAGATGTGCAAACTGAAGAGGGTCGATGGCCATTCTGTCCATCTCAGAAAGTGGCCAGCCAGGATAGTCCTCGGCTCTTACTTCAGTAGGCCCACTCAATGATGTGGAAGCAGCTCCTCCGGCTGCAGCAGCAGCAGATGTTTTATCTGTATTCTCATCCAATTTATTCTCATTCAATTCCACATTCAGATCAAAGTTTCGAACTTCTGGATTGGCATCATCAGGAACCTTAACATTTTCCATTGTTGTTTCGTTTGACTCCAAACCATTGTCCGTAGGCCTCCCGGGACTCTGATGTTGCTTGATGGCGTGCCGAGGACTGCATGAGTCAACGTCCGCATCAGGTTCCCGGTACGAAACTCGGACGCCACGGGCACGGCCTCTCCCTCTACCCCTTCCTCTTCCCCTCCCACTGCTGCTTGCCTGGGTTATGCGGTGCAACAGGAGAGAAGAAAAAAAATGTTAGTTGCTTTCTAATTATTGATTTAGTTTTATGCTTAACATGCACCAATGAATTTGAACTTGTCTATTTCATTCACAGACAACAATAAGATGTATTTCTCCTGATCCGTATACTGTTTTTTTGTTCTTTTCTTTTTGCTAGAGGGTTCATATACTTTTTTCATCACACATTTTTCGTGTGGTGAAATGCAGAAGCACACCTATTGGTGCATTAGTTAGTATACTGCAGCTTAAACAAATACATTAGAACACAAAGGATGCAATACAGCACATGGGATTGTAAATATTTAAATTTCACCTACAATTAAATTACAACCTCTGAGATCTGAGCTTGAATGTAATGATAAACCCCAGATAAAATTGAAGTTGAATCATAGATTGATATCCAAACTTAATCACTTAACAGTGATTATGTCATTTCAATTGGATTTATGTTCACATTCAAACTAACAGACAACATTAAAGCACCAAGGATGCAACAAATAGGCACACAACTAATCGAGATATTTCGGTGTGGCACACCAGCTGGTTTGTGACAATGGCAAAATCAAAGATAGCAAGGTTAAAAGATGAAGAAAACCAATGGAAATGGTATTTACTGAATATTAAATGACCTATAAGACCATCTAACAACTATAAGAACTTGTTGTAGAGCTCAGAATGCCAAGCAGCTAAGTGCAAACATGCACAGAATATAATTGTAGCCAGGATGAGGATATTACGGTGAATGTGTGACCATAGAAGAAATGACAATAAGAAACAAGGTCATATGTAATAAGGTTGGAGTAGCACCTACTGAAAATAAGATGAAAGAGTCACCACTAAGATAATTTGGGCATATGAGAAGACAACCTATAAAAACTCCTATGAAACAAGGGGATGAAATGGAGGAAATTTGCAGCAAACAAGATAAAGCAAGACCCAAAAAACTTGGTGGGAACCTCTAAGACATTACATAGAATATAATGGCCTCATAGAAGATATGACCATGGATCGAGATGCATGGAAGATACATCCCATTTAAGTGGGATATTAAGGCTTGGGATTGTTGTTGTCGTCCTTGTACCTAATTGTTTAAAGGAAAAAGATAAAAAGAAGTCCTGATAAATGTTCTCTTTAGATCCATTCTTATTTACTAATTTATTTATTATTATTTTGGTGGGGGCAGTTGCTAGGCTGTTCATTACATGCTGTTATTAAGAATTTTTATGGCTTCAAATAATGATTCACAGAAAGATGTTAAAAGGCTACAGAAGTGGTTTAAAATGGCATGTCTATGTTGTAAGCTGAAGAGTACAGGATATTATTACCATCCTAGTCCTCTTTGAATCTTCATCACTATCATTGACTTCATCAGCTGCAGCTTTCCTGGAAAGCCACATAAACACCATATCTAGTTAGCCTGGAGAATATAAAAGGAGCAATAATCAAGGAAGAAAAAGGAAACCACATTTCCCCAACCTTCTCTTTGACATAATCCGATCCTCAGCAGTGGCATCAATATGACCATAGTCAGGAACCTTGCTAACTATTTCCCTCAGAAAATCAAACACATTATAGCTATGGACGCAATGCTTTCTGCAGTTAAGGCACAGAACTTGATTGAAATTCAATTATGGAGAGGTAAGAAGATGGAAAGAAAAGGAAAAACAAAATACAACAGGAAAAGAAGAAAAGGAGATAATGAAAAATCTTTAAATATATGTTGGCAGCGCCACAAAGAGAGTACCATTAGCGAAAAAAGGAAAAACTATGGGATGCTGAAACCACTTCACCCCCTTCTTCTCCACATAATGGAATTTCGTACTAACCTCTCAACCTTTTGCAACATAAAGCTCAAAGCAGCCATCATTAAAAAAAAAGAAAAGAAAAAGGCTACAAATGATCAACTTGCCTGAACCCTAGTACCATCAGAGAAACCATTAGGGACCCCATTAACACCCCGCCCCACCCCACCCCCCCACCCCCCCCCAAAAAAAAAGTAATAAAACAAAACAAAATAAATTAATGAAATACAAAAATGAGCCCGCCTCCAATTTGCTTAAGAGCCCATCTTCTACATTACAAGAAAAAGAAATCCCCCAAAAGCATGATCATGAACCTTTAGACATCAAGCTTGCAAAGCAGAGCCAATATATTACTCTAAATTGGAAAAGCCATACGACCGTTGGAAATCATGATAACTTCTAAAATTGAACCATCCCCACAAAAAGAATTATGTACATCCAGATATCACACCCAATAACCCCATCAACCAAGAGGATAATACCTTAGCAAATAATCTTATGCGCACTGTCCACTAGGAAAATAGGTGCCTAAAATCCTTTAATTCCTCCACTACACCTATCTTAGGCATTAAAGGATGAAGAAGAAGTTTGAGCTTCTTAGATAAAACCCAAAAGGACAAATCATGGCTATACCCTCCCAATCAAAAAAATTCAAACACAGATGAAAGAAAGCTCAAGAGAGTCATCAACTAGGTCCTCATCCCCATTTAATAATCCATGTAAAACCCCATGACTACCTACTTTCAAAAGGGTCTCTCATGCCAACTCAAAAAAATTCAAACGCTGATCAAAGAAAGCTCAAGAAAGTCATCAACTAGGTCCTCATCCCCATTTAATAATCCATGTAAAACCCCATGACTACCTACTTTCAAAAGGGTCTCTCATGCCAACTCAAAAAAATTCAAACACAGATGAAAGAAAGCTCAAGAAAGTCATCAACTAGGTCCCCATCCCCATTTAATAATCCATGTAAAACCCCATGACTACCTACTTTCAAAAGGATCTCTCATGCCAACTCAAAAAAATTCAAACACTGATGAAAGAAAGCTCAAGAAAGTCATCAACTAGGTCCTCATCCCCATTTAATAATCCATGTAAAACCCCATGGCTACCTACTTTCAAAAGGGTCTCTCATGCCAACTTTGCTTCTCCAAAATAGAATGGCAATCCACCGGTCCTCAACAGGTTAGCAAGTTAGTCTCATTTTCTTGAGAACAACAACAATCACAAGCCTTAATCTCACTAGACAAAGTTGCCTACATGAATTCTAGACCTCAAACTAGCTCTATCTATGGCCCTATCCTTTGTAAGATTATTATATCCTATGTCATGTTTATAGTTTCTCACCAAGTCTCTTTGGTCTTCTCTCACTTTTGTTATAATCTTCCTCCATTTCATTCACTTGCCTCATAGGTGTGTCCATCGATCTTTTGTCACACATATAAACCATCTTAATCGCCTCTCTCACATATCTTTAAGTGGTGCCACTCCAACTTTATTACGTATAATTTTCATTTCTTATTTTTTTTTTCTTGTATGGCTACACATCTACCATAACATCCTTTATCTCAGCTATGCTTATACTTTACATGTTGGTACCTAATCACCCAACATTCTAAACCATACATTGTACTAGAATTCATTAGAATAAAATTGCAAAGCCAAACCTAACGTAGAGACAACATCTTTGTTTTTGAATAAGGGGAATGCTTGTTAACTAGGAAAGATAAGAAAGCATAAAGGCCATAAATATTGACTTACAAATGCAATGCGCTCATTGTCTTTGCTCCTCTTTGAATAGTTATATCATATGTTCGATCACAAAGGTCTTGCAAAAATAATTCCAAAGCTTTAGCTGCATCAGAATAGCAGAAATTAACTGATGGAAAGTTACACAAAATAGCTGTTGAGGCAAAATGGATAAACCAATCACAGATACTTACAAACCAAAATAGGCACTGCCATGGCAATCTTCCCAACATCTTCATCAGCTTGCATTATTTTTTTAATCCGAGCCTGACAAGGTAAAAGTTGCCTTTAGATAACAAGAATAATATTCAATAATCTCTACTTATTCCCCAAAAAGAAGAAAAATCCCATTCATTATCAGGACAGAATACATGAAATGATTCAAACTCAGATGACTTGATCTTTTTCTCATTTCCCTGATTCCTAAATAAATACCCTAACTATTGCAAAACAGAAGTACCTATCCAAAAAAGAAAGGTACCTTTTTCAATCCAGATAATATTTTACCTTAACACCCATGCATCATAGAAACCAAATATAGCATTATCAAAAGGACTATATTTTGAGGGCAATAAAGTGTCATATCAGAAAATTAAGAGCTAAATAAGAATTCACATCACAATGTCCCATAGAATCAGTACAGTACAAGGTAAAGATCACCTGGATGAAAAAGGAATTGGTAACTCTACATACTAGACCTAGTGTAATTTAAAAGATGCATAGGTCTCCTCAGCTGAAGCTCATAGTAGATATTCTGGTGGAAGGGAAACTTAAAATGCTAGGTCTCATGAATTCAAGGTCATTGAAGGAGAATAGAAAATTCCAAAAGCAAAGAGCCGAGTTCAGGAGTAAAAATAGACTCTAAAATGACCGGCGGTAAGTGCATGGTAATTACGCAGCCTGAACCCAGAGTCATGTTGAATTGAACTACAATAACTCTATAGAAATTAGAAAAGGACCAACTAATTAAACTGAGCCTAGCTGGGAAGAAGGAACGTAGACAATTTGTTATCTAAACTAAAGATAGATTACCCTCCCAACCTCAAACCCTTGATGAAGCAGCAAAACTAATAATCCTCCAAACCTAAGTCGAGCAAGCGCGCGCACATATACCAGAAGAAGTAGGGCACCAAAACATCTAGAACAGATGCGGAGGCAAGACGAAGAGAATAAGCATACCCCCAATCGCACTTGAGTCCGGGAAATACAAAATAAAAATTTTGCAATCACACATAGAGCTTCAATACCAGTAGAAAAAATCATCCCTACCGCAAATCAGATCAGAATTGCCACAGCAAGAATCACGAAAGTCAAAACTACAACAGTGCCCTAACCGTCAAAAAGTTGAACAAGAAGCATAATAGGAAAGACGAAGAGCGAGTGAAAGACTTACAGCGGGGAAACGGGTGTCGAGCTTCTTCTTCATCGTGTCAGATTCGGAGTGTTGAAATTGGAAGAAAAACAGTTAAGAGAAAAGAGTAAAGTGGGAAGAAGAGGAGGAAAAGTGAGCGCGAGACGAGGTGGAAGCGAATCGAACACAGTAATTATTGCTTTCTCTAATCATTAGCGATTATGATCTCTTCTCCGCGCAATATGTAACGATCCGATTTCCAGATGCGATGCGATTGCGAAGATGCTTTGCTTTTTATTTATTTTCAGAGACGGCGAAATCTGGTTTTGCGGCACTGCCACTGGCACTGGCACACGATTACGACTGACTTGACTTCTTCGGACCAACAATTAATTTAATAATAATAGCGTCGCACATTTGACTACCACATTGGCATAGGTTGCACCAACCAGGTAGGATGCCCGTGAGATGAGAATGTGAGGTTCGGATTGATGGATGGTTGGTCGCTGCCTCGTTGGCATTGGTCAGATGATTTATTGATTTTGTAAATCTATTATTTATATATAGTAAATTGATGTTTTTTCTTTTTCTTTTTTTACTCAATGGATGTAGGTACTAGGCATATATTATCTAATTATTTTAAATTTTTGTGCCTTTAAATTGATTTAATTTTTGTATTTGATTTATTCCACACCTAACTGATCATATGGGAAGTTGTTGGATATTATTGGACAGTTGGAGGTTGGAACTTGGAACTACTTGTGTTTGTGTATTATATTGTTAAAAATACACATCTATCTAACAATTAAATTTAAAATGATATGTTTATGCTTTAAAAAATGGGCTATAAAAAAAATAAAAAGCCATGCATGGCAGCCCATGATGCGACCATGGGGCAATCCTATCTTTAATTTTAAGTCGAGGGTGATCAGTATGGGTTTTAATAATTTATTAATATATTAATTATTCGTGAAAAATATTATTGTTGAGGTTCTTTATTTTGCAGTATTATATTTTGTTATTATTCCCTCATTTACAGGAAAGTTAGGGCGCCATAAAAGAGCATTTGTTAATCTCGTGATTTTAAATTTTAAGAATAGACATACACATTTTTAATGCTTATTTTGGTATATTTTAAATAATCTATGATGTGACCTTATTTAATCTTATTTCATGATTGCAAGTAGTATTAAAGTCGAGTTTAAGGCATATTCAAAAGCAACTATTTTCAATTTTAAACACATAAAATTTAAAACGTATCAAAATATTATTTAACTTCTAACCAGTACATTTTAAATAATAAGGTCACGACTTAGTAGATTGCACCAAATAGAACTTATCCTATCCTAAAGTATAAGGTCAGTGTTGTGAAAAGTGCTCGTCTAATTCAAAACTTGCTTTGAGTTCACATGCATATGCAGTTTTTGCCAAAGGGTAAAAATAAAAAAATAAATAACACCCAACTGTAACAAGTTCTGTACGGTAACCCCCTCTCCATTACAATACACGAGAAATTAATAAAATGAAAAACAAGAGCTTGGCTGGCAATTTACAAAATTGAACCAAAAGAGTCAACTAATTAAGCAAGGAATTTGAGCAAACATCTGCAGCATCAATATTGTTGATTGGGTTCTACCACCCAAACCCAAATGGCCTCTGTTGAAGAAAACTAAAAAAACTGAAATCAGTTGATGCAGATGCCACATGTTGTGGCATGCACTCCAATGGTGAGGTTATGATGCCAGGGGCACTCTCGTTAATCAACCTTGATCCGGGATGCCTTCGCCTGTGTTCGTTGTTCTCTCGTCGTGCCACTTGGTGAAGCCTTCCAACAGAGCATCTCTCATCCATGCATGTCTGCAGTTCTCTGCAGCTTGAGGTATCGTTAGCCAGGTTCTACTTCGGGTGTTCTGCTCTGGCCAGAACTCGAGCTCCTCCTTCACGAGCAGAGCAAACATTGAAGCTCTACACAAGCCCTCTGGGCTGATGAACTCGTCTTGGTGGGTTTTGCTCTTGAAGTCGTAATTTCCCAGGAACCCCTGCAACACCAATTAATCAATGGTTGATTTCCCCCTTTTGTTATCCAATGATATTGAATAATGGTGCTGCCGAAAAAATGTAGCCATGCAGTCTCACATGATCACATCAGAATGGCAGCCCCCCCCCACCCCCCCCCCCCCCCCCCAAAAAAAGGGACTAAAATTGCACAGCCGAGGCATACCGGGTATAGAATTATTGAGCACTTGCTATTGCGACATTGACAAAGTGAAATTATAAGAAGAAAAATATTAAAGAAAAAAGTCAGGGCTGGAGAATAAATGATGAAAAACCGGCACTAAGCTGATAAACATAGGAAATATTTAAATAGATATGCCATTGAAATTGTGGGGCAGCATAACGGGACAGCAATTAGAATTGTTTACAAACTATATAGACAAAGAATAAGACTAAAACTGATGAGAAAATCAAAGCAGGAAGCTGCTCATCACCAGAAAGCCAGCCAAGCCTCACTAAAAATTGTGAAATAGACAGTCCATGAAACCCAGCATTTTACACACATTTACATAGATTTGATTTATTTTACCAGTACGACATACTGAGAGGTGAGAGCAGTGATAAGTATCAAAAAGCCTCCATTGAATGCCGAGTTGAGATCACAAGACTCATGCTCATCACACATGCAGCCCCCAACCACTGCTTTTCATGGAAAAAAGAGAGAGAAAGATGGGGGAGGAGGTTCTGGAGTTTCCACTTTTTTTTTTTTCTTTACATCTCTGACACAGCCAATCAATAATAATAATAATAATTTTAAGCTCCTTGTAGAACTAGAACATCAGGAGAACTCAATAAAAAGGGAATTTAAAAATGAAAGAGTGACAAATAAAGCATGTATCACACTGACAAAGCAGGTTCTTACCATCAATTCCCCTCGGACTCCAGCTTCTTCAATAGCTTCCCGTACTGCTGCCTCCTCAACAGTTTCATCATTCTCCCAGCCTCCCTGGAAGAGAAGCAATGAATCTCAAAACAATATTATTGTGATACCATCTGTTTGTTCTATAGCACAAGGAATTGCACAAGAAAAATGTTTTGATATTTTATAACATTCTAAAGAAACAATAACTTAGGTCACAGTGCAAAGTGATATGCTGGCACCAAAAATGGAAGCAGATACAAACTTCAATAAAAAGATAATATGGTAGAGCTCCCTTGGTCAGGTCTCCGAGAACAAGTTAAATTTGTTTATAAGTAAAACAATAGGTTGAATAATTATGACGAAAGGAATACAAATACTGTGGAACTCTTTAAAGAGGAAAAGATGCTATATTTTCACCTAATTTTTACATTGTTACAGAGCTTTTTTGTTTTGCTCTGTATATTGCTGCAGAGTTAACAAGTAATATTTATTTCCCAAGTGACCCTGCATTGAACAGAGTAATCTTCCTTCTTTTTCTTTTCCAATATGTAGATTCAACCAAAGAATGTTGCCAATTTAGACAAAGTCACAGGCATGCAAACTATACATGAAAACTGAGATTAAGCTCCAATAAGAGGCTTACATGCTCATGAACAACACAGAAACCACCACTTTAGAACACTTCCTGATAATCCAGATGAGAAAATAATTAGCATCTAACTCTTAAGGCCACAAGAAAACGTCCTCAAATCCTCCACTCTACACCTAAGTCGGTGTACTCATCTGATGGATACAGAATGACAGCACAAAAATTTAATTTTTTCTACCTCTGTTACTAGAAAATGCTAATACCCTAGCAAATCCCATACCGGTATGCATGTAAAAAATGGTACATCTTCATTCCAAAATTATGAAGCAATCCAAAACAATCTGAACGTTGTTCCTGTACTTAGAGGTTATTTACTGGGGAAAGAAAACAATATAAAATATATAATAGACAGAGTTCTGATAGGGGAAAATGTAAAACAAAAATAGTCATAATGCATTGAGAAATTATGTTCTTAAGAGACTAATCTAAAGAAAAAACAGAGACAATATTTATAATGTTTATTAGATGTAAACATTAAAGAAATTTGGTATCAAAATTAACTAAAAAAATCTAATAGATATTAGTATAACCTTATTCCATTGTCACATGTCTACAATGGATCTGCAATAGAAGTAGCCTCCACCCAAAAAAAAAGTTAAAATGAAGAAGATATTATCTTCTCATCCTCAATCCTTAAGGATACAACAACAATTTGATGAAAGTTTTGTACCAGCTATAGGAATAGATAGGACAAAAATTGCACCATCCCACGTTCCCTTCAATTTGAATTCGGGACAACATTAGATTCAAAGACAGGATAAGTTGGAAAATTTGTTTATGGATCAATAGAAGTAGCTAGAAAGGTTTTCAGTCCTCATGTTATTCTTGTGCATAAATCATAAATTGTAATAATAAAAAAAGCATCATATGGGATGCAAACCATATAAAAAAGCAGGGGAAAAAAGCCACTGAAGAATAAATAATAAAGGTGAACCCCGTGTATGAGGCTCTTGAATTGCATGCGTTGGGGAAGGTCAATTGTATACAGCCTTACCCTTGCTTAGCAAAGAGGGGCTGTTTACCGACTTGAATCCATGACCTCCAAATCACAATGGAGTAACAATACCAAGGCTCATCTTTCACCTAAGAAGAACTAATGAATCAAAAAATTTGCAGCCCCCAAAAGGAGCCAATATATCTCATAATCTCATTTATAGAGAGGAGACCCATCCCACAAAGTGCCAAAATAACGCTAGATGACAAAAAATCAACAAGACTAGGACTTCAATAAAGCCTCTCGCAAGCTAGGTGGTTCCAATGCACTCCAGCTTATAACCCATAAAGAATATCAAAAAGGCAAAAAAAGGGTTTCCCTAATGCACAAGGCTCCCTGCTTTGCAAGAATCAAGAGAGAATCATTTCTGTACACAACTTTACCCTTGCTTTGCAAAGAGGCCCAAAATGTATCTAACATAAAAATTAATTAAGAAAAAGTAAAACATTTAGCTGCCAAAATAATTAATCTAATAAGACATCTGACTTGTATCTGGTTAAATAACTAAGTTGGCATTATAATTTGATTTTTTTTGACTTGTAATATTCTCAAATTTTCTTGGCTGCCTTTTGCATCATTGCCACTATCATAGCCCTTCTAAGCCAAAGCAAACTCCCAATCCCCATCACTAGCAACATCATACATGATTTAGTAATGAAATAGATATTATTGTTTGTTTGAGGGCTGTACTACCACCCACTTACTACAAGGACACTTGTGGTACCTCCTTGACTCAACCACCAGTATTAGTCTCATGCTTCACTATAAAGGAGCTCTACATGGACCACACACCTAGAACCACCAAAGACGACATTCACAGTCTCTAAATATGGAAAGACTTTAAGTGATAACCAAGGATGAATCGGGCCTAGGGATCTGCTTCCACATGGGATCTCTAGCAACTGGTGCATTGTCACCTAAGTTCAGTGCTCAATCAAGGTAATCTTGCTCTTCCCATGAAGGGTCATCCACCTTGATCTTGGTCCGTCATATAGAGTATCTCCAGAAACAAAAAGCACGCGATCCTTCCAGAACCCCTGTATCACCAATCACATCCTCACATTCTCCAGTCCAACTAATCAGCTTAGGAGATACTAGCTCCAAAATTGGCACTCTCAAAAAGGGCAGTCCACTAACAAAGTTACAACTCTAAATTTGCCTCTTCAAAGAGGCCTTCCATCTATGGTTAACCAAGAACATGGATCCTTTCTTGATTACCTTAATTCTCTCCCTTTTCATGTATACTATTAGTCCGCTCACAAAGGTCTCCTTAGTCCACCCACACTTAGATCATGCATGCAGATGTAACAATGTCCTATAGTATCATTTTGCAGCTCCACTTTTATCTTTCCCATACCACATCTCCTTGTATTTCTACAAATAATCAACAAACAATTCTAAAGGGAAAACAGCCAAAAGTGAATTTCAAACTGCTGTTAACAGCCAATTTTATGACATTCTCCATGAATGATTTATTTATCACAAGACACTACTCAGGATAGGTAGGACCTCATCACCAAAGATAAATTCTTAGATGCATAAGACAAAGAACTAAAAACTGCCCATAGAGAAAACAATGGTCATAGAGCAGAAACAATAATAGGTAGAGATGAGCCAGGAACTCTTTCAATACACTGCCCTCGTGAAAATTATTCAATGAACTAATGCAAATTAACAAGTGTCAATGTTGCTTGATACATTGTTTTACCATAGAAGGAATTACATCAAACGAATTTATTTGGTGCTACATCTCATTCTTAATGATGAGATATCTACCAGCATCAACAAACAAAAGCCATCACTAATGCTTGTTTTCTTCTTCTTGGCCACTAACTGTGACCCGATGACAAAAAAGCAAAAGAGCATTTATATCTGTACTGACTAACGTTTTCACTGAAAATTATAGTAGGATAGTTGGAGGATAGAATTAGCAGGTTGTATGCTTGCTAACAAAAAGAATCTGCTAATTACATGAATCACATATATGCATATCTACACAAATGCATGTACGCATATATGCAAATACGTTTTAAACAGTTTTTTTAACTTTCTGGCAATTAAAGAGCAAGAAAACTCTGCTGATTATATTCTTCTTCTGAAATCTATTACATTACATGCATAAATTTGTCAACACATTTCCCAAATATACATTAAAACATGGTAAACTGGGATGAAGAAAACAGTTGAATAGATAAGGAGGAAGAGGAGCAAGCATGATGAGACTAGTTACTTACCACCAATGAAAAAATAATTCTGTACCATAGAAAACTGTCATGAAACTAGACCTCCCTACTTTGCCTAGTTGAAAGAGTAAAATCAACCATGGGAAACCAGATAGTAAATCCCAATGAATGTTAATTTGGTAACTTGTGGGCTTCAGAAGCAAGGATGCACTCTAAAGTGATTTATCAAAAGCCAACATAAGGGCCACAAAAGGCAAATCCCTCTATTCCTCAACCAAGGATCAATATTCATTTTGATGAATATATATTTCAAAAATACAGGGGGAACTGCAATAATGTTTAGGAACATAAGTTCATGCTTGTACAAATATTATATAACAACAATCACAAGCCTCAATCCTACTAGGCGAGGTTGGCAAATGTTATACAAACTCAAAAATTAAAAATTGAATAGTTTCTGGGATCTATACATCTATTTACATTCGGGGGGCATATACAAACAATTTCAGAGTAAATTCATGCAAATAGAAAGCATAAAGTTTCACCAAAGATAATAATAGCCATGATGCTAATGGTACATACAGGGCAGAAGAGTTCTCAAGGAATTGAATGTCCCTGTGTAAAAATAGTTATTTTCTTTATATATGTATAGCAAAATTGACAATCAAGTTCAAAGAGGGACAACAAATACAAAACACTCATAATCAAAAGTCTTACATGGTTAACTACAAGAGGTTTACAAAGAAAAGTGGTTGATTTTAGTAGTAGTAGGGATTGCAACAACATAGCAAGACTTGATCCGACTAGGTGGGGTCGGTAGTACTAGTAGGGATTAAAAGAAAAATAGAAATGGTGGTCGTAATTATTCATATAAAAAGGAATGTATTTAGCTCCAAAAAACGAATATGAAAATTAACCCTATCAGCAGATACAGGTTCTCTCTCCATTCCCTGCCCATTTCTCTTATTCTCTAGCATGTAAAGACAGTTTTTAACCACCAAAAAGAAATGGAACAAGAGGAAAACAAAAATGACTGTCATAACCTCTTCCTCATAGGTGTCTAAAGAACAAGTCAAGTCACTTTGAAATGTTTCACAGTGATTCAATAAGTAAGAATGCATTTCATTATATTTTGAGGGAATGTTAAAGTATACTTTTCCATTAATGTTTCATGCCAATTTCCCTAGGAAGAGAAACATTCAGAATGCTTGAGTAAAAGAAAAAGAAAATTCGTAGCTGTCCTCTACAACCTCTAACAAGTCTCAGATTTCTATACTCAAATATACAGAGATTACATGTCCCCTTGCATTCTATCAAAGTTAAAAAGACCTCAGAAGAAAAAACACATATTTTCTAATTCAAATATAAAAGATTATATGCATAATTGAAAATGGAGCATGCTGGCTATTACAGATACGTATAACAACAAATATACCTGAACAAAAGGAAATAGAACCTTATTTAGTTTAGATGACAAAAGCAAATAAAGTTTAACAAAAAGATAAAAATAGAAAATAAATAGAATACAGTAAATATTAGGTACTACTAAGAAAGGAAAAGCTCAAATTTGTCATACCTTTGGAAACAAAAGACCTGGTCCACTAGGTGAGCTGATCATAAGCACCTCAACAACCCTCTCTGAGTTTGCATCACTATTTTCCTCATTGTCTCTATATTTATATGGAATGCACCTGAATGAGGAGCTACTGTTATATGAGGTATAGAGAAAGAAAAGTAACTTTTTAGAATATTAATTACAAAATAAAAAAATACAGTAATCAGAATGATTCCAACTTTTTACGTTCATCTCTGACAAAGTGCCTAACATAAGTATGCACTCGGGATAAACTAGGAAGGAAGGCAAATGGTCCAGTTATGAATTGGCAATGCTACAGTTATGGCGATAGACTACCAACAGTGGATAAGTGGGATTTGAGGCTGTCTTTAGATGGAAAGATAGGGAGCAACAGTGCAGAACCAACATTTTAGGAGCTTCTTTGGGAGGACACTTTTTCCTAGATGCCCTGAAGTGGTGACCTACCTATAGGAGGGGCAATTCTTCTGTGCCAAGTGAACAGTGTATGTTAGGCATATTGGTCGATACCAAGAGATATGACTGCCAATATCAAAATCATCAAATACTATGGGGGATGATGATGTTCATGCTATCCTCTGGTGCAAAATATGGAGCACACTATATATCTTTGTATAGCAATTGACTATCTCTAGATATACACAGATATGACTCATAAAGGTGTAAGCCCGTTAGGCAGAATGGCACAAACCACCTTCACAAATTCTCACGGCTAAACCACAACATCCCGCGCTCCCCCCCCCCCCCCCCCCCCCCCCCTCCCCAATGTATGGGATCATGGATCAAATAAGATTGATGCAGGGGCACATTCTCTGATTTAATAATGTTATTAATTTTCTTGTTTGTTTATTGTTTATATTATTAACTTTAATAAGTAGTCCTGCAACTAGCATGTGATAAATGCTAAGTAGCTGACAATTACGTGATAAATGGTTGAATTTGGGTTTAATTGAAAGTTTGAAGTTTGGAATTTTTTTTTTCGGCTTGTGAATTTAACTACTTTTAGATTTAACTAGGGTAGGATATTCTGGTTTCTATGTCCTATTTCTAAAAAACAGCTAATGAAACATATATAAACATAACATTCTTTTGCAATATCCTTGCCATCTCCAGTCCTCATTTTTTCAAATTGTCATATCACATGTCCATATCTATGTTCAAGTCCTAGCATGAAACCCAAAAAAAATCAACTATTTGACGTTGGAAAATTAGTTCAGCAAGAGCAAAGTCTTCTAAGCCCAAACACTTTAAGATTTTCTAAAGATGTCTAATCTGAATTTCGATCCCTAGTAAATGACTAATAGGACTATCTTATGCCATTTTGCACTTTGAAGCTTTAATACATGATCTACTCAGAAAATATATTTAGTTTCAAGAATGCTTGGTCATCATAAGCCCTTTTCAAGCTACTTCTCAACTTGATTTTCAACTGAAGCACAACATTATTAAATTAATCTTGAGAATTCAATTGACTAGAGAAAACGCATGATATGAGTTTTATGCCACCTGGTCCACATCCAATATAACTGCAATTGCGATGCATCTCTGCTGGTAGACTCGCTAGACACATTCCAACAAATTATTTGAAACCCAGTCCAACCAATTCTACCGCCAAACACTAACTAACTTCCATGACTTACAAGTCCCATCCCTCTCTATATCTTTCTTTCTTCTCGTCTCTCTTCCATTTTGTTCTTCTCTGACCGAAGGCACCCACACTACCACCAGCACTGTCCACCAGTCCATCTCCTCAGCCATAGAAATGGGTGCTCTAATGAGTACCTATGCCAATATAAATTTGTTGCCTGAACGAGAATGGCAGTATGAAATGACAACATGCAATGTTTTCAAGCATATCTTTAAATACCGAACTAGCCTAAGTTCTAATGTAGTGGTTGGAATAATGAAAGGCTAAAGACGCCTAGGCAAACTAAAATAATCGAAATCAATCAATCATATTTTTCATAGGTTATTAAACCCGCAATGAACTTTGACAAATATCTATTTCTTTTCTCCTTATTTTCTAACCCAACCAAATAAATAAATAAGTTTAACTTCAATTCCTTCACACCCTTTTCCCATTCTTTTACCTCCAAAAGACGAAGGTCCGTAAATAGCCAAAGAAACCAACAACGGAAAAGAGAGAAACCTATCCCATCACAAAACTAAAAGGAACAGGCCATACCATTAATTAATTACACTCGCATCCAAAATATAAAAAACTAACAAATAAGAAATAAAAGAAAGAAATAGAATAAGCCCCAAACATGACAATGAAGACCCACATTCTATGAGGAACGACAAAGAAACGCATTTTTGTGAAAATAATTAGATGGAAGAGAAGGGAAATTACCCAGCAACGAGGCGACAACCGTCCTCGTATCGCTGCTGATGCCGACCCGTGCGGGCCACCAAATCAGACATTACTACGCAATCTCTACAACAACAACAAGAGCAACAATAACAGAAAGATCCTATTCGAAATCAACGACCATGAGAAAGAGCAGCTGTCGCCGGCCCCACTGGAAACGAAATCACAATCAGGAGCTCTGGTTCACCAGCAATGCGCTGGCTCTGACGCCCGCCCCCGCCAATGCCGTCGTCGGAGCAGGTTCGCCACCCATGCAAACGGAGAAACGCGATTCTGCAATAGGCGTTTGGATACGAGAGGGCTGGAGAGAGAGGGAGAGAGAGAGAGCGAGATTTGATCTTTCTTTGTACTTTTGTTCAGAAAAGTTTCCTCTTATTTTTTTTTTCTTTTTTTGGGCGAGAGAGAAAGAGAGAGATGTTGGAGCGGCAGAAGCGGATCGAGTGGTGGGGGCTCGATTGTCATTTGTCAACACTCACGTGGGGTTTGGTTAAGCGCGCGGGCCCCATTCCGTAGAAGTCAGCCCTTTGCCTCGAAGACGTCTACTCTTTCGTCCTCCGTCCTTTTTGTTTTTTAAATAAAGTGTATTAATTATATTTTATTTTTAATTTAATTTTATGAACTTAATAAATTTATTTTAAAATCAATATTAATAAGATTATTTCTGTACTAAAATATATATATATCTCTGTTATTTAAAAATAAAATACATGTATTATACTTTATCGTATAAATAAATATTATAAACAAACATAAATTACAATTTTAAAGTTAAAACTTATTAAATTAAGCAAAATGGAGCAAACACGTGAAATGATGCCTGGTTGGAGGAACCATCCCTTGGTTTGAAGAGGTAACATATAGTACCAAAGTTAAAAGGCTCGCCAGAATTTACCCTTATTATTAGTAGTGAATCCTTTTTAATTTTTTTAAAGTGCCCTTGAACTATTTCCTCTCAATCTTCCTTACCCTTTGTTCCCTAACGTCGTTATCTACCAATGGCAATGACAATCATGTACCCCCTTTCTCTTCTTTTTTTTTTTTTTTTTATGTCAAATTTAATAATTGAACTTGGCTTAATAATCTCTTACTTGGTCACTTACCATAAATTTAATCTCTTATTTTTTTATAGTGATATTCAGAATGAATCCCAAATACTTAAATTCAAATAAAATGAACGAAGTCCTATCTAAATTTTGCAGACTCACGACTAGTTATTGATTGTTAATTTGTTGTTTAAAACAAAAATCAAATTAGAGATAGAAGGATGAGAGTTAAGAAAAAAAGATAACCATAAATAATATAAAAAAAAATAGTTGTTTTAATATTTATTTAATAACACTAGCATCTCTTTCAACAATAACTCAAGTAATCATCCATATTTCATTATAAATATGCATTTGATTGCAAGTATAAAATTTACATGAAAGAAAATAAATTATAAACAATTCAATTACTTAGAAATTATTTACATAGAAATGATCAATTGAGGATGTTTAACTATATTTTATTTTCTATAGAATTATCTCCTCAAAAGCCATTGGTCTCCTCCCTCCTCCCCTCATCTCTCTCCCTTTCCCAAGCCCACTTCTCTTCTTTGCCTCCTCTCATTGTCGTTGCAGCAACCATTATTGCTGCCATCAAATGTTGCAGCGCCTATCGCCCCCTCGCCAAGGCTGTCCATCTTTCTCTCCCAAACCCACTTCTCCTCCATGCATCCCCGCATCGCTGTTGCAGCAACCATTGCCACCGCCATCGCAGGTTGCAACAGTCGCCGCCATCACAAGTTGTAGCAGCCATCGCCCTCATCGCCGTTGCTGCCCATCTCTGTCTCTCTCTCTCCCCCCTCCTCCCAAACCCACCTCTTCTTCTTGCCTCCCCCATCGTCGCCACCGTCGCTCTCCCTCTCTCTCTCTCTCGCTCACTCGCCCTCTCTCTCACTCACTCACTCCGTCAATCCACCTCCGCCTCCTGTATGAATCTGTAACAATGAATTTAGTTAATTAAAAACGTCGTTGTCAAGCCAAACGAATTTGTAAAAATAAGAAAACAATCAAAGGGCGCGGAGAGGCTCCCGCGCAAACACTCTGATGTTTAAGTCAAACACTGAGTATAATAAAAAAAATTGTATTAAAATTAGTACCAGAGATGTATATTTTTCAGGAATGTGTGTTTACTTATTTATAGAGAAATATGAAATGATCTAAAATGTAACATAATTAGAATTCTTGTAGATAACGCTTATCTTAATTAACCATAGTCTGGATGAGACTAAATTTATTATAGATGATATCTATATTTTATAAATAATGTTTATCGTATTCTTTTTTCGAGATGAAATTTTTTTAAAGATGATGCTTATCCCAACATTCCTGAATTCTTTTAGAATTTGAATTCTTCATGAATAATTACTTTATCTTTCATTGCGCATTTGTATGAAACCCTCTACGAAAAATATACATCTTTTATCCCAAAAAGATTATTTTGAGTTTTGGGCTTTTTGTCTTCTAATGGACTTTTTGCCATAAAATAATGGATTTAAACATTTTCATGTATTTTTATTGTGAACATTATTTATAATTTTAAGAAATAATCCTTATAATGAGGTCTTATCTCGTGAGTATAGTTAGTATAATTTATTCTATTGAATTTAAAGATAAGTCTTTTAATTATGAAAGCCCAACGGCTATGGAGGTTAGAGATTAAAGATTAGGTTCGATAATGGACCCGCTGGACCTCAAATGTCCAAGCTCTGATACACACAACTGTGCGGCCTTTGATTGCGTGGGCCAGAAAACCCGACCCCTGGCCCATTTTTATTCATGGCCCACTGTTGTTGCAGGAGACTAATATTTCGATATTGGCGTCTATCAACTAACGTGGCAATTAATTTTGCCAACCATGTTGTCTGCCATTATGCATGCTTCCATTAAAATCATTCGATTAGTTTGTATTTTTATATGAGAATTGGTTTGTATTTTATTTTATATTTTTGTAAAATCCTTCTCAGAATCATTTAATGACAATTGATCTTGTGCAACGCACTAGGCACAGTAAAGACACAATAATTAATCTTCAAACGAGTATTTAGTTTTTTTAGGAATGTTAATTTACCAAAAAATACAAATATATATTTAGATAAGACTATTGAAACTTTTAAACACTGAGATTTATAATTAATGTCACACTTATTCAATGAAAACATGTACCATTTGAAGCCTTTAGTTTGATAATGTAAACTAAGCCTATCTCAATAATTAAAGATAAAAAGTTATACCGCGTTAAAATATAATTTTAATAATTATAAAGTTTAGAACTAAAATAACAGGTTAAAACATAAAAATTACCTTTTTTTTTTTTTTTATAATCCAAGTTTTGATTTTTGCCCGATTACTTCTGGAGATGGGTGCTGACTTTTCTCTCTAATTCACCCGTCGGATAAATTCAAATGTGGTCACGACTTATATACATACAATACAAAACAGGATATTTAGTTTATATTTTTATAAAAAAAAATTACTTATTTAATTGATACAAACACGACTATCAATATTATTGTAAATGGAAATTTGATCAGTGTGAGACCCAACCAAACCCATACCTCTACAAGCAGCAGCACATGCATTGCAGCCCCATCCCTGCTTGCACTTTATCCCTTCAACGAAGATGAAGAAATGTTAACTTCTAAAATGCATAGCGGTCGTTTTCCGGGAAAAACAATCAGATTCAGAGATTCTGCGCTAAATCCGTGAAAGGGTGCAGGAAAATCATGGGGGCACGCTCACGTGGGATTGTCATACACATCTCTGCTGATGATCCTGCAGCTGCAAATGGCAAGCCATTCATGGTCTAGGTTCAGAGCATCATCGGATCCCAATGCCAATGCCAATGCCAATGCCAATGCCCACTCTAAACTAATAACAAACTAACCACAACCAAGATTTCCACACCTAAAATATTAACACACAATCATATCAATTGTTTTAGCAAAGAATATCTTCATATCATCCTGTACATATTACAAACAATAATAAATAACCTAATAGTCGTGTGGGTGGGTCGCGCGAGTACATAAATTTTAATTATTTATTTTATTTATAATTATATATTCCATATAATCATATCATATAATACAATATCAAGAGTTGTTTTATTAAATTTCTTCTAATCTTTCTCTTCCTTCCTTGCCGTGAAAATTTTAAATCAATCTTTAATATTTATTAATAAATGACAGTACCCATAAACGATGTGAGACAAAGATGAGAAAATGATGTTAATACCATCCATGCATGCATATACTTCGAGAAAGATCATGTGTTATAGCACGTTGGTTTGGTTTGTTCACAACTTACCTTAAAAATATGGTTGCATGCATCAATCCTAAGGTGCATTGAATTTGAACCATCCCTTCTTCGTCCAGTTCACGATTCTTCAATTTTTTTCACATTGATAGGTCCCAGGTAGATTGTCTCGTGAATTACACCTAGACGCCTCAACTTTTGTCTTTTACGCGTACAGCCCCACCTTATTTGGGACTTCATGTGGCTTCTTTGTGCATTCAGTAATCCTCGGGGGCTTAAGCGTAATTCATCCAAATCTCCACAGAATCTTTTTATAAGTTGTCTTGGAGCCTGGCCCTGTCGATTCGCATTCGCATCGAAGAAGATCGAACTGAAGCTTCGAAATCGAGGTTAGGTTTTGACGCAGCAGCCTGGCGACATTGTTCGGCCGAATTACAGCGATAAATTGAGGCTTCGATCGACGAATTCTTGCGGAGAAGAACTTGAGTTTGATGAACTGTGATCGGACCAGGCGTGTGCGATTCAAGAGGGAGCTTCAGATTGGGTTACCGCGGATGAAAATGGCGAGGCGTTGGAGTTTGGGATGGGGCTGGGCGGTGGTGCTGGCGGGGCTGACGGTGTCGCTGCTGGTGCTTCCGCTGATGCTGCCGCCTTTGCCGCCGCCGCCGATGCTGCTGCTTTTGTTCCCGGTGGGGATAATGGCGCTCCTGATGTTCTTGGCTCTGTCGCCAGACTATGCGCCCGCTGACGTCGTCCTTTACACGTCGTATTGATTGGACGGCGCTGCTCTCTGTGTCGCCAGGCTTTTGTTGCATATCTGATCGGATTTCTGAGCAACTGTAGGATTGTAAATTGAATGTAGCGGATCGATCGGCTAACATAAGCTTAATTACAGTCTTTCTTTTATCTTTTTCACTTACTATGGAGGAAATTTGGAGGGCACGAAGCCTTGAAATTTGAATTGATGAGAGCCGACGAATCAATCAATTCATGCACCACCAATGATAATACTGGATTCGAAACTTCAAACAAAAATAAAATGATGTAAGGTATAGTTTCCTCACAATAAAAAGAGTAAATTACCGAATTTTAAAGATTAAAAGGTACTTTTGAGACAAGAACAATATATTTTTAGATAGAGTAAATTATATTATTAATTATTAAACTCTATATCTCCTAGTAAATTGGTCATACTTTAATTTTTATCATAACAATCACTAAATTTTAATTTTTATCTAGTTTAGTCTCTCTTTTGATTTTTCATCAAAAAAATCATTTGATTATGAGGTTTATATTAATTTTAATATTAAATGATTTTTATATTTATATTAGTTTTTGTTAATAGAGTTGATAAAAAATTAAAGAATAACTAAATTATAATGAAAATCAAAGTTTAGCGGTCACGATAATAAAAATTAAAATATAATAACTAATTTGTAAAGAGTGCAAAATTTAAGGATCAGTAATATAATTTACCCTATTTAGATATTATAAACAACATTATATTATATTAAAAAAAGAATACAAAAATAACACATAATGCTTTAATTTTATTAGAACAAAACAAAAGTGGGAATTTTCATGATACTCAAGAAGAGCAGTGTCCTTAATTTACAATGCAAAATTAACCTCAATTGGTTGTGGGTAGTTAGTCTTTGATGTGTGTGCCAGTGTATAATGTTGGGACCAGATGCACCCTTAAAAATCGGCTTTGTATTGGTTTAATTTAAACATACTCATAATTGACCCAATCCATTTGCCCCCGACTACATCGACTTAATTGTTATATATGTATTTAATTTAATATATTATAATTTCATTTATTATGAATTAAAAATAGTTTATAGTTTGGTTTATTTTGTTAACTTGATAAATTGAAACCAAATTATAAATTGTAATAGGGTATACATATATTTATAACAATGAAAATATATGTTTTTTTATGGTTTCTTAAAAACTTAAATTCCATGCACTTTACTATTATGTGAATTTTTATATAAATACATTGTAATTGTATTACTTTTTTACTAGCCATTAATTATGTTATATATTATTATTTATCGATATAGCTTTGAATCGAATATCAAAAAATTCATGTAATTTTATATATTATATGTAATCTTACTTTATATTATTGTAATCTCATGCAATGAGATATATCTTGACCTAAAATACATACGTTGAACCAAGGGCGCGGCCACATGAGATCCCATTGAGTTAGAATTTTTTTTAGTTTTTAAGTATTTAAAAATAATATTTTATATTAATAAACCAAACACTCAAATAACTTTGTTGTCTTTTCAAAAAGAGTTTGAAGAATTACGAAACTCAGTGAACTTACATAAAAGTTGGTTATGACGAAAAAAAATATAACGTATCTATTAGTTTACAAGTTTATGACTTTAGCATTTACTCTTTCAGTTGCTATTATTACGGTTGAAAGAGTATTTCCTACAATAAACATTATAAAGAATCAATTGTGTAATAAGATTGAAGATCAATTAATGAATGGTAACTTAGTTGTGTATGTTGAAAATAATGTATTTAATAAAATTGATAATAAAATCATTATGCGACTTTATCAAAGTATTAAAAGTCATAAAAAACAATTGTAAAGTGTTTTTATATTTTAATAATATTATTATTATTTTATTTTTTATATTTAAATTTGCTTTTATTGAATCAAAATCCTGACTCCACCCCTCCGTTGAACCTAATGTAAGTGTAGGGAGTTTGTTATAATATCGCCCATTTCACCTTTTGATAGGAAAATATTTGTATTTATATATAATATTTTTTTATTTTATATGAATATTTTATTTTAAATTACTAATATTTGATTGATTTCTACGGACATACTCAAATAATCTTGATAGACTTTTATAATAACATTGTAAATTTATTTACTCTTTAAACTCAATGAATTACTTAAAACGTAAATAAGAAAGTAAAAAATGTTGAGAACTAGGGTTGCAATTGAGTTAAGCTTTGTTAAACTTGGTTTGGCTCGACAAATCTGAGCCTAGGCTTGAACTCAATCTTGGTTAACATAGTCTGAGTTTGGGTCCGCCACCATGCTTGAGCTTGAGCCGGCAACAAAAAAGGCAGGACTATGATGAAGAGGAAGAATGCAATAGTGGTTGGTGATGACAATAGGGTCAACGGTGAGAGTGGCAAACACTCCAACGACAAATGGCAGTGACAACGACCGACAATGGGTCTCTAGTAAAATACAGTTATAAATATTTGAAATTTGCATTTAAGGCTATATGTAATGATTAATTTTTTGAAATTTAATGTAACATTAGTCGAATAAACTAGATATTACTCTAGTGAGATATACAATTATTTGAATAAGTCTTTTTAATATTTGAGTAAAATATATTAATATTTATTTTGAATCGATTAATGATACAAGTATAGAGACTTGTAATTTTAACTCAGATTTATTAATCGGTTAAATGTTATAATTACTCAACTAATGTACCACTTAATCGATTAACTATTTGATTATTCAAATAATATTATTCCATAATATATTCTAATAAAACAAGTATATAATTGATTAATCCCTTAAATGTTTAGAAATTAAAATAAAAATTTAGTCGAGTACAATACTTATTAATTGTTATTCAACTAAATATTTTTTTAATCTATTAAAATGATAATTACTCTATTAAGCTCATACATTAATTCATTAATTTTCAAATTACAATATATCTTATTATCAACATCTTTTAGTAATGATATTATAGTAATGATTTAAAATTTGATAATTTTATATTAAATAATAATTTTATAAAATTATGAATAAATTTATTTATATATTTATAAATAAGCCTATTTACAAGTTGTTCACAATTTAATAATCAAGCCTACTTGCAAGATTTTGAGCCTACTTGCAAGTCTCTAATTAAGCTTGCTCGCGAGCCTCTATTTGAGGCAGCTCACAAGTTAACAAATTAAGTTTTATTGAGTTTAAATTCGGTTTCTTTACAAATTAAAATTTAAAATTAAACTCAATTTTACATCACTTACCTTAATGAAAGATTTGAACGAACCAAGTATCAAGCATTCGCAAACACCTTGACTCATTTACGACCCTATTAAGAAGCCAAATTAAAATTAATAGCATAACAATGTAGCATCAAACGTACAAGAGTATCACTATGGTAGTTTACAAAATATTTTAAATGCTTGAAACCATAACAATCCAATCACAAAAAAATCAACTTTATTATTAACGTACATACATTAATATAAAATATAATATTCTTTTAAGAGCTCAACTCAGCAGTGTTTTAACTTTCCATTAAATTCTGATTAAAATATTTGTTGGTAGGATAATATTTGCCAATTAAAAATATTGGCAATCATTCTGTGTTTTTTTTTTTTTTGATGAGATATTGGCAATGCTTCTCTAAGGAAGGAAGCATACAAAAGAAGGCAGAGTTGGAGTTGTGCGTGTGTAAACTGCCAGCGAAGCTTCCATGTGAGATTCGAATGTTCAGTGGTCTCCAGATGCCACTTCTCATCCGTATATATAACATATAATATTCTGTTTACACGTTCGGAAAACCCTTTTTTTCCCCGCATTAGGATAGGGTTTGGATTCTTTCGAACTGCCAATTCGATTAAAGCCATCTCGTTTTTCCATTCGAAATCAAGACTCCAATCATTGTACCCAGAAAGAAAGATTGATTCAATCTTTAATTGAAGAAATTGCTGGCATTTGATGGGTAAAGGCGGAGGCTGTGTGCCCAGCAAGAAAAAGTCGGTTCTCGGAGTCACATCCGATCGTGAGGCGCCAAACCCGGCCAGCGATGACGCCGCCGATCGAGTCTCCGGCACTGATCCGGCTGCGACGAATCAAGACGGCGCTCCGCCGGCGGCGGACAAGGAGAATCTGAGGATATTCATCGTCTTCTATTCAATGTATGGCCACGTGGAAGGTTTGGCGAGGAGGATGAAGAAAGGGGTCGATGGGATTGACGGCGTCGAAGGGGTGTTGTTCAGGGTTCCGGAGACGCTGCCGCCTGAGGTTCTGGAGCAGATGAAGGTGCCGGCGAAAGGGGACGACATTCCGGTTATATCTGTGGAGGACTTGCCGGAGGCCGATGGGTTTTTGTTTGGGTTTCCGACGAGGTTTGGGTGTATGGCGGCTCAGATGAAGGCGTTTTTCGATTCGACGGGGGGGCTGTGGAGAGATCAGAAGCTCGCCGGAGTGCCGGCGGGGTTCTTTGTGAGCACCGGAACGCAGGGCGGTGGCCAAGAGACTACAGCGTAAGATCTACTTTCTTAATAGCCTTTGCTCTTTCTTTCTCTCTTTTTTTATTTACTTATTTTGTAATGTAAAGTGTATCGGAAATTTTAGTGATTTCAATTTCTTGGCGTGTACATTTGATGGTAGTCAGTATCATTATCCTGTTCTTGTATTTATTTTGTTAATATTCTGGTTGGATTTAAGTGAAGCAAAGTGAAAAAGGAAAAAGAAGATACTTCCTCTACGAGAAGAAAGGTTTCTTTCACTTGTTTAGTTAGAAAATGAAGTTCTATGAGAGAAAGTGAACAAATTCATATGATATGCTTGACCTTCGCAAAAGAAAAATTATAACATCAAATGCTTCAGCTTCTCTCCGTATGCTTCCAAAATTGGAAGGAAATGGCAAATGCTTAAATGGATTGTATGCTTTTATGTCCGGCAATTTTTAATCCTCAATTCACCCTTTTTTTTTTGGCTTCTCCATAAATGATTATTCAAACAGCCTAACCCTTACTATTTTCTTCGAAATCCTTCATGTCCCTTCTAAATCTTTCTATCTAGATGGGGTGTAAATGTAACTATTGAACTAGATCGTTCATAGATTACTAATCTTGCTATTTTCTGTTAATTGTCTTAGGTTGCTTAAAAGGTGTTGTGGTGTTGACTTTTTATATGACATGGAATGTTTGATAAACTAGTGCAGCATCTCATCTGAATGTGGAATCTTTAGGATAAAACATACAAGATATTACCCATTTATTCAAACAATAGGACTTTCTTAGTTTTATTTAGATAGTTTCCTAGACTGGTCTGTGTTCTTTAAGTGCTTTCATTTTTATCAGCAGTATTGTCCATATTGGGAGAGGACACTGGGGACTGAAAGAAGCAGGGATTGGCATCAAGCAATGTAAAGGTGGAAAAAGAAAATAAAGGGAAAAATGTTTCCCCTTATTATTTTCCCATTTCCTTTCCTTTTTTTTCATTTATTCTCCTACTTGGAACCAAACAAAGGATAGGAAAAACTTTTATTATCCCATATTTTCCTTTTCACTTCTTTCTTCAGGTTCCAAACATAGGGAATTTCTCTGTTGAACTTTTGTTTTTCTATTTTTTCCCCCTAGTTGTTAGCAACAGTAAAGCTATGTTTTAGTTGCAAAGAGTTATGTACGTGGGAAAATAATTCAAAGTTCAGGAATTGTTTGGTATTGCGTTCTTATCTCTGTTGGAATTTTTGGTGCTATTGTCCTGTTAAGGATAATAATAATACTTATGTAGTCTCTGTCCTGTTTGGAATTCACATATTTTATTCTTCTCCGTGTGTTATTGATGGCTAAACAATTGAAGGTGATATCTAAACGAGAGTGAAATCTGTGATTCCTGAAGTATTCTGAGTACAACAGGGCAAGCACTCTGTTGCTCTGGTCATGCTTTTTCACTGATAAGTACCAAGTATCAGTAAACGGGAATTACCATTCAGGGGGTAACATATATGAATAGAAGATAACATTGACTTGAAAATGGGATTGAACTGATTAATTGATTCAGTATGTTTGTGGAAAAGCTTGAATTTGAATGGAAGTTTTCATTAAAAATTTGACAATTTTTCTTCTGTAGAAGATGAAGTATCTTTTTTTAACCATCAATGAAGTATATCAGCATTGTAGTTGAGCCCCCAACCCTACTTCAAAACATTAATAAATAAAGAAGAAGCAGAAACCCACATTGGTTTTTTAGTTTTTTAATTCATAGCTTGGAACTATATTAACGATCTCACACATTTATTGTTTTCTTTCCAGACTCAGATATTCAAAGTTTCTTTTTCCTATCTCTTTTGGTTTGTCTCTATGCTTGTATTTGGCCACCAACTAGAGTTCTTGGGCATGAACTTCATTGATGCGTAACTGCACACTGCAAGAACTATGTTTACTTGGAGAAAGCAATTCTTAAGCTCATTTCTTATCCACTTATTACAGACCAATCATGTCCCAACCCACATACTTTACCTGTCACTTAACTGTTCCATCTTAAAGAAAAGATGTTAAAGAAGGAACACACCAAAAAAGAGAAAAAAACGAAGTTTTTGCTGAAAACCAGTTCCAAGAACTAATGGAATAGTTAATCTTGCTGTTGAAAACCCAAAAATGGATATTTATGAACAGAAAGAACCTTTATAGTCATCAAATATTAAGTATTGAATGTTCCCTTCTCTACTGTCAAGGTTGGTGGTTGTGTGGAAAGGGGTGACAACATTTTGCTTCTCTCTCTTGCATCCATGGAGCTGGAACCCTTTGGAGGAGTCTAATGAACAATATGCCATGAGAGGGACCTTTGCTGCACTTGATTCTAATGGAGCTGAACTCAAATTTGTTATTAGTTTCCATTCTTTTCAAGTTCCCTAGCGGGAAGAGGCTGCCACTGAGCCAAGGTGCCATTATCATGTTGATCTCCTCCCCTCTCCACCTTCTTTTAATAAGAAAAAAAAAGTTGCTTACTTCATTATCAGTTTTACATTGTGGTCCCTGAGTGATCACGTTAAGAAACTAACAAGATGAGTGCATAATTCTTTCTTCAATAATTCTAATTACCGTGGTAAAATGTAGGTATTTTTTCTAATTGGTTTCACCTTTAACAGCATTCTGTGATGTTTGAATGCCTTAGTTCTGAAGTGCAATCTTTTTATGGAGTTGTATACGTAGTTATGAATATTTGTGGAATCTGTATATTACTTAGATAGATATGCTGTCATAGAACTGTTTTACCTGTAAAGCACATATAGAGCCCCTTTGCTCAAGGATTAAGAGCGTGCTTGACTTAGCATGAAAGGTAGAAATTGCAACTCCCCACCCTACATTATCACTCAAAAAACAAATTGGGTCTGTAATAGGATGCATTATTTTCTGAACCCCAGAAATGCAATTGGCATTATGAGTTTCAACCCTGTGTTGGCACAAGGATGTTAGAAGTCTTATCCTCATTTAGCCTTTAACAACGCATCTATTTTTTCCCCTCTTTAACATCCAAATTTCTTATTTTAACATATAATGTGTGTTTTTTCTTAAAATATAATGACATCTCGGAGTGGCTCTAATTGATGATTGATTGATAAATGTACTAAAGATTTGTCTTTCTGAATTCTAACCTAAACCACTAGTAATACGTATCTATACCTTATCAAAATGTTATAGGACCACCTCCTTTTCTTTTCCTAATGCTGTCATCTTTACTTGTGTAAAATGTGAAAAATGATGATGTCCATGAGATTTTTTTCTGTCAAGTGCTTTTCCTTTGTGGGGAGATTAGGGTAAGATTTTTGGTGGTTATATGGTTATGCGTGCCTTTTGAATGAAAATTACTGCTCCCTAAATTTTGTCCAATTTGTGTTACAGTTGGACAGCAATCACTCAATTAGCACATCATGGAATGCTCTATGTTCCAATTGGATATACTTTCGGAGCTGGAATGTTCAAATTGGACTCAATTAGGGGAGGCTCGCCTTATGGGGCGGGAGTTTATTCTGGAGATGGCACCAGGGAACCGAGCGAAACAGAACTGGCCCTTGCAGAACATCAGGGCAGGTACATGGCTTTGCTGGTTAAGAAGTTTGCCGAGCCTTGTTTACTTGCACCTGGAAACAGCATTAGAGAGCCCCATTGAACCAATTTCTTTGTTCATTGAATATAATATATCTTCCTGTGTGTATGGCATTCAGAAATCATGTGTTGGGTAGAGTTCAGATAGCCAAGTAGTCTATTCCTTATTCAGTTTGATCTTCCTTATTCTCTCCATTCTTCTCAATAGTATCGTGGACAGGAGTGTAAATGTCTGTTATTCGTCGATCTGGAAGTGTAATATTCACAAATAAAGTTGAGTTGCTTTCTGTTGTACAATTTGCAAATAAATCTCTTACTGGATATATGTTTTTATGCTCAGAGGCTAGTTTTTACCTCTTTAAATAAGTGCTTTTTCTGTTGGCAGTAGTACTTCAGGAATACAAGCCATGGGGATGGATGGTGTGTTGCTGTGTTCAAACTTGATATTTGTGACAAGCAGTTCATCTATTATTCACCTTGCCCCTTCACTGAACTGAACCCTATTTTTAAAACAAAAACCTATGATTTTGCTGTTGCTTTTCTGCTTCAACACAGCTACAGTGCCACAAACAATAGTACAATTGAAGATGACTGACTTAATAGAGAAAATAGAAAGAAAAAAAAGGAAAAAACATGGAGGTCAAAGGATGTCCAAAGACAGTAGTAACACAGAAGAAAGGTCAAAATACCACAAATGTGGCGCCCTTCCATATAATCCAATTTAGGCTTCACGCAAAGAAGAAAGAGACCAATCAACAGAGAATAATACAGTCAGCAAGGGGAATAAAGTACACTTCAGAATTCCCATCGGTTCTTCTTAGTTCACATGAGTGAAAAAACACCAACCCGTTCTACAGCTTCTGGACCTCTAGTAAATTAGTTTGGAAAATGATACACAAGAAGCAGATGTCACATGCACCGGGGGAAGAAGTTGTGTCCTACATAGCCACCAACCATCGCCCTTCTCACATTCGATTCAAACATCTTCGGGTTGTCTCTCAATACAGCAGCAGCATCGTGATTGAGGGGGTCTTCATAATTAGGTTGCTGCCCATACAAGCAACAGTAAGCACAGATTGTTAAGTGCAGTCTAATAACAATCAAGGTGGACAAAGGCCTTTGTGCGAAACGGATTTTAATTACCGTGAAGAGATGAAACAGTCCATAGATGACAGTATTTACGTTGAAGACAGGTTTCCAGTCTTCTCGTAGTATGTTAAGGCAGACATTTCCTTCCAAGTCAATGTTAGGATGATAAACCTGAAATATAATGTATTGTTTAGCCTACCACAACTTCAACCCGCCAGCCAAAAGAAAATGGATGGCTTTCTTTACCTTAGTCTTGCACTTCACCTTTGGCGGCTCATGGGGATATACAGGTGGAACTTGGAAGGAGAACACAAATGTACCGCCTCTGTCAGAAAAAAAAACAAACGGTACGGTTAACCAATGAAGGTTCCACCCAACCAGGATGAGGATAAAACAATAAATAAAATGAAAAGAAGGTAGAATCAAACGGAAAAGCACGAGACATGCTGATGCTGAATTTTGTCATCTAATGAGAGAATACCACAGAGATGTGTAGCACTTGAACCATATCAAACAAGTGAAACAAGGCAAATGGTTAGTCTGCTTAGCATTTGGGCAGATAGACAAATCCTTAGTTATCATAATTAGACCTTGTCTTACATGGACTCAAGTTGTTACTGGCCCATGCTGCCAGCTGATAACCTAATTCAAGGAAAGTGGTAATCTAAGCCTGAGCCCTTTGAAACTGATGTAATTTGCAGGGTCAATGGTTCATTATTTTTATTTTGTTTTGGCCCAAATGATGCAAGAATTCCCAATCAATCCCGAATTCCACTCAACAGTTCACAGTTCACCCTTGCGGTGGCTGCCTGGATGGGCTCCAAACAAGACACATTCATCTTTTTAAAAGACAGGCTAAATTCCTTGGTGTGTGGGCGCGCATGCGCGTGTGTTTGAGAGAGAGAGAGAGAGAGAGAGAGTGCAATTTGCAAAACATTACTTACATGTAGTATCCTTCATCAGGTCGAATGACAACCTCAAAGTTCATCAGGTCATCCTTGCCGTTGGGAAATGATATGCCACAACTTTGTGGTAGGTTCAGTTCACCAATATCTACAAGATCAGAAGCAAGAAAAAGGAACAAAAGGAAAAAGAAGAAAAAGGAAAATACCTCTCTGTTAAATCTGCTCACGAAATTATAAGGTAACCTAATTTAATGTAAGAACCTGCTTTTAGCATCACAATTATTTCGACATAACGAAGGAAGAATTTGGTATAACACAACCCAATACATCACAAAATGCCAAGCAATTCCCTCAATGTTTTTGGAACTGTTCAACATGTATCATCAGGATTCAGGACAAAATACTAAAGAAAAAGCTGCTCAAAATGGATAGCATATCAGTATTGACTAGTGAAAAAAAAAAATGCCACCTAACGTGTACCCGCGAATTTGTTGACATGTCTCAGATGAATTCTGTGATTTGCTACTAGCAGCTCTTCATTGTCAAGTCACACATAATACCATACAGCCAGTTGTATATCTTCTTTTTTAATCTTGAACTGCATCTTCTCATATTGTAAGATATGCTAGAAATGAATTTAGAAGATAATAACTAGCTGTTGTATGTCAATGAGCGCTGGAATATGAAATTCTTTATATACATAAAAAACTTCAAGCCAAACACTTAATTTCTCCAAATTTAACATTCAAAAGTTAGGCATTCGACCACATTTATTCCTCAACTAAGTTAGTTATTGGAATGTGAAATTCTTTCTATTAGCTTGATCAACCAAGTGGAGAAATAATGCTATTAAACTTGGAAATACTTCTATAGAACTCCCAAACATTCTGTGGAAATTTGACTGGTGAATAATTCCCTATACTTTCTATTTCGTTTTAGTTTTTGTCCTGCTTATAAGTTTTTATATATTTTGACTTCAAGCATGTTAAACAAACATATATTTATTGTGCTTGTTGAATCTTATGTATCACATATGCAAGGATACCATGAACTTGGCTTACATTTTAGAGATACATATGATTTATCACAACAAAAAAAAGAAAAGAAAAGAAAATTTATGTGTTGCATTTTTAAATCATAAGATATGAAAAACTGTGCTGTGACCATGGAGCAGCTAGTTGACTATATCAACATGCAGGACACAGAAAACAACCTATCATCAATGGACTCGTAGAGCAATGGTAAAACAGACTAGCTAATAGCAAAAAACCATTAAAATAGCATCGGAATGGCATTCAATCTCATTGCCTTCGCAAGAATAGTCCACAATCTCATTGACACCATGCAATGGAGCTGGAGGGAACCTGAGGCAATAGTCTGTGCAATAACTTCATGCATAGCATTGGAGATAGCCGGAATTTTTTATACAAAAAAAGATGGTATGATGCAAAAATGCAAAATCAGGGAATAACTCAAGCAATGCACTGCGAACCATGTGCTGTGTGCGCAAAGAAAGCGGAAGTTTTAGAACCAAGGAGTTTTAGAAGTAAGGAGAGAAGAGAAGCACAGTAGGGAACAGACAGGGAAGAGAAGAAGAAAAGAGGAGCAACAGATAAGTGGGAGGAAAAGAAATAAGAGGAGGGGAATTGAGAGAGCTCCTGCTCTTTCAAATATTCACTTTTATTCATTCTCAAAAATCATTTCTTTTTCAGAAAAAAGAAAGTCAAAATTTCATAATACATGAATAAGCTACATTTATAAGCTAGACAAAACTCCTTAAACACCAAGAATTTTAAAATACCTGACCCCAGTATGGTAATCAAATATCACTTGAATTCTTCCACATAATCTATTAAAAGTCCTAAAAAAACTTAAGTACAAATTGAAAAAAAAATTAAAGAATCCTAATACTCTTAAGGTTCCTAAATAAATAAAATCTAACACAACTAGAATTGTAAAGTTCTAAAATAATTATAACTCTTGATCTCCATCAAGGTATACCTTTATGAACACGCAACTCCCCTGCACTTTGCTTTTTGATTGGTGCTGTTCCATTGGGGTTTTCAGCCCTCTGCTTTGCCTTCACTTTGAAGAGATTAATCATATTTCCTACAATGAAATATTGAATATAAGGAACTTATTAGAAAAGGGACATACTAATACAAAGAAGAAACATGCAATATTGCCATCCTTCAACAAGATCAATGTAACAAAAACTTTTGAAGAAAATAGGAAGAGAAGGATATAAAGACATTGCTGTATGATTGATAAAAAATTTCAAATTTCTTGCATATCTGAGACAATTAACCAAATATGACAAAGTAGTCATCCTGGAATCAAATTGAAATTAAAATCAGTGAATTGCATGCCTTGATAAGGAACCTCACAACAAAGTTCTATAACAACATATTACAGTAACATTTTTTTATGCATTGCATGATTGGATTAGTTGCAATAGAGAACCACTATAGACTGAACATAAAATGTACTTGATTGCTTCAATTTGGGGGGTTAATCTTAAAATCTTATTTCAAGTGAGAACATGTTGGAGACATGAAGAAGTTAAATTACATTAGTACTTCATTTCTGCATTATTTCTAATGCAGGATCAAAGAAAATGTACTTCAAGTAGTTTTTCTCAGTGAACTCTGCATTGTTAGCAGTGTATTTTAAACAGACTAATCTAGGAAGATAGTTATTCTCACAAGGAAGAGTAGTGAGCAAACAAGCTTCACCACCTCTTGAGCAACTATATGAGCAAACCAACTTTAAATTTAGACGGCCGGCCTTCAATGCCTGATTCTGTATGCCCCTTGCATACAGAGATTTCCCCCTGTTGGAGCCTTTCGCAGATTACTCTCCTCTCTCTCTCTCTCTCTCTCTCTCTCTATATATATATATATATATGTACAAGCAAAAGCATGCATACACAGTACACACACTTCTACACAAAACAAGATGAGATAATCTGACAATAAGTGCCATAAGAACAAAAAAAATAGACAACCTGATACAATATGTCCAATATGTAGGACATTGCATTACATGATCAATCATTTAATACATAGATTATAGAAGCAGATAACTTTGAATTTCATAACAAGAAGTCAAGAACTCTCTGGTGTAGATAATGTATGTCATTAATCTTCCAATCACATTATGTTATCACAATACAGTAAATAGGCATCAAAAGGTGGTCAGGGGAGAGTAGTAGAAATTTTCTTTCTTCTCCACTGCTGTATCTGGGTGTGCATATCACTTCTTTCAAATGATATCTTTATTTTTTCTTCTTGTTGCTTTGCTGCAAATAGGTGGATGGTGAGGAAGAGGGAGGGAGTCGATTCATTAGGGTTCTAAGTTCTAACTTGAACAAAACTACTCGGAAACCTTTCAATCAGATTAGAACCAATTAATGAATACACCATCTCTTTTTGGTCCTATGGCCTATGGCCTATGGGAAACAGGTTGCCCATAAATCTGGCTGAAGACAAGATCTTCCCAATTAAGGCCACCGGAGA
This sequence comes from Diospyros lotus, assembly GCF_014633365.1. Classification (NCBI taxonomy): domain Eukaryota; kingdom Viridiplantae; phylum Streptophyta; class Magnoliopsida; order Ericales; family Ebenaceae; genus Diospyros; species Diospyros lotus. The sequence continues at coordinate 40,951,371 of NC_068338.1, read as the reverse complement.
TATATTTACCATCACACCGCAGCAATGCATGGTATGCAAACTAGACAGTTTTTTAGCACAAAGCGCCAGATATCAACCCCCAAGCTTGAGAATTCAATGATAGATACTGGTAAAATCCAGATCTTAAAACATCGAAACCCCTAAATATCTGCAAGCACGACAATAAACACACTAAACATTTTATTCTTAGAAACATATATGGCAACTGAAAGTCGAAGACAAAACAATTGAGAGGAAGGGTTTACACTGTACTCAACGTAGACCCAAAACCCAGAACTTAGAAATTCCAACGTATTATCAGGCCGATCAAAAGAAACCCAATTCTCAATATAGATCAATATTGTTAAATTTGGATAAGGTTACCATGTATGGTAGAAAAACAGAAGAGAAAAGAAGGAACCAACAAGGAGACGTGCAACATCGGATTGAGCTAAGACATGGATTGAAGAATACCTGGCGGCAACAATCAACAGAGGCAAAGACGAAAAAATAGAAAGAAGCACATACAGATGGTGTGTCTGTACGCGTTGAGACACAGGAATCTGGAAGCTGCTTGTCGGGTTATGTTATTGAGAGGAGAAAGTAAGGGTTTTTGTTTAGCTCATTTACTGGGGGCGTTTCGGTCCACATATTTGCTTCGGCTGGCTTGCTGTTTGACAGCGGACTGAAATAGGGCGAAATTCACTAAAGTTTCCACTTTCTTGAGTCATTTTTGTATAAAATATATAACTATGTATATAGCAAATAAACCATACAACAAAACATAATCTTTAACTCCAAAATCATTGTCAAATTATTATGCTGCCATTTTTGGTGTAAAAACTTTCTGAAAATTATAATCATATAGAAGTCTATTATTTATATATAAAATATTTTGATACTTTGTCACAACAACACAACATTACTAACTAACTAGGTCTATGTAACTTATTTCAATTTCTTTTTTAATATTTTGTTAGGATTTCAAGCAAAGCAAAACCTAGCATTTATAGTATTACCTTAATTTACACACAAAATATGAATTACAACATCACTACTTCTGATCATTTTCATTTGTTTTCTGATCAAATCATTTTCTTATCCGATATGAATTAGCTAGAGATCTCAAATGTGTTGTGCCACTTCCCCTTTATTGCATATTTACCCTATTAAAAGTTATATATATATGTAGTAAATATTAAAAAGTATAAAAATAAAAAGTAGAGCTTCGTTGGCTTCTGCCAAACCAAGAAGTTGTGTTGGGGTGACCATTTTGTCAAATTTGACATCTCCAACTCAAATTAAATCCAATTTGACCTAAATTTAGACTATTAAGAAGTCTATTTAGAATATGAAAATAACGGTCGATGCTAACGGTTACAATGAACTTAATCAAAGCATAAATAGTCTTTACCAAGTAACGAACCCTAACGAATTCGGTGGAAAGGGCGAACAAGAAATTTACACATAATTTCTTATAGTATGTTTATGAAAACTTAGACACCTAACGCATTTTTAGTTTAAACATTATACAAGTTATATTAATTCGAGAAATACACACATATATTATTTTTTGATAAAAAATACGCATAGGTTTAAGTTTAACACACACGCACGTCCGCGCGCACACATATATATATCTTCATGCATTTTGGATTGAATGAAAGAATTCCAATGGAATTCCGATTACAGCTACGTAACATTCAAGTTTATCTCTCTAAAAGAGGATTCAAACATATCTGGTAACAATTTTCCTACATTGAATCTCACAAAATATCATGGATACGAAAACAATTTCTGGTCGTTGCGATCCTGTCTCCAATCGTTCTCTTTTTAGTCAGAAAGGAATGATAATAATAATAATAATAATAATAATAATAATAATAAATTATTTTTATATATATACAATAAACTTTAAAAAAAAATGATGCATCCATATAATTTATTTATTTATTTTTATCTAAACTTATTTCTTCTGAAGATAATTATACATTGCACCGAATTAATTACATATATTATATAGGATGCCGCCTGTATATATATAATTTTGATGCATTGTACAGTCATATTTAATACCATGTATGAAAATCTTGCACAAAATATATCAACATTTAATGAGTAGAAACAAACTCTCTCTCTCTCTCTCTCTCTCTCTCTCTCTCTCTCTATCTATGCAAGGCTAATTATATATATATCATGAACTTCATCTCATTCAGACAATATCAAATTTGTTACCATAAGTTTTCATAAACACAAATATATAGCATATATTGCATTAATTAAGGGAGTAAAAAGTAATAGGCATCGATCATTGATCTAAATTAATTAAGATGATGAGTATATATACGTACGTAGAGTACGTAGTGGATGAAATTAAATTACGTAGATAGATGTGGTCTGTATGTATGATTTTGGTGCAATGTATAGTCAATGAATATATATCATCTTCAAACTTCTTCATCATGCATGAAAATCTTGCAGCAAATTATATAAACATTTAAAGTGCATTTCATCATCAATTCGTTCATGAATTTGATTTCAGATGGGTCTGAGTCTGACAAAAATAATTAAAGAAAGTAAAACAAAATCAGTGCCATTTCCTTTCCTTTCCTATATATATATATATATATATATATATTAGTAGTTGTTATTTACAAGAAGTTCTTAAACCCAAATAAATAATATAGAAATACAAATACACGAATTAATTGAAAATGTTAATAATCTGACCATAACTTAAATTAATCGACCTCAATTGCTTATTAATTTGTGGCTACTGACGGAAAATATCATGGACCTCAAACAAAACGGTTTCCAAATACCCATATAAACTAATGATATTCATCATCCTCAATTATATAACTACATTATTAGGATAAGTTTTTATATATATATATATAATATAATAAATGAATACTCAGCAAAAAATATATATGATAAACTATTTTTTTTTAAATTCATCTTTACAAAAATAAAATGAATTCATATTTTAAAATAATCCATGGTTCTTTTATTTTTCTTCAGGTAACTAATATACCCATCTATTAATTAGAAAATAAATATTTAAAAATAATGGTCTATTTAGTGCTTTTGGATGAATATTTATATAGACTAATTTATTTAATTTTACTAATTTGATCAACTTACAAATAATTGGTCGATTTTGACCTATTAATTTATGCCCATGTTTTTTTTTTGGGAACTAGATCGATATAATGACTGATTTGTTGGTCAAATAGGTCGAGTTGGTTTGTTTTACAAATTAATTTGATCAATTTATAAAATATTAGCCAATTTTAACTAATCTATACATATGCATGATCTTTTTCTTAAAGCAAACCAACTAGTTTATAACTCAACTAGTCCAACTAGTTGAAGTGATTCGATTTTAATAACTATGATTTAGTGAAAGGGTGGTAAGAAATTGTAACCAATGGCTAATGGGTTAGAAAGAGGCTTGATACTAAAGAATATACGACAAGAAAGCATAAATAACAGAATTGAATTGGTCGGTGAAAAACGACAAGAAAATATAAATAATGGACAACGAATCAATTTTGCTGAGAAAGCGACAAGAAGGTATAAAAGATGTTAACGACAATAGTCGATAAGATGACGAAAATAACGATTAACGACTAGAACAAGGTAAGTGAAATTAAAAATGACAAAAAAATATGAAAATAACGGTCAATGCTAACGACTACAATGAACTTAATCAAAGCATAAATAGTCTTTATCAAATAACGAACCCTAACGAATTCGGTGCAAAGGGGCGAATAAGAAATTTACACATAATTTCTTATAGTGTTCATGAGAATTACCATGCAACGTATATTTGGTTTAAACATTATACGAGTTATATTAATCCAAAAAATACACACATGTATTAATTTTTGATGAAAAATACACGTAGGTTTAAGTTTAACATATATATATATATCTTCATGCATTTTAGATTGAATGAAAGAATTCCAATGGAATTCCGATTACCGCTACGTGACGTTCAAGCTTATCTCTCTAGCAGAGGATTCAAATATATATCTGGTAACAATTTTCGTACATTGAATCTCATGAGCATTTTGCCCCAACGGATATGGAAATAATTTGCGAAAAGACGAGAGAAATGAGGTAATTAAATTAATGCATATCAATCTTTTCACGTCTCTATACCGTCTCTATACCGTCTATAAATTGCCTCCCATTTTGCACTATTGATCACTACCAATAAGCCTCTCATATCTTCTTCCCAAATCCATTGGAGTTTTGTCTCAAATCTTTTCCTCTCCGGCCGTCCAACCAACCATGAACTCTGCCGCTAACGATTCCGTTCAGAAGCACAAGGTCGTTTTCATCATGGGTGCCACCGGCACGGGCAAGTCCCGCTTGTCCATTGATATTGCCACTCGTTTTCCGGCTGAAATCATAAACTCGGACAAGATACAGGTCTACGAGGGCCTGGACATAGTCACAAACAAAATCTCCAATCTGGAGATGAAAGGGATTCCCCACCATCTCCTCGGCCAGGTATATCATCAGCTTAATTATTATATGGCTTTATCCTTACCAAGGGTTGGTTTTTGTATAACATTGTGTACTGTGCGTGTTAATTAGGTGCAACCTAACGCTGATTTCACTGCGACTGACTTTTGCGTTCACGCGATGGTCGCGATGGAAGATATCGTGAAGCGAGGGAAGATTCCGGTGATCGTTGGCGGTTCGAACTCCTTTATGGAAGCCCTGGTGGAGGACCCGCAGTTTGATTTCAAGGGCAAGTACGAGTTTTGTGCCATCTGGCTCGACGTATCGTTGCCAGTGCTTGACTCTTACGTGAGGAAACGAGTCGATCAGATGTGCCAAGCAGGTAACCGCGTCATGCATTCCATCTATATCTTCCTTATGTATAAATATATAATATACAAAAGTGGGAAATCCTAATTAAACCCTGTATCAGTGTTACTTATAAGTGGAGCTCTAAAAATGGTGACGCAGGGCTGGTGGAGGAGGTGCGGGGGATGTTTCAGCCGGACGCCGACTACACCAGGGGAATATACCGGGCAATTGGGGTACCGGAGCTGGACCAGTATTTTAGAGCGGAGGCGGAGGTCGACCAGGCAGCGAAGGCGGAGATGCTGGAGGAAGCTATCGAACAGATCAAGGCAAACACCTGTGACCTAGTGAGAAAACAGCTCGGTAGGATCTATTGGGCGTGGGACAAGTTGGGGTGGCCGCTGCACCGCATCGACGCGACGGTGGTGTTCGAGAGCTCCGGCCTGGAGGCTGACCTTATGTGGGATGAACTGGTGGCGAAGCCGAGCCTGGCGGTGGCGAATGGATTACTGAACGCATTTTGATGGAGAAAATTGTGGGAAGAACGAAGTGGCTGAAGGCTCTGCTGCTGCTGCAACGCTTAAGGCAGCTTAATCTGATGCATGTTGAAAGGGTTTTGGGTGTAGTCTCAAGTGATCAATGCTTTTTGTTTTGCTAGAAACCCTAACCCTAGCCCTAGCCCTAGTCCTTGCCCTAGCTAGTTTCTCCTTGTAATTAGGGTTTAGTGACTGGATGGATGTCCCTAAATCATTATATTAATAAATAATAAATCAATAAAAAAAATTTATAAAATTAATCTTCATGTAATATATATGCATAATTATAATATATATATATATATTCATGACTATAGTATATAATATATTATATATCAATACAAATTTAATTTAATCTTCATATATATAAATATGATTTCTCACTATTTATCAGAAAAAAATATTATATATAGTCATGCATATACACACACACATATATATATAACCAATAAAAGGCAATGATATTGAATTTGTATATATATATATATATATATATTTATATTAATTAGTAATATCCTATAGAATGGAACAATTATATATGACTTAATAATATTATTATTGTCATTCCATATTCATTTGGTTAATTAATTTTTTTTTTTGTAATGATCATTATCGAGTGAAAAGGTAACAATCGTGTGTGATATTTAGTTCGAATCAAACCAAACATCATGAATCGAACGTGAATTTTATTCATTTGGAATTTTTTTGTATAAAAACAAAAAAGTTAAAAGACAATTTCAATTTCAGTCCTATATGAGTTGTTATTTTGATTTAGATCAAGAATCATTATTTGCCGGCAAGTTTGTGCTAGCTAGCGTACAATGGGGTCTGCATTGAATATTGTTTATCTGCATGGAGGGGGCTAGGTGAAATTTTGCAAAAGTGGGGTTGATTAGTAGAATTTTCCAAAATTGACAAATTAATAATAATTGTAGCTAGTGTGTCACAAGGTGCATGAATATATATATATTCACGGCTTATTACCCTGTTAATTTAATATTTAATCGGAACAATTATTAATTAAAGAGGCATAAATGGGAACTTTTTTTTATTTCTTTGCATACTTAATCAATATTATTGCTTTGATTACATTCTATATATATAGGAATTAATTTTAAAATTTGTGTACATTGAGTGACTTTAAACACATCATCCAGAGCAATGTATATCAATACCACATGCATGAATGATAATAATTATGTACATTATATTTTTAAGTGAGAAATATATTTTGTACATATATTTTAATTGTATATTTTTGTATAAAAATCTGTTAAGAGATTAAAAAAAAACAAGGGCTGATTCCCGAAAACGGTCCATGCCTGGCATGGCCCATGGGCCCAACAAGCACAGGCTCGATGGCCCGTTAATTAGAAATATATTTAATAAAATTTACATTTATAGATAAATCTGTTGATGCATAATTTATTTAGCTTTTTATTTGTAATTTTTATGTTATATGTTGTAAAATATAAGTTTATACTTAAATCATAAGTTTTTATTTGCTAATTTTCAATAAAAAAAAATGGAGACATTACTCAGTATAAAAATTATATTATGTAATTTTATGTATTATTTTTTACTGAAATAATAAAAAAAATCAATACAACATTTGACTTATTAAAATTATTATTAAATTAAAAAGAGTAAAATACACTGCGCTTTCTTCTTTAATAAGATGTAAATACAAATATATGCTTCGTTTTTAAAGTTACAGTAAACACTTGAAGGTAAGTTAAAAATAGAAGAGTGGCCTCCATAATTAATTATGCATAACATTCATTAATTAAGGATATTTGGTGTATATTTTACCCAATCCAAATTTATGCAATGACAATGGTACATTAATCACTTTAGAGGCCGATTTGAGATGAATTTTAAGATGAATTTGTTTTAGACAGATTTAAAGACGGGAAAAAATCAATCTCTAATTTGTGATGAAAAAATTTTTGTCTCAAAAATCCATTTCAAATTTGAGACGCATTTAGAGACAAAAATTAATCTGTCTTAGATTTGAGATAGATTAATTTTCGTCTCAAATTTTAGAAGAATTTTTTAAACGAAATTTTTTTCGTCTCAAATTAAAGATGAATTTTTAGGACAGAAATTAATCCATCTAAATTTGAGATGGATATTTTCCATCCCAAAAATTCCTCTCAAATTGAGATAGATTTTGAGGTGAAAATTTTTTTCTCTCTCAAATTAATAAAATATAAAATTAATTTATAAAATATAAATTTTGAAATATTATTTTATAAAATGTAAAATTTTTATCTATAGATATAGAAATTAAATTCTAAATATATAAATTAATATATTTCATGTGTATAAAATATAAAATAAAGTATATATACATGCATCTAAACTAATATATATAAAAATTTATAAATTAAAATATATATTAAATATATAATAATTAACTATTTGTAATAGTTATTAACATTCTTAATTATCATAAAATTATTTATTTAATAAAAAATAAATTTAGCCATCACAAACTTTTAGAAAATGTATAAAAATATATATTAACTCTTTTTTTATTTTTTAATTAATTAATTTAATTCATTTCAATTAATTTATTCTAATTTATTTCATTATTTTTTATTTTATTATTAAAATTTTAATTTAATTTTTTAAACAATAACCCACACATATTAATAAATGTTACGCATGCATGGGTTATAAACTTATTTACCGTGGATGTTACATAATAGATATAGATCATGGATTAAGTACCTAAAACATGACATTCAATCCATATATTCAATAAATTTACAAGAAATCAAACTATAAGATAATACAATTACTCAAAAAAGTCAAATCATAGAAACTAATTCACCCACGCTGATAGCTTTTATTGGTTCTTAAGGTATGGCCACTCAAGATGGGGTGAATTGAGTGTTTAATTTTTTTTAATTTTTTTAATAAATATTATTGAATAATTATTTTATTTAAGAATATATAAATTATTTTCTTTTAATTAAATTCTTGTTGTTTAATTTTAAAAAATTAAGATTTTGTAATTATGTATATGTGAGTTTGAAATTAATAAATCACAAGCCACAAGATATAACAAAAATAAATAAATGAAGCACAAAATAATTTATAGTGGTTCGGTGTTTCCACACACACCTACTCCACTCTCTCGAGATCTCAACTACTCTCGAGGTTCCATTAATCTCACCAAAATTTTCACACTAACTTATCTTGAAAATTAGATACACTCATAGATTACAGTCCATGAAAAAAATTTACCAAGCATAATTCATATAAATAATATGATGGATGATAAACAAAAAGTATTGACAATATATATGTAACGTTAAGTACTAAAAACAATACAACATATCAGTCATGGAAAATATTATTGTATGAAAATAATTTTAAAATTATGATGCAGTATAAAGTTATTTGATAATAGTATTTTTGGTAAAATATTTTTGCATTTAGCACATATTTATATATCTTTCTTATACATGAGAATACATTTAGACATTCAACACACCAAAAATTGTTCTCTTTTTTTTTTATTAATTTGAGGGAATAATATAAATTATTTATATTTTATTTCATTACATATTATTATTATTATTATTATTATTATTATTATTATTATTATTATCTGAAACAACTTTTCGAATTTCTCTCCACGCATCCAGTGCGTGTTCCAGCAACTTTTCGAAATTTCTGTCGCGAGGTCTCGATAGCATTTCTGATTTTCCTCCACGTGTTTCTCTCCAGCATGTCTCGCTAATTTTCTACAGATTTTGTGATTAGTTTCGCGGAGTGTTTGTCTCCATGTTAGGTTGGGTCTGATTATATAATCAAACCCATCCATTTTGCTCAAGATTAGACGAAAATCAGATAGCCCATTATTCACCAGAGAACTCTTTTGCCAGTTGAAAATCAAGAGCCCAGTTAATTTTTTTCAATCTTCCTTCTGCTAGTTGTCATGGCCACCGATGCTATTGTTGTCTATGTTGCTTCGGTCATAACTCCAACATCACATTCCCAATGCGATGCCTACAGGTTCTTGAGAAGAAGATGTATCCAAGAGTGTGTCTTTGCCCCTTACTTCAATCATAAACAATAACCTACTTGTTTTGCATACATCCACACGATTTTTTTGTGCCAGAAATGCCTCTGAGCTCCTAGTCGGGCTTCTGGTAAGTAATCATTATGTGGTTGTCATTACACTCTCATATGAAGCTCGAGCTAGCTTCAAGATCCCATTCATGACTGTGTATTCAAATTTTTTTCCCTCCAACAGCAGGTATGACGAACCACTATAAATTATTGTGTTGTCTTGTGCTTGTGTTCTTTGTTTATTTATCTTTTTCAACCATCTCTATATTTTTCAATCTTGTGTTCTCCATAGCCAAGACGAGATGTCTTTATACGGTTGATACCTCATCATGCCATTTCAAAATCTTGAGGTTTAACGAGACCGTAGTCTTTATAAACGACATTTCCTTTTCATCAAAAGATTTATCCTTAATCTTTTTGAGTTTTTTGACTTAATTTGCTAATTATGTGTGATTTTTAAGTTAATAATCTGCAAGTTTATCTAACATTTTTGAAGGAATTTGCAGATTCTTGTGCAAACCTTTAAAATGTTCAAAATTGGTTTCACCCATAAACCAATTCAAACTCTTTTTCATAACTCAATCTGAGATAAGTAATTTTAGACACATCTTAAAAGAAAATGTTTCGTTTTTTGGTTTTCAGGAAGGTAATTTTCAACATGATCCAAACCTTATTTGAGGTTCTGAAAACTCAGTCATCTTAGAAGAAAACGTCAATGAACTTGGATTCGTCGTGTTCAGCAATCAGCAATTATCATCAACAGGCCAAATCCAAAGCTATCGTGGGATAATTAGATTTTTTTTTTTTTTTACTTTTTGTATGATTTATTAAGCTGCAATAATGAGAATTGGGTTGAAGGTCTTTTCCAAATTGTTATCATTTTATTTTATTTTTTATTTATTTTTTTTATTTATTGTGGAGGATTGCAGTTGATTGGTAAAATAATTAAACAAAATGATACCAATTGATAAATTATTATTTTATTAGTTATCATAATCATAAATTATTTTATTTTTATCAATTAAATAATAAATAATATAATTAAATTTGTAAATAAATATTAATTTGAAATTTAATAATTTAAATCATTTTATTATTTAAAATATTTAATAATGATCATAATTTAAATTATTTTGTCAACTATCATAATTTTAAATTATATTATTTTTATCAATTAATTATTTTGTAATATTATTTTTATAAATTATATATATTATTTAATTATTAAATAAAAGTAAGAAAGAGGCAGAAATCTCCCCACTTCTTTGCCAAAACTAAAATTATCCTTATGGCTTTTAATGATGATGATGTATTAAGTCGTGGGCTACCACACTTGAAAACATTTAGCTATTCTTTACTTTATAAGAATTGAAACCCACTCATCCCTTCTACCTTCCCCCTCTCTCTCTGAACTCACTGTCTCCAGTTGTCGTTGCTACCTCCATATCGGCATCTATTCCTCTTCCTCCACTTTTGTCGATCGACTTTCAGATATTCTTTTATTTCCTCATCTTCTATGTCATATTTGTCTCTATTGCTAAAATCCCCCCATCTTCTATGTCCTATTCACCTCTAGTTTTACAACTAAAACCTAGCTCATCTCTACATTTGCTAGCCACGATACATGCATATACATGCATGTAGTTGTTTTGTTTGAACAATGAGCCAGTAAAAAAGTAAATAATGTATTTTTAGTGATCAATAATATAATAAATTATAAAAAAATATATAAAAAGTTAATTGAAGATAATGTAAGAGACAAATTGAAAAGATGTGTCCCCACTGTGCGTGTATTATTTTATATATAATATATATATAAAAGAAAATATATTAGATAGGAGAATTGAAAATTGATCAAGATAATTTAATATTAAAAGAATTAACAATTTCAATTGAAAAAAGAATGAGAAAGGTAAGTAAGAGGATGGGCTAACAAGGATAAGGCCATGTGCAACAGAGACTAAGAAGGTTTTTTAATTATTATTATTAGAGTGAAGATTATAATTAACTGATGTAGATGGATATGGGCGTTATGATAGGGCTGGTTGGGTCCCAATAGTGCATTCATATACATATCATGATGATAGTAGTAGATATATATATATATATATATAGCTACATCATGATGATGCAGATCATAACCCTAGCATTAATTAATCTTAGTATTCTTAATTACATATATATTTATATATTATATGTATAGAATAATTAGAAGAAAATTAAGGGCATGCAAATCTGCTAAACAGAGGCAACATACCCCAGCACCAGCAGCAATAGCTGTTTATTTGACTACATTTGATATCTTTAACTTTAAACAAAGAAATTATAAATTATTCTAATCTTTACAATTTCACATAATTAAGTGGTTTGACGAGTTTAAGGTAATGCGTTGCTTTAGTATATCTATAATTGATGATTTCCTTTAGTAATATCTAAATTTAATTTGGCTTGTAATCAACTAAATGATATGGTTATGACTCATAAAAAAGGTATTCATATTCATAATAAAATAACATTATTGTCATTAGTAGTATAGATTTAATGGTATATCTTCATACTATTGGTAATATGCAATATTTGATTTTTTTATTATTATTTGTATTTATGTTTTTTCTAATTCCTGTATTCATTTTTGTATGCCTGACTATGTTAGTGCTTAGAAATAAATGTTTCACATATTCTATTCGAGAATTTTTGTAGCATGTGTATTATATGAGTGATTTGTTTGCTATGGAATAACCCTTGCTTTAATTTAGTTTTATTTTTTTTATAACTTTTATTTTGTCTTAACATTATAGAAGAACTAGTATTGGGATAATAAATTGGAATATCAAATCAGAACTAATTTTGAAAAGACTGTCTCCGACCGTATGACGGATATATTATTTTGTGTCCGTAAGTATTTGACTAAAAAATCAGATTATGTATTTATTATGTATTCATTAAAAAAATTCGTTATTTGTATGAATGATAAAATTTATTATGTATTTTTACTATTTATGGACGTGTTATGAGTATAGATGATAGATTTTATGATGTATTTATAATATTTTTGGATAATGTGTATTGCTTTATGAATTTATTGTATGGTATGGATGATTTTTTCAGTTCGTATATATGTTTCTCTGGTTGGATTTTGAAATTTTTTAAAAGAAAATTAAATTAATTTTTTTAATTATATTTAAATTTGAGATGGATTTAAAGACGAAAAAATCCATCTCAAAATTCCTCTAATTACGAAAAAAATTGGCGGAGTAGAAAAATTCGTTTCAAATTTGAGACAAAAAAAAATTCATCTCAGAATCCCTCTTAAATTTGAAATGAAAAAATCTGTTTCAAAATCCCTTTCAAATTTGAGACAAAAATATCCATCTCAAAACCCCTATCAAAATTAAGACTGATTTCGAGATGAAAAAACTTGTCTCAAATTTTAGACAAAAAAAATCTGTCTCTAAATTCGACTCAAATTTAAAATGAAAAATCCCTCTCAAATTTGAGGCATATTTTTAGACGAAAAAATCCGTCTCAAATTTTAAATGAAAAATCCGTTTCAAATTTGAGATGTCAAAATCTATCTCAAATTTTACGAGGAGCATTTTTGCGACGAACCAAAATCCATCTCTAAATAGCTATTTTCTTGTAGTGTTAGAGTTCTAAAATTTTGGAGGAGAATGTGCTAAAAAAAATACTTTTGTATTGCAATTGTTACGAAATTGAATCAACAACAAACCACAATCAAACCAATAAAAAATACACGGACACAGAATTTACATGGAAAATCCAAACCGAAAAAAATCATGAGTAGAAAGAACAAAATATCACTAACCAAATATTAATAATATAAAAGTGATATAGTTACAATTAATTTTAGAGTGTTGGATACTTATTTATAAACCTAAAATTATCTATAGATAAACACAAGAAGGATACCTATTTATAAACCTAAAATTATCTATAGATAAACACAAGAAATCATATTTTGATAAGAAGATAATGCACGAGGATATTCCTGATATAAATCTCACATAAAATTGAATTTGACAATATCATAATTACAGTTTAATTTAAAGTCATAATCATGGTCAAATTAGGAGTTATAATTTCAATAAAATTTGAATTTCGGGTCACAATTGTAACAAGCTCCACCTTAACATGAAATTCAAATATAGAATTATCCAAAATTCTTTATTTCAACAAAATTATAGATAATTAATCTCCTGAAAAATACCAACCAAAAACTGTACCACAAAAAATACCACCCAAATCCCCACAAAATTTATTGTAATGGATATCTTTAATTGCACTTAAGGCATATTTAGAGATTAGCCTCAACATATCTTTGTTGATCTTAATAACTTTACATTTATCAATATAAATCCTCTTTAATAACTCCACATTTATCTAAATCCATCTATCCAAAATTATGTACATTTTAACCTACAATAGTGAGAATCAAGATATTCCGATCCAGTAATGGAATATCATAGGTAACCAATATAAAGATTAAATAACCCCAAATAATATTAAACGATCAATAAAAAAAAATCTCAACAAAAAACAAACTAGAATATCATGTCTGGAAATAAATCTGGGCAAAAATCTAAATCTGTAACGCCCTACTTTTTCGAGTGTTAAATACTTAGAAATTTTGGAAATATATATTTTTTTTCATAAACTCAATATAATCATTTCCCGATAATCGCGTTCTACCTTCCCATCATATCAAAATAAGAATCAATAAGCTAAGACATGTAATCATCATAAATGCGGAAGCAATAATCGAAACCTGATATGGTACGTAACTAAATTCACTTAATCATAAAAATATGTACCATCATATCATCAAATATTTAGATACATGCAGACTTATCATCAAGAGATAATAACTGAGAACCTTAGATATAATTCGACGATTCCTCCGAAATACATTAAATCGTAATGATTATAAATGATCATCAATACAATATAATCTTCTAAACATGACTAAAAACATATCATGAATCCTCACGAAGGTGCATATACCGGAACAACTTGTCGAACCCATCGGTCACGTCGTTACGTGCCATAACATCGCAATCATTCTCTTGCCATAGCTGCAAATTTTAATTGAAACGTTTGAATGTTCCAGGGGCATAACCCAATTAGAAAATGAAACTTCTAGTAAATGTCCAAAAATATATACATGGATGCATGATGCAATAACATGAACAACCATTTGCTCTAGTGTAACTTTCCTGGCCCACAAGCCTGACACGGAATCTTAGCCAGAATCTTGGCACCTCCAACAAGATAATCCTAACGTTATTCCATCAATTTCCCTTGGAGAATTACGGCTACACTATCGGGGCGATATCTCATTCTCATGCACACATATCAATATGTCAATAATATCGTGCCATGCAACATCACGACCTTCCATACAATATGACAAAATGATCACAACGTTCATAAATATCATGCATATATAAGCAATCATATCATGAATATAAGTTCTTGAGGCAAAACCACTCACCTTTAGACGCAAACTCGAATTTCCTCAAAAAGCGCACATCACTTCAATTTGTGTGCCGACCTCGAAAATAACAAAAATCGTCAAGATCCTTGGCCAAATCACTTTCTAACCAATTATTTCCAAGGAAATCGATAATATAATTTTTCTAGACTTTTTCTTATTTTTTCACTATTTTCTTCTATTTTTCATAATCATCAATTCTTTCAAAATTAAAAGTAAATACCTAATCAAGTAATATATTGAATTTTTATTCATTAAAATTCCTAAAATAACATTTCAAATCTCCAGACATTTTCTGAGAATTTTCCAAAATCTCTTCCTATTTTTTTTCTAATTAAATTTCCTTTCAAAAATTTAAAATAATTATTTTCTTAGGAAAATTCCAAAATAAAAATTTACAAAAGTAAACTACTCATTTTCCCTGTATTTTTGGACATTTTTTCAGAATTTTATCCCTCTTATTTCTATTTTTACTCTATTTTTTTATTTTTAATATTTAAAAATAATAAAAATTATCTCCGATCATCTTCTCCGATACCAGCACACTGAAAAATCAAATTGACTATATCAGAAGATATCCCACCTTGATTCGATCATTCTGGATAAATTTGAGCTTAAAACAACATCCCAAATAGCTTCATCTGGGCAAAAAATTAGTTCACCTTCAGCGAGATTCAATTTTTCCGACGAAGTTCCGATTACCTCTCAAATGAACTTCAAAATTACTCAAACTTTCTAGAAATGATCCTCACCTCATGGGAAACAAAATCCCTATCGTTTGGTACCTCAATTTGTTCAAAAACAAGGTCGATTTGAAGCTCAAATCTTGCAAAACCTTCGACCATTATATCCTCTATTTATAGCCAAATTCGCACCTCAAAACGACATATCTCGAGCAACCCAAGGCCTCTGATGTCTCCTCTTTCCCTTAATGAGCCCAAAACCCACCGAAAGTTGTCTCAAAAATCAATTTACAGTCGGTAAAAATCTGATTTCTTTCGACCGAATGTCTGCCCGTTTGCAACCAAGCCAAGGCCGATTGCTGGCCTGGACTCGACCCAAGAGAATCCTAGGCTAATTTCCTTGAGTATTTCGCCATCGAATTCGGTGATGGGAGGTGGTGGAGGAAGCTTGATCGGCCATGGCATAATTGCTCTTTGTTGAATTTTGCAAAATTACACTTTGACTCCAGTTTCTTTTCATTTTAAACTTTGATCCTTTTCTTGAAGCCCCTGAGCTTCTCAATAGTGCTATTGCGACCTACAAATTCTATACTTTCCATTGCATCCTTGAATATTCTGAAAAAATGTCATTTCGACCTCCATCCGGTAAAATTAAAAAATTACACTTAGGCCTGAATCTTTATTTTGGCCTTAAATCCTTTTGTTTCTTCCTGAAACCACTGAAGGGTTGTCCTACATAAAGAATATAAAGTCTTTCAAGATTCCGTTGACTTCCCAGAAGCCTCCTACGATAATTCGATTTTGCAGCCTTAATTACAACCGCATTTTAGCTGTATCAAAAATTGTTCCTGATTCGATTTTTTTCGATACCATAAATCATGCCTCGAAATATTGATCACTTTCATATCATTTTCCTTTAGCATCTCAGCTCCAATGCACTCCCTGCAGTCAATTCGGTCAATTTTTTGGGCTATTTAGATACCAATCTTTTTCGAAATTTTATGTTTTTAATAAAACGCTTATTTTCAAATAAATCCTAATTTCTTGGGTATTACAAAATCTGTGTTGACATATTGGCTAGTCGGATATGGCCTAATGGATCAACCTTAACCAAATCTGAAGCGAGATATAGACCTGGTGATTTGTATCTAACTAGATCTAGATAAGGATTTGGCTGTGTTGAAATAATGGTCTTTTGCAATGGAGAAACTTAATCGACAATGGCTGGCAAACGATGAAAAGCAAACGACCAATGATGTGAAGGAAGACGACCAGATCTTAAGCGACGGTGAGGGCAAGGGTGGTCGATAGTGAAGGCGAGGTCGTTGACGACAGAAAATGAGGCAAACATGTGATGATGATGGGGGCTGAACGTGCTGGGTAACCTGAAACCAGCTGATGCAAATGATGATAATGCAGATCCAACCTTTGAGATTTGTCAAATGTTGATGATTTGATCCAACGGCTCTAATACCAGTTTGTTACGAAATTGGATCGACACAAACCACAATCAAACACACACGAACACAGAATTTATGTGAAAAACTCAAATTGAAAAAAATCACGTACGGGCAAAAAGAATAAAATATCACTAACCAAATATTAGTAATACAAAAATAATATAGCTGCAATTAATTTCAAAGTATTGGACACCTATTTATAGATCTAAAATTATCTATGGATAAACACAGAAAATTATATCCTAATAAGAAAATTATGCATGAGGATATTCCTTTAGATGAAATAAATCTCACATAAAATTGAATTTGACAACATTATAATTGCAGTTAAATTTAAAGTCATAATCAAGGTCAAATTAGGAGTCCCAATCTTAGTCAAATTTGAATTTTGAGTCACAATTGTAACAAGCTGCACCTTGACACAAAATTCAAATATAGAATTATTCAAAATTCTTTATTCCAACAAAATTACAAATAATTAATCTCCTGATAAATACCAACCAAAACTGCACCACATAAAATACCACCCAAATTCCCACAAAATTTATTGTAATGGATATCTTCAATTGCACTTAAGACATAGTTAGAGATCAGCCTTAACATAACTTCGTTGATCTTAATAACTTTGCATTTATCAATATAAATCCCCTTTGATAACTCCACATTCATCTAAATCCATTCATGCAAAATTGTACGCATTTTAACTTGCAATAGTGAGAATCAAGATATTCCGATCCAGTAATGGAATATCATAGGTAACCAATATAAAGATTAAATAATCTCAAATAATGCCAAATGATCGATAAACAAAATCCCAATAGAAACCAAACTAGAAAATTAGATTTGGATAATAAATTTGGGCAAAAATAGATTTGAATCTGGGTTGGCAGATTGGCTGGTCGGATATGGCCTAATGGGTCAACCCTGAGCTGATCAAATCTAAAACGGGTATGGACCTGGTGATTCGGATCTAACTGAATATGGATAAGGATCTGGGTGTGCTGAAACAATGGTCTTTTGCAATGGAGAAACCCAATTGACAATGGCAAGCAAACGACAAAAGGCAAACGACAAAAGGCAAACGACCGACGAGGTGAAGGAAGACGACTGAATCTGAACTGATGATGAAGGCAATGGTGGTTAACGGTGAAAGCGGGGTCGTTGACGACAGAAGAAGAAATAGACATGCGACGACGATAGGGGCTGAACATGCTAGGCAACTTGAAACCAGCTGATGATAATGCAGATCCAACAGTTAAGATCTGTCAAACGTTAATTGTTTGATCCAACGGCTCTGATACCAGTTTGTTATGAAATTGGATGGACAACAAACCACAATCAAACACACAAACACAGAATTTGCGTGAAAAATCCAAATTGAGAAAAATCACGAGTAAAAATAACAAAATATCATTAATCAAATATTGATAATACAAAAGTGATATAGTTATAATTAATTTTAGAGTATTAAACACTAATTTATAGACCTAAAATTATTTATGGATGAACACAGAAAATCATATCTTGATAAGAAAATGATGCATGGGAATATTTCTCTATATAAGATAAATTTCACATAAAATCCAATTTTACAACATCATAATTACAATTAAATTTAAAGTCATCATCATGGTCAAATTAAGTCCCAATCTTAATCAAATTTAAATTTTGAATCATAATTGTAATAGCTATAAATTAATTTATTTATTTTATGACACAACACAACCTCATCACTTCACACCAACAAAATGAATTAAGTTCATTTTAATTAGGAGAAAAGTTAAAAAGAGTTAAATAGTAGGCCCAACAAGCCATGCATAATTCATTAACCGTAGAAGCAGAGCTTTACTTAGCGAAAAAAAAAAGAAAAAAGAAACTCTTTCCATTACATCATAATTCAAAGACACACCGAATACTTTAATAAGTACATACATTGCGACGACAACAGTAGAAAGAAAGCACACGGCAAGCATACAACACAAATATTGAAGCACTTGTTCAACTCGTGCTCATACTTACTACACAAGTTTATCCATCCCCAGTACATATTCCAAACAATAATTATTAACGAGGGGGCGGGCCGGCTCATGCGCAGGGAACCCGCTGTGCCAGGTTGCACTTGGTGGGGAGTTGCATGACGAGCTTCCGGTCGATGCCCAGCGAAGCCAAGAGCTCGGGCTTGTTGTACTGGCAGAGGCAGTTCATGTCGGCACCGGAGAGAGCCGAGCAGCAGGCGGCCGAGGGCGGCGCAGGGTTTTTGCCGATTGCCACCGACGGCTTGCATGCAACTAGACCATCTGTGCTGATGCCGCACATGGCCGACACTGGCTCCGGCGCGGTGGCTGCGGCCACCAGAACCCATAATATTGCCACCATCGCGAGTTTTGCAGATCCTTCCGTCATATCTCTGCCCCTTGCTGTTGCTGCTGGCTTTTTTGGTGATGGTGGTAATGCTGTTGGGTTAGGGCTATATTTATATAAGGGAGACGATCATACACTCATATATTATATGGGAAAAATATGCTTAGAATTAATGACATATAAATAAAAATATTATATAACTAGATAATATATCGATGGCGCAGATGCACCACACGTCGATCACGATCAGTAGTGGGGGGCAAAGAGTTGGCTGAGCCTAAGGTGTCCCTAAGCCCAGACT
Source organism: Diospyros lotus (assembly GCF_014633365.1). Classification (NCBI taxonomy): domain Eukaryota; kingdom Viridiplantae; phylum Streptophyta; class Magnoliopsida; order Ericales; family Ebenaceae; genus Diospyros; species Diospyros lotus. The sequence continues at coordinate 40,931,626 of NC_068338.1, read as the reverse complement.
TACGCCCTGTATTAAATTAATATTTCCACATAACATATAATGATGGGTTTGAAGAGAAATAGCACCGAAAGATCCCCCGTGACAAGAAGAGGTTGGCAATTTGGCATTATTCATCACGGGCTTCGCGTTTGAATTGGGGCAGGGCAGCTGGGGTATAGAGAATTTGTTGTTGGTCTACTGCTCAGAACATTGACTGATTTTTAGAGGGAATTAATGTTATCCGTCTTTGGCTGGTTTACTTTTTGTAGTTTAAAATGTCTGGTGGATTAGCATCACTAATTATTGCATGCATGTGATCCAATCTTGTACTGTTATATGACTTTTCTGGATCAGTCCACTAAAATTTGTGGACAACTTTAATTATGAGCTAATTAGGAGGTAGAGAAATGATACTTTTGTATGATTCCTGTATTTTTATTTCGAATAATTACAAAAATTTATTTCAATTTTGTAATAATATCCACCATCTATTAAATATTATCACATTAATACAGAAACCTATTTGAGCCACCTAATAAAGCCAAGCCTAATGTGTAGATTTCAAGTCTTTTTTGCCATATTTTTTTTTTCTAAGTCTCAAAGACCACCTTTTGATTTATAAACCTTCTTTTTTTTTTTTTCAAATAGTTAGGTCTCAAAAACTTTATATACTTAAAACTTCTCAAGCCACTTCTTTTTAACTGTTTTCGTGGAATTTTCTTGTGTAAAAATCTGTAACTTAAGATTTTGTAATATTTTGCCAAGTTTTAAATAAAATTTTACAAAATAAGTCTCTATTTAAGGGGATGCCTCAGGGTTGGGATGGCCATACACGGGTCAACCCGACCAGACCATGGGAAACTAGCATCTCAGAACTAGGTTAAGCCCATGAAAAGAAATCGAAAGATGGAGGAGATTTACACAGCTACCACACAACCACCCATCAACAGAAATAGCAAAGCTGCTCCTCAATCAGAACATGTGGAAAGACCAAAACCAAATCAAGTAACAGCAAGGAAATTTTGTATTAACCAGTGGGAAAGTTTATACCCTTTAATGAGAATTAAGTGTTTGATCGATACACGTATTTGGCAGACATTGATGAAGCTGTCATATAGCCAGCACAGGGCTAGGATAAATGTGAAAATAGGTAGCAGATGCCAGATATGCACAAACTAAAGACACGTATATTTTGAACCAGACAGATGAGAAAAGGGTCAAGAAGGTACATAAGCTCGTGAAGCTGATTACACACAAGCAATTTGTCAAGCACTTAATCATAGACAGGCTCCTTTCTGTTCCTTCGCTAGGGAAATGGCCACGTACATAAAAGTCGGAAAGCAACTGATCCTTGAGCTGGAACGTATCGTGCAGCCATGATCCAGTCTTTTCTTCGGATTCTGGGATGTCACTGAGAGGGATGCGGCGAACATGAATATGTACTTCAGAAGGGTCCACACCGAAAGCATTGTCCAAGAAGGATGGGCAACGATGCTTGTAGCCGATGGTAATGTCATAAACTGCAGTGCATAGATGACATTAGATTAAGACTTTTCGCAAATATACTTAAGAGAAGCACCGATGCATGCGCAAAAGCAATATTAATAATATTTATTACACCCCCCAAAGTGGTGAATGTTGTGATTAACAAAGTAAGGTGACATTCAGGCCTAAAATGTTGAAATGAAGCTCATCTTGCATTTCACAAGATATAGGATTTAAATTGGGTTATTTAAAAAAAAAAAAGATTTTTTTTTTCTGGCTGGTTGTAGGAAGGTAGAGTCAAAAAGGAAAGAAGAAAAGGAAAAAAAAATGTAGGAGGAGCTGACTTGAAGTCTACATACAAGTACAATTGCAATATACAGCATGACGGAATTGTTTCCAATATGACACGGTACCCATCAGGTGAGTAACCAAACATTTCAGTTCATTGCAGATAAGTTGTGTCTCTCTCAAAAATATTACGTGTGCGTGGAGAGAGAGAGAGAGAGAGAGAGAGAGAAGGAAGGAGACGAAAGGCTTAAAAACCCAATTAAGCAACCCCGTAAAAAGGTGGAAAAAGAATCACCGAGCAATGTGGCATGATACCTGTGAAGAGGAATTTAGTTGTTCTCCAGAAGCAGAGAATGATAAATCAGGAAACTTGCAAAATCTTCAACTAAGCATTCAAGTGGTATGTAGAAATTATTCTCATTAAACATTTCTGTGAAAGCAATACCAGTTACATGCATGACCTACAACTATATTTGCATAAAAAATCACGCTACTGAAATTAAGAACTAAAGATTTATATACAACTTCAATATGCAAAATGAAGCATGTAGAAATTATTCTCATTAAACATTTCTGTGAAAGCAATACCAGTTACATGCATGACCTACAGCTATATTTGCATCAAGAATCATGCTACTGAAATTAAGAACTAAATGAAGCATGGTTTCCTATATCATACCATCCCTATGAGGCTAGCAATAAGTCCATTTGGCACCCGTTTTGTTTTCAGTATTCTGTTTTTGTATTGATTATTTTAAAAATGAAAACAAAGAAAGGCATTTATTTGCTTTTTTTCATTTTCAAAAATTTTGAAAAAAATGTTAAGACAACCAGAAGGGCATTTTTTTCATTTTCATTATTTTCTCATACCCCTCTGCCACCAGACTTCTGGAGCCCCATAGGAATCGAGATCTAAGAGTCCTTTTAACTCCCAGAGAATCACCCGAGGATGACTATATACTGGCAGTGAGAATAATGAAGAAAGAAAAAAGAAAAAAGTTTCACAATCCAAATTGAAAATCAATCAAAGTTATCAACCAATATAATCCAGTTTTCTTTTTTCTTTTTTTAATGAAAATGAAAGCCCTAAACTGCAAGCCAGAGGAAATTGATTTCAATGGAACACAAAGAGAGACCAGATGACAATACAAACAATGCAGGGGAATACAAAGAACCTGCATCCAATGAATCTCTCAATTCCTCCAAGCAAGCATAAAAACCCTTTGTCTTTGGAAGCAGGACATTCTTAAGGATAGGTAGTCCATTTTCAGCTGCATATTTCTGACTTTGACTAGACTTCCGCTCACTGCAATAAATGGAGCAGCAACTTATTAAATTAATTGAATATGAAATAGAAGGATTATGTTCAAGATAAATATCGAAAGGCTATAAGATTTCTGAAGCCATTGATATGCTTTTTCCTTTAGCATCTGTAAATTTCCAAAGGAAATCAATACAAGGTTTCCCTGTAATAAATGCCTGAATTTAGGAATAAGTATAGTATGATACATTGCTTGATTATTTAACAGATAACAAGTGGTTGAGTGAACAGGTCAAAAAACCAGAAATTAATGAAACCAAAAAGGATGTATGAAATTACGTGAAATCTGTGCCTTCGGGGAAAACTGCAAGCCAGAGATGATCTTGACAATCCTTAAAAGTTGAAAGCATTTGATGCACAATTGATCTATCAGCCTCCCACCGCCTCTCAACCGGAATGAACTCCATTATATGAAATGACCAGCCAAATACGGGTAATTTCATCAAACTACTCTTAAGGATATACTTTATGTATCCGAGCTGTCCCTTGCGCAATGCAAGGTCCCACAAATACATCCAATCCACCTCTGTTCTATGGTTTGCAATAAGCAAAACGCGTTCCCCTGCAGGAACACTTTCTCCAGAAAACACTACCTTAGTTTTGTTTATCTTTTCGAAGAGAAAAGGCCACAAAGCTAGCCAGGCACCAAAGAAAAAGGATGTCACTTTCCTGCTGTAGTGTACACTGAAAAATCGGAAGATGACCGCGGTCACAAAGCCAATGTACACTAACATCATAAATGCTGTTAAAAGTAACACTGATAGACATGCTACACCCCTTAGAACTCTTAGTGGAGTTAAAGGTTGGCTCCTTGGTCGATCACTTGATTTCAAAGTCCTCTGATTGTCAGTCTGTGAACTTGCATATGCATCCATTTGGTTTCAGGTCCCCAACACATACAATACCTTTTATGTTAGACGCTATTAAAAGGTCAACCAAAGGAGTTCCAAGCGATCAATAAAGATGCCCCTGAAGTCCAAACAGTAATCTGATCTTAGAGCTATTACTTCACAAATTAATACAAGGCAATAAATGGTTCTTCTTCTCTCTGACAATAACGCTATAAAGTGAAGCAATGACTCCAGATTAAAGTGTTGATAATATAGTTCAACTTATAGGTTTCATAACAATAACAACTGGTCTGATTAAGGAAGTGAGAGGCAAAAATCTAGTAAAATCAAGAGGCCTCTAGATTTATCCTGCAAAACATTTTGAATAAGGATCAGTAGTATTATGTTACTAATACCATATGAAGAAGCTAGCATCACGAGGCTGACACTATGCCACCTCTACTAATTTAATAAACACTAGCCACCACTACTAATTTAATAAACACTGAGAATAAATTATGGTAAGGATACTGCAGGGAATTTACGGACATGGAACATATCTACAAAATGACATTCAAAACTGCCAAAAAAACAGTGGTCTACCAGCAAAAGCACTTTCACAAAGTGATAACAAGTTGTACGGGCAAACACATGTAATGTTTAATTCCCATACAGAGCCCACTCCACTTTTAAATCAATAAAATTAATCAAAAACAACACATATGCAACCTTTCAGCACTATGCATTGACAACAAGTAGCATTTGTTGTTTTAAAGTGATTTTATTCACAAATCCATCAAATATAATATATATCAGCAACTTCAGCTCCGATCACGACTTCCATCGGCGAAAATGGGCCTAAAGCATACAAATGCGTGAATTTGTGCATGAACAGTGAGATAGAAGACAAGTGCATAACGACTCAAATCAAATGAAGTAAACAAGAGACGTTACAGATTCTACAAACAACATATCCGGCTTAATCGACCGATCTGTCTCGTAATCGGATTAAAAGAGGCAGAACACCGTACAAAATTACAACTAATACGGATGTGCGTTTCTACTTTCGAATGCAGGAGATCCAAGTGAGTACCGGAGAAGAACAGGCGAGGCCGAGCCGTATGGTTCTCGGTTTTAGGGCTTCGATTCGATGGTACAAAGAGACGGAGACCTCCCAACGTTCCAAAACGTACAAAAGCTCATCGAACGAAGTCTGGAGCGAAGATCGAAGGAAGTCTGGTACGTTGTGAGGCTGTCGAATGCAGAGTCATCCGGTGGGCTTTAGAATTTGACAAAAGGGGTACGGACTTCCTTCTATTTACCAATATGCCCCTACCGGCAATGGGCTGGAACCGGGCCGCTTCCTTTGGTCGGTGCGTCCATTTTGGGCTCCCCGGGGCCCGAGTCCAAATACCGTGAAGCTTTTGTGTTTGCTTTTTAGGGTAATTTTAGAGAAAAGGTTACGTTAAAGAATTTATGTTTATGTATACGTAAAATTTGTAAAATATGGTAATGCTGAACTCGTGGTCACTTTTGAAATTTATGACCTTTACTTGTCCAAAGATACATGAAGGGTAAGATGGTGAGCGTTTGAAATGTTTTATTAGACTTTATTTAGTGTTTTTTCAAAAAAAATTGTGAAAATTGTAAAACATAATCATGTTTCAAAAAAAAAATGTTTTGACCCTGTAAACTAATTTTATAAATTTGTCATTTTATTTAAATTTTAACCCAATTAATTTTGATCTTATCACATGTTATGAGTATTTCTCGAACTAACTTTTATGGGCTGGACTCGACCCAATAGGCCAAAACTAATATTGTCAAAAAAAGATCATATGCTTCCAGCTCGCTGACTTAACTATTCAGTTCGCATAACAACACTGTTGCTGAATAACCGTAGAGATGGACAATGGACGGGCTGAGTCGGGCCGAATTTAGCCCGCGAAGGAGATGGGCCGGGTTGGGGCAATGAATATTGGAGCCTGACACGGCCCTGTGGCCCTTAATAAATGGGCCAAGCTGGCCGAGCCGGGCCATGGGCCTGCTGGGCAGGGCTGGCCCATGGGCCTGGCTGTCTGGGCCAGCTCATAGGCCATTTATTTTTAATTTTTAAACATAATTTTTATGTTTGTAAAATTTTTATAATTTTTATGTTTGCATAATTTTAATTATTATATTTAAAATATGTTTAAATATATTTAAACATATTTAAAGATGTTTAAACATATTTTTTAAACATATGTTTAAATATTTAATAAACATAATTTTTTAAATATTTTTTTATATTTTGGTGGGTCGGGCCGGGCTGGGCTACAAGCCACACATCCCTGGCCCGGCACGACCCGCATTCTGTTGGGCGGGGCAGCTCAAGCCGTCTGTTATAGTAGCGGGCTAGGCCGGGCCAACCCATGGGCTGCCGGCCCATTTCCCATCTCTAAATAATCGAAACTAAGGACCCACTAACTTTATTTAAGGCAAACCAGATCCCCTGATAATATGAAATCTATTCTCGATTTTATGGAATTGATAATGACATATTGTCTCCATAATGTCATCCTTCCACTTTTGAATTTTATATGATTGCAAACACATTGCACTATAAATATGAGTAGAAATGCCATTGTAAAGGGACAATAAGAATACAATACTATTATTCTGTCGGAATACTCAGATAACAGTCGTGGAGTAAGTATCGTTCTGGCCGAACCATCTAAAAGTCCAATTGCGTACCGTTTATCTTTCGCGCTGCCTATTTTTCCTCTTTACGTTAGTACTAATTTTCTCATTGCAGGCCTACGAATCATAGTCGACTGATTCTGAACGTCGACATCACATTTACAGTTTAAGTACATTTATTGAGAAAAAAATAATTATAAAATGTAATTAGTTTGTTTGAGTGGTTATAAAATATAATTAGTTTGTTTGAATAGTTAAAAATATTATTTTTTAAAAAAATTAGTTAAAATAATTAACTCATAAAAGAATAAGAGTTAAAAATTTTAAAAATAAAGAAAATATAACTAAAAAAATAAAATAACAAATGAGTCATCTCTTTTAACAATTTGACATTTAATTCTTCTATTATTACTTTAACAAAGACCTCAAACAAAATAATAGTTATTCTTACTTATCTGTGTCAACCCCCTATCTCAAATCTCAAGATTATCAAGTAGTTGGATCACTATAAGTTAAGATTCACACTAATAGATCATGTATTTGATATTTTATTATGCACAATAAGATTGTTGTTGTCAAAATATAATAATTAGAATTTCTAAGAATGGGATGCCTGTGGATGCCAATGGTCTCGAGATTCAATCAAAGTTTAGCCACTGAGATATGGTAAGCTTCCGAAGGAATGCTTTCGAATGAGCCTTCCAAACAGCTGTTTCCGGAGTGTTCCTTTTGAAGAGAAATTTCATGCGAGTGGGGGCTAGTGACTTGGAGTGTTTTTGTAGGCATTCTTTTGTGATATCCCTTCCCAAAGGTCTTCTCGAAGGGTAATTTCACACAAATGGGAGTTTTTGCAATTGGAAGTGCTTCCATAAGGTCGCTTCCGAAGGAAACTTGTGCTAATGTGGATTTTTTTCGAAGAAAGTAGACAAGTCCTCTGAAGTGTTTTATCTTCTTCTACAAGCAGGTCTTCCGAATGAATGAATGTAATGCTTCCGAATGAACTGTAGAGGGCAAACAAGAGTTAGAAAGCTTGCATGATTTTCCTCTCGCGAAGACTTTTCAATACTTAAGTCAGTAACAAAAGGAAAAATAGGCTAAGTTTCTAGAGGAAAGTGAAAATGATATACCGATATCTGGATCCCCTATTTGAGAACTGTAATTGACTTTTATATGGCTCGAGCTTCAAGGTGAGTGGTAGAGGGGCACGTGTCTTTTTCGTATATTTCTTCCCCAAGGCTCTTTCGAAGGAATCCTTTTGAAATAGTGCTTCCAAAGCAACCGATTCATCGAAAGAATCAATGGCTCTTACGTTCCCTTCCGAAGCCACTTACCTGTCTGCCTACCTTCTTATAAGATTCATCATTTTTCTCTCTATTATTGGGGCATAATAAAGGCAAAGTTTATATATGTAATTTATCTTCTTTGTCAAAATTAAAGACACGAATGATAAAAATCGCACAATGATGATCATCCCAAAATTATCATCTTTTATTCGTCGAAATTCTCTTTCCAGTCGATATGGACCGGAATGGCCGAAAAATTGGCAGGTGCAAAACAAAAGAATCGCCATTCCGGTTTTAATGAAAAATCGAAACATTTCGGCCGTTCCGGTCAGAATATAATGGTATTGGTATTGACAACTGAGGTAGTAAAGTCCACCATCCAATAATTATAAGTATAATTATAAATTATATTTTGTTTTTCTTCGCGATAGAATTTTGAGTGAAAATGTATTCAAGAATATCGTTTTCCCATTGGCCAGTGTCTCAATCAGGTAACCTGTTTCCATTTTCCGGTGGGGTCTCTTATCATATCAACATGGAGTGGTGGTGCTACGACAACTAGATTGAGAGCCACCACGGTTATCATTAAACTCTTCCTTCTCCACAACCTCCGAGCAGGAAAAAACCCTAGTAATGGAGCTCCACTCTCTGCAATCATCCTCCCCTGTAACAGGCATTCCCTCTGCCCTAACCCAATTAGGGCTTAGAGAAAAAAAGCTACTTTTGAGTGGTCAAGTTATCGGGACTCCCAATTTCAAGAGGAACCCAGATACCAGAAAGCTCAAACTTCTTGGTTACAGAGCTCAAGCTTCAGGTATTTTAGTTGTTATATGTTTCTGGTGGCAATGTGTTAATCTGATTGAAAATGATCCCTGTTTGGCTGTTTGGCTGGTGTGAAAGTGTGGAAAGATGAAAGTTTTTTTTTTTAATCTTTTTCTGTTATGGGTATTCCATAATTTAAATTCCAAGAAAACTAAAATGTGTGCTCAAGATGAATTGCTTTTGTTAGTTGTGGCTTAGTTGAATTCATCTTCTGGCCTCCTGCACCAAAATGACGTCAGATTAAGACAGCGAATTGGTTTTCCTGAAACTCTCCAGGAGCTCACAAAAAGCTACTGTGCCTTTTGTATAGAGATATAACTTTTGGGTGGAATTTTTTCATATCAATTGATTATGCTCTTTACTCTTTTCTGTTTAGTATATATGTGGAAGAGTAGTCAGCTCTGCAGAACTGGTTAATTATTATTTTTGGGAACTATGGCTAAGTGCAAAGATTTATTTATTAGAAAGGATGTTAAAGGGCCAGCATCATTGCTGTGAACACTGCCATTATCTTTTGCAGTTTTACTACTAACTTTCCTTCTTACGAGCTGCTTGTTTCTGGTTACAAATGCTATCACATACATTGAATCTGAAACCTTCAAGATATTCTATGATAAATTCATTATTTATGAAATTGAAATATTAAATATTCAGAAATTTTGGTATTGCAACTTCGATTTTGGCGTTTAAAATTCTGACAGGTATCCAGGATGGGTATTTCCCCAAATTAATCCATGTTAATCCCCCTCAATTTATGAGGGCATTACTGTCTTGTGCTTGATCCATGCAGTCAACTCATGGTATGAGGTGCCTCAAAATATATCAAAAAAACTTAGGACATACCTATGCAGGAACCTGAAAGGTGGTGACCCTGACTGCATAATGCCATAATTTGAGGCTGTCCGGGTGCAATTCACTCATTATCTACATGGCTAAAAATTTCTTCAAATGCATGATCCAAGCCATTAGTCAATGTTTATAATCATTGTGGACTAACAATGATAGAAGAATTCATTGGTCATTCATTCCATATTTACAAAGAAAGCTAAGAAACTTCTTATGACTATCTGCAAAAAAATTACGTCTTTTATTGAAAACTAAAACATATCTGCAGCATAAAAAATAAGAAAAAAACTTTTCCACTGTGTCTATAGACACATTTTTTTTTAATGTCTAAGGAGCTTTGGTTTGCACTGAGGCACAAGAATTCGATGGTAAAGAAATAACCTGGAACCAAGATTGTATGAACCACTATGAAAGAATTTTCCTTCTCTGATAGAACATCTCATCATGCATTTGTCTGCTTCCATTTTTAATTGATGTGTTTGGGCATCTATCAGGCTCCATAAAATTCAGCGCAACTGCAGTTGAAGCAATTCCGAAGGATTCTGATTTAAAGGATGAGAATCTTGTATTTGTAGCAGGTGCTACTGGTAGAGTTGGTTCAAGGACTGTGAGGTTACATTCTGTTGCTTGCTTTATTAATAAAATAAAAGCATAGACAGACCTGGCAGTTTGTTGTTAAATATTCTGCCAAGTTCATTTCATTTTTCGTTTTTATTTTTATTTATTTATTTTTCCTTGTGCTCAGGGAACTTTTGAAGTTGGGATTCAATGTTAGAGCTGGTGTAAGAAGTGTTCAGAGGGCAGAACCTCTTTTGCAAGTATGGCTTCAGTGACGGCTATGTTAATTTTCTATATCCTTCATGTACTGAATAATAGGTTTGCCTGCAGAGTGTTCAGCAGATGAAGCTTGATAGTGAGGCTGGAAGTGAGGGAACTAAACGTAAGAAAGTATAAGCTCTCAAAACCTCGTTCTTCATATGTTTTTGTACTCTGAACTTTTATATCCATTAACTGTTTGGAGATGCAAATTCTATTTGATGAACGTTGCTCCTCTAGCAAATAACAGGATTGCTTTGGTCTTTAGGCCAGCTATAGAGAAGCTTGAAATAGTAGAATGTGACTTGGAGAAACAGGATCAGATTGGGCCAGCACTAGGCCGTGCATCAGTCGTTGTATGCTGCATTGGTGCCAGCGAAAAGGAGGTCTTTGATATCTCTGGGCCATATCGAATTGACTACCAGGCAACAAAAAACCTTATTGATGCAGGTTAGAAAATTATGATTTGAGATATGTGCTTTATTGTTTTCAGTTTGGCATCAGGTGACTAATACATGTTAACTGAAAACAAGCAGCAGTACATAAAATCTTTTAGATTTTCGTAAGTACACAAATCTAAAAGATAAACTAAATGAACAGAAAGAATATTAGTGACAGTCGTGAAAGGTAGAAATTTTCGAATCTTAATACTTTTTCTTCACTGCTTCATCGTAAAAGTTAGGGAACTTCTACTGGATTACATGAAGGAGAGGGTGATGGTTTTATTGTTCTTGCCATGTTACCTAAACCTGAGATTGTAGCTTGACTGCTAATTTTATATCCATCATCTCCCTAAAATTTCTGATGTTTGGAACAATAGAGATTAAAATGAACCATAATAACTTTTAGGAGAACCAATTCATGCCATGCTAAAGCTTGGTACTCAGTACATACTTGCAGCGGCAGTGAAATGCTAAAGTCAGATTTGGTTTATGAATCCTTATAACCACTCCATTCATCTTCATTACTTTCATGGCTTCATCAATTATGGCTATATTCACCCTCGTTATTATTTTCTGCTTGTGGAAAAAGATAGGACATGCACTGTTGGAAGATTTTACTGTACGGGATGAAATTTCCTCAAATTTGAATCAAACATATCATCTTTGGATCCGGCATTTTACAACCTGAGTATTCTTTTAAAATGTGCAGCAACTACTGCAAGAGTTAACCATTTCATTTTGCTTACATCTTTGGGAACAAACAAGATTGGGTTTCCTGCAGCCATTTTAAAGTAAGCAAGAAGCTTTTGATCTTTTAAAACAATTTGCTGTTGGCTTCTCAAATAATTTGTGTGTTAATGAAAAGATTTGTCTATCCTTTGCATCTGCTGCAAAAGTTTGTTTTGGGGAGTCCTGATATGGAAAAGAAAGGCTGAAGAAGCACTGCTAGCCAGCGGTCTTCCTTACACAGTGAGTTTCATAGATTTTTTGAAGATACAAGCATGGTGCTTCAGAATATATATGTCCACTTAGATATGATCACTTATTCTAATCTTGTTAAATTTCAGATAGTGAGGCCGGGAGGCATGGAGCGGCCTACTGATGCTTACAAGGAAACTCATAACATTACCCTTTCAGAGGCAGATACATTATTTGGCGGTCAAGTGTCAAACCTTCAGGTTTTCTTCTTGAGGAATTATTTGCATGATATGTGAAACCCTTCCATTTCCCTTCAATTTGAGGCTGGGTGCCTTGTGTATTCGTGGTCCGCTTTCCTTCATAGCATGGTGCATGATGCCTGCTTAGCTGTCTGATTAATGGCCTTACAATATTTTGAAGAAAAGGAAGGACAAATTATTGTAAAGAAACTGTTTCCTTAGTGGGTAACAATAAGAAGAGTCAGCTTGAACTAAGATGACCAGTTAATAGTGTTGCTTTCTGAACCCCACTGACATTATCACCTGGATTCACCTCTATTAGTAAAGGGGGGTCCCAGTTGAAAGCTTTATAAGTTGGATTTGAATAGGTCAGGATGGTTGGATGTACTTTATGAGTAGCTGAGGAGGCCAAATTTACCATGATCCAAACTGCTGTCTCAATTAATTAAACTTTAGTACTAACAATTGGAATCAAGCCAGTCCATTTTAGCTAATCACTTGGAAGAGAATTGAAATTTGCCTAATCAGCAACTAAAGTTAACTTTTTCTTGATAATGGCAGGTGGCTGAACTTATGGCATTCATGGCAAAAAACCGCAGTCTTTCATGCTGTAAAGTGGTTGAAGTAATTGCCGAAACAACTGCACCACTCACTCCCTTGGGGGACCTCCTTGTGAAGATTCCATCTCAACTTGTTGAGGCCAAACCATTGAAGAAGGTAGTTTTCCTTTCTACTGTCAAAAGGACAGATAGACAACCATCTATCCAATCATTTTTCAGAAGATTTTTGAGAGGCTTGAGATGCTGAACTATTCATCCAACTTTATTCATAAAAGTGAAATATACTATATTTTCCAGTAATCTCTTTACCTAGATATTCATGGTTGTGGAGTATGGACAAAACTTTTTTTGGAGGGAAACTTCTCAGGAACATTTTCAAAATGCTCTCAAAATTCTATCATATTGTAAAATGACTTGTTAGACACTTTCATAACACTTCCTTTACCTAACAAAAAAATAAAAGAAAGAAAGAAACTTGTAGAACACTTGAAAAATAGTTCACATAGAAAAGGGCATGGAGGTTGGTTTGATGAGACCACTTGTTCAGAGATATATTTAAAATATATTACTGCTGAAAAATATATTAGTAAATAAATTCTTAATAGGAAAAAAAAAAAAATCCCTTTTGAAAATTGACCCCATGCTTGGTCAAGTGAACCTAACTATGAGGAAGGCTTTAGCTGCTCTAGATTGCCTAGAATTGGTGCCAAACATCTTTAAACAAAAGTCAAGTGTATCCTATTTTTGTGTTTGAAATAGTATGTACCTCTTTGTGAGCATGGTTTTACTTTTACCTCATTTATGAGGAATTAGCCATACACTTCAATTCAGGCATCCCTTTTGATTTTTGAAATGTCTCTTTCTGAAAGCTTTGTTTTTATACTAGAGAAATATATTTGTTTTTACACCAATAAGGTATGCTAAAAATAACAAACCAAAATACCTATACAATCCATGCAACAAATTTACTCAAACAGTTCACCTAGTATGGATAGGCATACCCAAAGACCTACCATGTAAGTGACAATATTTTGCTCAGTAATTGGAAAATAGGTGCCTCAAACCCACTGAAGTCTTTCAGTTATGCTCCCGCCAAAACCATGGGTTTTGCATTTAACCTTCTCTTACCTACCTTTTGCTTCTATTTAATGCATTCAGGTAACTAAGAAAGAAGAATGATCTGTACTTAGTGACTTGCATTAGCTTTGAAACTGCAACCACTCAGCAGTAATATCTCTCTATGACAAAATATATAGCTCTACTCAAATGAAAAAGGTCTTGAGTAGCAACTCTAAAGTTGTGTGCTAACATGTCCGCAAGGGTTAGAAACTTCTAACTTTATGAAGGCTTTTGTTTGTACACGTAAGTTACAAGAACTTCCTTTGGGAAATTATCAGGAATCAGATGCTGTTGGCGGGTCTCAACCTGCAGCTTCCATGAGTGCTGAATCTGAGACTCCGAGTGCTCCTGCTGAGAAAGAGCCTACCAAAGCACAAGCTGAAGCAGCAAGGCCGCTTTCTCCATATACAGCGTTAGTCATCTTAAGCTGTAATACATGTCAATAAAAATATTTTTGTTTGCAATATAACTATCGTATTTTTGCGTTTTCCCATTTTCTGTCTCTGAACCCAACCAATAGATATGAAGATCTGAGACCACCTACATCCCCCTCCCCAACTCCAAGGACTTCAACTGTTGCTACTGTAACAAGCAGTACAGAGGCCACTCTAGCAGCATTGGAGTCTGTAAACTGGAAAAATGGATATGGAGAAGGAAATCTATTTTCACTGTGAATAGGATACAATGATTCCTCTCTTTCTTATAGAGGAAGAATACAACACAATAGGAAAGAATAATTTAGGTAAGAAGAATATACATAATATTCCTACAATAAACTCTATCAATCCAGGAAGGGATTTGGGGTATCAATCAAAGGATTGGAGATGATTCCCACTAATCAAGGGAATTAGCTCCTTTCCGTTTCTACAGAGTCCACCCCTCCACCTAAAGAAAATAAAACTTCAAAATCCACAAGCACTGTGAATGAAACAGAAGCTGTCCTGACAGAAGTGATTAAAGAACATCCTCTCTCGCTTTATACAGCGTAAGCTTATTTTAAATGTGTTAGCATTTGCAGCATAAAACACAAATATATGATGCATTATGTGATCAAGTATGTAACAAACTGAGGTGTAAAGTGCTGCAAAGAACTGTCATATCTGCAACAGACTTTTTCAAAGTGGGGATCTCATACATCATGTTGGAATGTGCTTCAAATTCCAAGAAATAAAAATGACTTTCTATCTGCTACGTTTTAAAACATTGTCCTCTGCTATTTTTATTAATAACTGTTGTTATATAGATACAACAATAAATTTGTTGAATGAAAACGTCGTCTTCAAGCCGCCTGAGCCTGCAAAAATAAGAAAAGAGTCAGAGGGCGCGGAGAGGTCCCCGTGCAAACACTCTGACGCTTAAGTTAGACACTGAGTATGATAAAAGAAACTGTATTGAAATTAATATCAAAGATCTTCTCACATTTTAGGAATGAATGACTCCTTATTTATAAAGAAATATGGAATGATTTAAAATATAACAAAATTATGATTCTTGTAGATAACGCTTATCTTGATGGATGACGTTTATCTTGCCCTTTTTAGGGATAGAATTTCTCAGGATGATACTTATCCAAATATTTCATAATCATTTTAGAATTTAGAATTCGCTATGGATAATTATCTATCATTTTCTTGGAATATTCAAAAGGATTTTTAAATGTCGGACTTATTATATTTGAGCGCTTTGTGTAGGACCCCCTTACATATGGGAAATTTATGTCTTTTAGCCCAAAAAGACATTTTGGGCTTTTGGGCTTATTTGATCTTTTAATGGGCTTTTATCTATGACACAACAATAACTGATTCTGGTAACTGCTGACTTAATGATATCAACAGCTATGAGGACTTGAAGCCACCTAGTTCTCCAAGTCCAACCCCGAGTGGTCCAAGAGAGGATAATTTGAGTTTTTCATCTGCTGAAGTTGTACCAGAAACTAGTGGTAATGATGTTGCAAAAGTCATTACCACCAGTTCTGTTGAGACGGGTCCTTCCCAGAATCTAGATTCTTATCAATCACCTTACTATGTGTAAGTACATGATGATCTCAACTTTTTCCTGCATGTTTGGCTCTCTAATTTTCCTTTAAAGCTCAGAAAATACTAGGACACTTGTTTATCTGGAATTTTTGCCTCTGCTGCCGCCATGGATTCCCGTGTTTAAAGTGTTCTACCTAAACATCTGTTATGAATCCCTGATGTTCTGAACCTTTGCTAATTCCTTGTCAATTATGACTTAACAGAAGCATGATTAGGTGGCATGGTGTTTTAATCCTTGTTTTTTCTGTGCCAAAAGGGATCAAATTATTCATGATCCTTCAATAGAAACCACATTTTTTTCTCCTCGATTCTTCCATTCTCATGGAAAGCCTTTTCTTATCCTGAAGTTCATTTGCTTCTTGAGGTCGGGGCATGGTATTATTCTTCCACCTTCTTGTTGACATCTCATACTACCCCTTCTTTTCTTTTTCTTGTGATTCTTCGTTATCCCCAATCCTATTTGCTTTATCTGTCAATATCTTTTGAATACCAATGTCTTAACTATATGAAGTCTTATTTTTAGGTAGTTGAAGTTTGTTTTCTGTCTAGCAGTCACTTTCCATGTTTGTAAAACACAGTTGTACTGATAATGAGTTAAATAAATTTTCTTTTGAATTCAATGTCCCGATACACCTTTTCACATATTTTTGTTCTCAGATATGATGACTTAAAACCACCTACATCGCCATCTCCTAATGCGCCAAATGGGACTCTGTTGGTACCATCTTCCTCAAATGATGGCTCTCTGAAGGCCACTGTGCCAATAAACATCACAGCCGAATCCCCACCTGCAGATAAGCCACAGGATGAACGCCGGGGTGCTGAACCAAAACGAAGGCCGCTCTCACCTTTCACCATGTAAGTCATTTACAGTTCTTGGGTTCTCTTCCTCTTTCCTCACTTCTGCGCTTCAAATAGATTTGAAATGGGTGTTAATAAAACGCAAACCAATACGAGTTCCAACAATTCCCCAGCGTCGTTTCTCTAAAAATCATGCATGTCGATTTAACAGGTATCCGGACTTGAAGCCCCCAACTTCTCCAGGACCCCCAAGAAACTTATAAGAAGGCCATGACCGCCCACAGATTCAAATTTCCTCGGGGACTGTCTGCAAAATACCCTATTCATTCAAGAAAACAAGGGATGGTGTTTGACTTGCATGGAAAATTTTCTTGTGAGCCATTTCCTTCGCGTAGTTTCTGACTGTTGTTGATTCGATTGTCATACGCTGATCGACAGCGTGCATCTAAACCGCAACATGATTCTGGTCTCATGAACTTGAACATGTAATGTTTCTGTGATTCAATTTCAGGCTCCATCTTTTCCATTATCTTGCAGCCCAAGTTGTGTGATTTCTCTGGGCCTTTTTGGCCTTTGTGTTCTGTCTTCTGTGCTTTCTGAGGAGCAAAGGAATTGAATGATTGTTCTGGTCATGTACCACTGCCATTACATACCTTCAATCTATAAATGATGCTAAAATTATCTCTTTAAGACTTAAATAAGATTATATTCACAGAAACCACATAGTACATCTGAAATGTGAAATTGACAAAATAATGGATTGCCTCTGAGAGGGTTTTGCTTTGCTTTTGAATCTTTTGATGGTTTTTTAGTTAGGGTTGCAAAATTGAATGGATATTCTCTATTTTAAGGTTACAGTAAATATTTTTATAAAATATGATACATTCTGATTGGGAGTGAGTCAAAATAAAAAATAATGTTCAATCCTTTGTTCTTTAAAATAAAACTAGTGGATTACTCATGCGATGCATGGATATTGTAAAAAAAAAAATAAATTATTAAAGCGAAAGTTGTATAATTTAGTAATTACAATAAATGAAAACCACAATAAATAAGTAAAAATTAAACAAAATAATCGTGTTACAATCATGAGAATACAACAAAATGATTATAAATTTTGAAAGATTTCCTTATATACATTCAAGGGTAGACAAATAATAAAAAGTACATAACTTTATCCCGAAACCATATAGAAAATAAACCTAAATTAACATGTAATACAATAAGCAATGCGTAAAAAAATACAAAAATTACACGATAACAGGAAAAAAAAATAAAAGATAACCAACCTCTTTATTCTAAAATATGCATTCAATGGTAGACATATTTTTTTTTTTATTTTCACATGTATTTGTCTCATATGTGCGTGCTACACGAACCCTCAATGCTTAATTTTTTCTAGTTGTATTCATATCACTCACTTCATAGAATAGTGGTGCTATGTTACACCAGAAGACCAAACTGGATAAAAAAATACGATTAAAATTTACTAAATAAAAGTAAAGAAGAAGAGAAAATTTAAGAAGAAGAATTGAGAAAGGAGAAGAGAGGAAATGAAAGTGTTGAACGGGAATGAAGAGGAAAAAGAGAGAGAGATATTTGTTTTATTCTATTAATTTTTTTTTCTTCAAATTCTTCAATTTCTCTCAATTTATCAAATCACATATCACCATTAAGTTTCTCTTTTTTTCCCACGCTTTACCACACAATCTGAATCTTACTTAACATAATTTTCAAAACACAAATTTAATTTGTATTTAATTTCTCCAAGTCCAACATATAGCACATCTTCGGAGTAGACCAATGGAAAAAATGAGAATTAAATAAATGACAATAATCAATTAAGTTGAAAAATAAAATTATGACATTTAAAATTATAAAAAATAAATTTAAATTAATTAAATTGTATGTAAAATAAAGATAATTTAAATAATCAATTAATTATATAAATAATAATAATCAAATTTTCAAAATTGATTATTCAACTTTATATATTTCTCCTAATAATTAATTACCACATTGAAGATAGGTCAAATTATTAAAGAAGTAAAAAGAAAGTTAAAAAATAAGATTATAACATTTAAGTTATATTTAAAATTATAATATTTAAAATTATACGAAAATAAATTTAAATTAATTAAACTATATATAAAATAAAGATAATTTAAATAATCAATTAATTATATAAACGGTAATAATCAAATTTTCAAAATTGATTATCCATGATTTTACATGTTTAACAATCAATTACCACATTTAAGACAGGTCAAATTTTAAGAAAATAATAAAAAAAAAAGTTAAAAAGTAAAATTATAATATTTAAATTATATATAAAATTATAATATTTTAAAATATAAAAAATAAATTTAAATAATCAATTAATTATAAAAATAATAATAATCAAATTTTCAAAATTGATTATCCATATATGACTTTACATATTTTTCCTGATAATCAATTATCACATTTAAGACAGATCAAATTTTTAAGAAAGTAACAAAAAAATAAAGTTAAAAAATAAAATTATAATATTTAAGTTATATATAAAATATAACATTTAAAATTATAAGAAAATAAATTTAAATTAATTAAACTACATAAAATAAAGATAATTTAAATAAATAATTAATTATATAAATGATAGTAATCAAATTTTCAAAATTAATTATACATACATGACTTTACATATTTTTCCTAGCAATTAATTACCACATTTAAGACATGTCACATTTTTAAGAAAACAACAAATAAAAATAAAGTTAAAAAATAAAATTATAACATTTAAGTTATATATAATATTATAACATTTAAAGATATAAAAAAATAAATTTAAAATAATTAAACTATATATAAAATAAGAATAATTTAAATAATCAATTAATTATATAAATGATAATAATCAAATTTTCAAAATTAATTATCCATATATGACTTTACATATTTCTCCTGACAATCAATTACCACATTTAAGACAAATCAAATTTTTAAGAAAGCAACAAAAAAATAAAGTTAAAAAATAAAATTATAATATTTAAGTTATATATAAAATTATAACATTTAAAATTATAAGAAAATAAATTTAAATTAATTAAACTACATAAAATAAATATAATTTAAATAATTAATTAATTATATAAATGATAATAATCAAATTTTCAAAATTAATTATACATACATGACTTTACATATTTTTCCTTGCAATCAATTACCACATTTAAGACATGTCACATTTTTAAGAAAACAACAAATTAAACTATAAAAAAATAAAATTAAAAAGTAAAATTATAACATTTAAGTTATATATAAAATTATAACATTTAAAATTATAAAAAATAAATTTAAAATAGTTAAACTATATATAAAATAAAGATAATTTAAATAATCAATTAATTATATAAATAATAATAATCAAAATTTTAAAATTGATTATCCATACATGATTTTACATATTCCCTCTAACAATTAATTATCACATTTAAGACATGTCACATTTTTAAGGAAGTAATAAAAAAAATAAAGTTAAAAAATAAAATTATAACATTTAAGTTATATATAAAATTATAACATTTAAAATTATAAAAAATAAATTTAAATTAATTAAACTATATATAAAATAAAAATAAAATAAAAAATTTACTTGGCAGTTGGTATTCGACGGTATTACCTGATATCTCAAGATTTCTCCCGATTTAAGAAAGTTTCATTTTTTTGTAATTTATTTCAATTAATATTTTATATTAATATTTAAAAATTAATAATATAGATTAGATCTTGTCTCTTCATCTACCAGCATGCTTACACATTTTCCAAACTCTATTCAATCATAAAAAAATCATTTACGTGTTCCAAGAATTACATGTTTTTCACCAATCTAGACTTAATTAATGACCTATAAAAATTCTATTTCGGGTAAAAAAAAAATTAAAAAATATAATAAAATATTAAAATAGTAACTAAAAATGGGCGGGAAAAATTTTGACGGCTGTTTTGTTATAATATATATATAGATGAGAAGTTTAAAAAAATAAAAAAGTATATATGTGTGCTCGGGCATTAGAATCAATCAAATTAAAATCATACAACTGTGTTTTAAGAAAATATAAATATTTCGTCTTGTATGTTATAAAATTAAAATGGAAAGTCACTTTGATTGATCCCTATTTACCCTATGTTTTGGAGGGGGGCCTGGAGGGAAGGGGGAGGTATATATGTATATATTTGGTCTTGTACTCGGTGCTCTCCTAAACAAGGGCTAGGGTTTTCTCCGTCCCCCAAGTAAAGCCCTGCAGTACGGAGCTCGGAAGAAGCAGGGTATCTAACCGGAGACGAACACTGAAATGAATCAAGGCGGAGAAAACAGGCCGGGAACGCAGAAAACCTGCGCCGTCGAACCATCCACCGCTATGGCATACCTCGATCCCCACTACTGGTGAGCACCGACTCTTGACACTCCATCGTTTGGATAATAAGAAAACGCAGAAGGAAGAAACAATCGATGCTCCCAGAGCGGCTTCTCCCCTCGTAATTTTGTTTATTCATTCTATGTTTCAGGGACGAGAGGTTCGGTCGCGAGGAGCATTACGAATGGTTCAAAGACTACTCTCATTTTCGCCATCTCATTCAGCAACACGTCAAACCTAATTCCTCTGTAAGAATTGTTCTCTTCTCGCTGTAAATTTCGTGCTGCTTTCTTGCTTCGTCAAGAAGTTACTGGTAGAGATATTTGGGAAACGAATCATGCAGGTCTTGGAACTCGGGTGTGGAAACTCGCAGTTGTGTGAAGAACTGTACAGGGATGGAATTACTGATATAACCTGCATTGATTTGTCCGCAGTGGCTGTGGAGAAGATGCAGA
This sequence comes from Diospyros lotus, assembly GCF_014633365.1. Lineage (NCBI taxonomy): Eukaryota > Viridiplantae > Streptophyta > Magnoliopsida > Ericales > Ebenaceae > Diospyros > Diospyros lotus. Next base: position 40,910,306 of record NC_068338.1, on the reverse strand, counting down.
AAAGGTTGCTGTCCAAGGGATACAGAGGTTTGTGGCTTCATTTTGACAAAATACCGAGCTACCTATTTGATATAGAAACATTATTATTCAATTGAACTTTGAATGGCTTAATTTGATGTAAATTTTCTCGACGAGCAAAGGAAAAGAAAAGTGAAGAGCGTTTCTTTTTTGTTTTGGTTCTAAGAACTGATTTTTGGTTCCAGAACCAGAAAAAAAACTATTTAACTGATTTCAAAAATTATTTTGTTAGAATTGGTCGTGAAGTGTCCAATTTTAAGGAACAGCGAACATATGTTTTTACTAATTTGAAAATTGTTATTATATGAAAATAATAGCATTTTCAATACCACCATGCCTTAATCCCACTAGGTGGTTCAAAAAACGTTGAAAACGAAAAATAAGTAAATAACAGAACCCTTAAATGACTGAGACCAAAGCTTTTCATTTTTTCACTTTATTATATATTTTGTATGGTTTGGTGATACATAAATGTTTGCATCTTGAAATTCAAGATTCAGCTGCACATGTTGTTCTAAGATTACGGATTCTTAAGGGCAACATAAAAGTCAGAACTGCTGCACTGGAATAGTTGGTCATTTAATTAGCAATGCAAAAATCTTTATGTTAGTCCTCTGACTTGTATCTGGAGAAGAGTGTTGCTTGGTAAGAGAGATGTTAGCTATTTTGACAGTATTTTCTTTTTGTATTTATGCATTATTGATAAACATTATATTTTAAGACTGTTTACTCAGTAGTAAAGTAAGAGCCACGATTACAGTAACTCTGATTCATAGCTGATTATCTCTATGATCAGAAATTAAAGTGCTGGAAGCTGATATGCTGGACCTGCCATTCACCAACGAATGCTTTGATCTGGTTATAGAGAAAGGAACAATGGTAAAGTTGCAAAACTTTATGGTTCTTTATTATAGTTTAATTGCTACATACTGAACCAGGTGTACCATCTATTTGTCACTTTTAGTCTCCGACCTTTGATAGTTGAGAATGTGTATATTTTGAATCCAAAGGATGTTCTGTTCGTGGACAGTGGTGACCCTTGGAATCCACAATCCGAAACAGTGAATAATGTAATGACAATGCTTCGAGGGGTTCATCAGGTTCTTAAACAAGACGGCATTTTCATCTCTATCGCCTTTGGCCAGGTAATATTACAATGCCATAAGACCCGGCTTTGCTGTTTCTTATAATTTTTTATTATGCTATTTTCTTCACCTGCAATTTGCACTTCTTACAGCCACACTTCAGGCGCCCTTTCTTTAATGATCCAGAATTCACTTGGTCCGTGGAGTGGAATACCTTTGGTAATGAATTTCACTATTTCTTCTACATCTTGAAGAAGGTTAGTCCTGTGAATGTCACGAGCTTGACATTTAATGCCAATAGAGGCTATTCGTATATTGTATGACGTGGCATTTTTATGCTACGTGGAAATGAATATGTGATAGTGTTTTGCATACCGTCTGTCAGTGGCCATTTTATTCCATAGAGCATTTGGAGACGGTCATTTTGTGTTGGGCAATCAATTCTGGTTGGTCATGGCACCATCTTAGAAGTTGAATTGTGCATTCGAAAGCTATGCAAGCACAATGTAAAGTTTTCATGTCAAATGTGAAAGGCAATTGTACTGTGCCTACCCATACCGTGCCATTAATCAACAAATAAATTTTCAGGGTTGCAGATCATCAGAGAACAATGACAATGAGAGGGTTGCAGTGAAGTCTATGTCTCTATTTCATGATGAACTAGAAGCTGAAGACTATATTTTCCGAACCAACATCCATGAAGATGATGGTTAGAAATCATGCTAAACCTTTTGTATTTTATTTGGATCTGCTTCTGTCCTTCTACCTCACCTACTGGGATTAAGGGTTGTGATTGTTGTCTTAGTTGCTCGTTCCGTCCTTTTACTCTTGGTCCTAAGCCACTTGCAACTAAAGCTCAACATGCAATAGATATATGTACGCTCCCAACTCTGTAGCTCTGAGCAATAATAATAATAGCATGCATTTTACTCTGAGCTTTGCCTGTTCGGTTGTAGCTGTTCACTTTATGGCGATGCCGTGGATTGCCTGATTTATCCTTTTCTTGTTCTAAGTTGATGAAGGTCAAAGGAAGTAATTGGCTTCTCTGGGCTATATGCCAATGCAATCATTATTGGAAGGTTGAATGCTATTGCCATAAACTGAACTGTTATTGTAACATGTAACGTCATCCAGGAAATTAAGGGGCTGTTCTCTTTGGCATTTTCAGCCCGTTTTCTATTTTCAATTTTTCAAAACACTCAAAACGCGTTTACTTACTCATTTTCAAAAACGCATTTTACAAAACACACAAAAAATTTACACAGAAAACTCAAAATGCTAAAAACACATTTTGGCTGTTTTCAGCCAAAACCAGCCTCCATCCAAAACACAGAAAACAGTCACCGTTTTCATCCCTTTTCTTCAACCTCTCTTCTCTCTTCTCTTTCTCTTCTTTTCTATTCAAGCTCGATTGCCTCCATCGTCCATGCCACCGCCATCACTGCAATCGCTCGTCACGACCATCACTGCCACACCCAAATTCGCCCGCCACTGCCATCTCCCTCGCCCGCTATAGCCCTCCGAGCCCAGATTCTCCACCGCCACTGCCTTCCATGCCAAGATCGGCCACCGCCACCGCCATCGCCATCGCCCTCGTCTGTCACTGTCCTCCAAGCCCAGATCTGCCACAGCCATCGCCGGCCATTGTCTTTCACGCCCAGATCTGCCACTGCCACAGCCATCGCTCTCGCCCGCCACTGCCTTCCACGCCCAAGCCATCGCCACCGCCACCGCCTGCCATGCCCAAATCCAGTCGCCCGCCACTGCCTTCTGCCATTTCTCCCTTCCGCGTCTCCACGCCCAATTAATATAGATTTTGTTATTTTATGTTTTATATATTTTTTAAATATTTATGTTGTGAATAATTTAAATCTCAAAATTAATATCAAATTTAATTTATAGGTAAAAATGAATTTATTATGAAATTAATAGTTGAGTGAAATTAAAAATGACTTAGAATGTACTTTGTAATCTTAATTTATTATATATGATTAAATTATATAAGTTGTATTATATTTGAAATTCTTTAAATAAAATTTATAATTTATTTTGAATCAAATTTCTTAAATAAATTATCATAAAATAACATTTTACAAAATTTCAAAATAAACGCATTTTCCAATTTTCTGTTTTGAAAAATAATTTTTCAGAATAACAAAGAGAACGCGTTTTTAAAAATTTTAAAACAGACACTCAAAACACAAAACTCAAAACTCAAAACTGAAACACAAAAAGAACACCACCTAAGAGATTGATGACTTTTGCGCTTTGTTTGGGGAAATTTGGAAAAATAGGACTCTCCAAACTTTTTAAAAATCTTTGCAAAACTATAATTTTTGAATATGCAGTAGACAAAAATACTCTCGTTTTTCAATTAACTCTTTTCGTGTTCTTCCCTCTCTTTTTTCTCTCTCTATTACTCTATATATAAAGTACATATATATATATATATATTCACCTATTATTTTTTTTTCTTTTACCATTCTCTGTAATCTAAATATGTATATATATTGTTCACGTTCAACAATTAAGTTCAAAAGATGTGGATCTGTCTCTTTTTCTCTCCATTATGTATATATATATTATACATGTTGTAACGACCCGTTAGTGGGTCTAGGTGTTATGGGTATTTTAGTTTGCACATTAGAGTTGTTGCCTTTATTAATTAATTGTTAAGAATATTATATGAGTTGGTAATGGGGTAAATTAATGAAAATAATATTTGGTGTGAAAAAGTCTCAAAGTTGTGGGCTAAATGGGTTTGAGCCTTATTTGAATTAGACCATTAATAAATAATTAAATCTTAAGTGTAAATGAATTGGGTTGAACCCAAATCTCAAGAAAAGTCCATTGGGCCTTAATTGGATTGGGCCATATATTTTGACTTGGGCTTGGGCTATATATTTTGACTTGGGCTTGGGCTATATATTTTGACTTGGGCTTGGGCCATGGGCATAGAGAATGGTATCTTAATTAAAAAGAAAAAAAGATTAAGAGAATGGTAAAATGACCAAAATGGGTAAGAGATATGTGAATTGTGTGTATTAGTATGAAGGGCAAATTAGGAAAAATGAAAAGGGAGATGGATTGGAAGGAGTTGGGAGACAAGTTTCCCACATTTTTCCCTCCTTTTCTTTCTTCTTACTTTCTTGTTCCCTTCTTCTTCTCCCTCTCCCGATTGTCTCTTCTTCCTCCATTGTTCTTCTTCATTAGAGCTTCAAGTGGAGAATTTCCAATTTGAAGGGTGTCTTCATCTCTTTGGATTTTGCAACCATCTAAGGCAAGTTCCCTTCCTTCTTGTTTCATACGCAAGATCTTCTTCTTCTTCTTCTCCTTATGATTGTGTAAGTTCTTCTTCTCTTGTTTATCTTTTAATGCAAGTTCTTCAACCTTGTTTCCATCTTAGAAGGCTTGTTTCCTTCATTTTTAAGTTATTGCTCTTAAATTCTTATTCTCGGATTCACTGACCATGTTATGTTCTTTGGTCTATAACTCCTTGTGTTTATATCCAAATTGAGATCCCGTTTGTTGGGTTGTAAATTAGACATCTTAAGCTTCATTTTAGACACAAGAATCGAATTTTTTGACTAAGATTTGATCATTTTATAGCCTTGTAAATCCCTGCTAAGATCTGGAAATTTTACTGCTTTCGAGTAAACTGACCTTGTTGTACTCTTTAGGGTATAACTCTCTGTGGTTATATCCGATTCAAGATCCGTTTGTTTCTGTATAAACTAGACTTGATAATCTTCATTTGGTAAATTTTTTAGAATTTTTGGCTGTGTTTTGAGCCTACAGTATCCTTGTAAATTCTTGCCCAGAATCTGGAAATTTTCTGCTCTGTTTTTGAATAATCTGTTCTTGCTTCGGTTTTTGGGGTATAATGCTCTGTGGTTATATCCAAATTGTGATCCATTTATTTTTTCTATAAAATAGACTTCATGGGCTTCGATTCGGTATAAGATTTGAAATTTTTGGTTATGATTTGTACCCATAACAACCTTGTTGAATTCTATGTAGAATTCTGTAAATTACTGTTACAAATTCTGCCTTGTTTCGGTTTTTGTGGAATATCTCCTTGTGGTTATTTCCGATTTCAAATCCAGTTGATGTTCTAGAAACTAGACTCATTAGGCTTTGATTTGGTATATCGTTTGTGGTATTTGACCAAATATTGAGCCCAGATTGGATTTTTGAAAATATGCTTGAAATCTGGAAATTTCTGAAATATGTTGTTATTCAACTCTTCCTATGAAGTCTATCCTTCCTACGTTTAAAATTATGATTTTTGTATAGTTCTTCCATTGTTTTTTTGAATTATTCTTGATAACCCTCACTGTTGGATAAAAGGGTTTTATTTTCCTTATTTCGATAAATCTTGCAATATTAATTCGTTTTCTTGTTGAACATTGCAAAAATCTAAATAGGGTTTTGTGTCACCCTACATTTCTTAAGGAATGACATTTATTCATTAGGGTCTAGTGTCATGCAAGATTTAGTGTTTCTTGCATGTATAAATTTTGATTCCTTGCGATTATTATTGGGGTAAAAATATACCGTAAATATTGGTTTGAGCATTTCTATAAGTATGAGTAAATAAATATATTAAAATTTACCCTGTGATCATAAGATAATGCACACTTTAATTTATGTAATTGTGCATGTTAAGCATGATTTGAGATTTTTCTTAATCATTGAGGATTGACATGAAATGGGGATATGTATATGTGATGCATGATTATACTGATTTGCGCACCTATTATTTTGCGTGACGGCTAAGTCCGTGGATGAGAAAGAATATCCTATGAGCGCTTGACGCGGGTGAGGTGGCCATCAACCTAGAAGGCGTGGCTCAAATTGTTATCGTTTGTTGATGTATTTTCATGATGCATATATATTCATGAATGGATATATATATATATATAGGCTGTGAGAGCCTTGAGAATTATGCGGAAAAATTCCCTACTATTGGTGCATATGCATGAGCATGGGAACGAGTGCATAATATATGTAATAATCACGGCATGTGAAATTAATGTAAACGGAGAACTTATGAGTCGCGTTATACTAATATCTTCTCATAGAGTTGTTTATTCTATCCTGATTATCCCTGCATTTGATTCTATATCTCCATGCTTTATAAATACACTTGCTGAGCCTTGTGGCTCACCTTGTTTACTCTCATGTCATTCCAGGTACAAGTAGAGCAGTGGTTGAGGGTGAGCCCAGTGGGGCTAAAGCCCAGGGTTAGAAGTGTACAAAGACCTTCTAAATTAGATGGTCTATGTTAGCATTTGTGATGAGGGCAAGTGTGAGGAAATTTTATGTTGTAAAATTTGTTAGTGCCCTTGTATTTTATTTTGTTTAGACTATGGTCTAAGATGTTGTAAACCTTTATGTTAGCTTCCGCTGAGTTTATCTAAGGATAGTATTATGGTGTTGTATGTTATTGTTCTATATCACACTTGTGATGACCTCCTTTCGGATATCCTATACTAGCGGGACTATCCGGTAGTGGGCCACTACACATGTACTGTGTGTTTTTGCGTTGATGGAAAAGGAGAAGAGCCAGATGGTGGCCATGTACCAAAAAAAAAAAGAAAAGCGACTGCAACAACAGCCATGGCATTGTTGATATATCGATTAACAGTTAACATATATCTGTTAAAATATTAAAATTTGGATTTAAATTGAATTAACATTAATTAATTTGATTCAATTTTTTTTTATCTTCAGTTCAATTTAATATGGGTATTCTAAAAGTTTAAATTTTTCATTTAATTTGAAAACTAATATTCTGTAAATGATAATCAAATAAAACAGTAACTGTGAATAGAGTGGTTATTAAGGTACAATTTACTTATAACAAACTTAGTTAATTACGTTCAATTTGATTATTTTAATAAGAAATAAGATATAGGGTTTATATATAAGAATATTTTGATAAATTTTTAATATTTTAACATATATCTGTTACAGATTTCAATTAACCGATATCATATCGATTAATCATTATCTGTTAATGACCGATATCTATTAACAACCGATATATATCGGTTAATAGATATCTGTTAACAATCGATATCTGTTAACTGATATGCTTAATAGATATTGTTTAATTGATATACGTTACAAAATATCTATTAAACAGATATCGGTTAAAAATATAAAATTTTGAATTGAATTAACATTAATTAATTTGATTCTTTTTTTTTTTTTATCTTCGGTTCAATTTAATTTTGATATTTTAAAAGTTTGAATTTTTCATTTGGTTTGAAAACTAATATTTTGTAAATGATGATCGAAGGAAACAGTAATCGTGAATGAAGTGGTTATTAAGATACTATTTACTTAGAACAAACTCAGTTAATTACGTTTAATTCAATTATTTTAATAAGAAATAAGAGAAAGGGTTTATATATAAGAATATTTTGATATTTTTTTTATATTTGAACAGATATTTGTTACGGATCTCACTTAATTCACATCTGTTAACTGATATCCTCAACAGATATTGTTTAATCAATATTTGTTAAATATATCTATTAAATAGATATTGATTAATCGATATTTGTAACAGATATATGTTAAAATATCAAAATATTATTGTATATAAACCCTCTGTTTTCTTTCTTATCAAAATAATTGAATTGAACGTAATTAACTGAGTTTGTTCTAAGCAAATAGTATCTTAATAACCATTTAATTCACCATTACTGTTTCATTCTATTCTCGTTTACAAGATATTAGTCTTCAAACCAAATGAAAAAATCAAACTTTTAGAATACTCAAATTAAATTGAACTAAAGAAAAAAAAATTGAATCAAATTAATTAGCGTTAATTCAATTCAAATTCAAATTCAAATTTTTTATATTTTTAAACAATACATGTTTAATAGATATCTTTAACATATATCGATTAATAGATATCGGTCAATATGGGTTGTTAACAGATATCGATTAATCGATATCCATAACAGATATCTGTTAAAATATAAAAAAATTATCAAAATATTCTTATATATAAACCCTCTATCTTATTTCTTATTAAAATAATCAAATTGAATGTAATTAATTAATTTTGTTCAAAGTAAATTATACCTCAATAACCACTTCATTCACAGTATATGTTAACTGTTGATTGATATCGGTTAACCGATATATCAGCAACGCCATGGTTGTCGTTGCGGTCGTTTTTCTCTTTTTGTTGATACATGGTCACCATCTGGCTCTTATCATCTCCCATCAACGCAAAAACAGACAATATATGTATAATACATATATACACAATGAAAAAAGAAGGAGAGAGACCCACATCTTTTTAACTCAATCGTTGAACATGAATAATATATATACATATATTTAAGTTATAGAGAGTGGTAAAAAAAAAATAATAAACAAATATATATATGTGTATTTTATATATAGAGTAATAGAGAGAGAAGGAAAAACTCATTAAAAAAGAAGAAGGAAGAACACGGAAATAGTTAACTGAAAAGTCGGTGTATTTTTGTTTCATATACATTCAAAACTCTTCATTTTGTAAAAATTTGTAAAATATCTTATTTTTGCAAAGTTTCATACCGAGAGTCCTATTTTTCCAAATTTCTCCTTTGTTTGGGAAGGCGCAGTTTATTTACTTATGGACAGGCGAGGGGCGACATGCACTTTCTGTTTTTTGCCCCCCCTATATTTTGGGGTTTCATGTATCAACGTTTCTAATTAATTTATTGCTAAAAATTGACATTTCTTTTTAATAAAAGTATTTTTATATTCATGTTTATTCAAACAATTCAATTCATTTTAATTGAAATGAAATGATTTAAAATGTGAGATCAAATTATAAATTGATAGGAAAATTTTAAATGATATCAATTATTATATTTCTAATTTAAGATGCTTCCGAATATCTATCTCTCATTTGAAAGTTTTATGTTTAAAATGCAATTGTTTGCATAAATAAATAAATTCTATATTTATTTTTTTAATTCTATGAAGAAAATGTAAAAAATTAAAAATTAAAACTATAAAATATACGCTCAAGCAATAATATTAAGATGTAGAAACATGTGAATGAAGAAATGCATCTAATTTACGTGAAAATTGTGTGTTTAATATTTCGGTACGCAAAATGGAATTTTAAACATAAATTTCAATTGAAATAACATAAATTTATTTATTCAAGTTATGTTAACATTTTTAATTTGAGATGGCATGCAAAAAGAAAAATGGCAAAATCAAAAATTGGTATTAATTGATAAAAATATTGGTGAAAAAATAGGCAAATAAGAGATATCCTTAAGGAAGAAGAAATTGAAAAAAAAATATTATTATTAATTTTTTGTTTTTCCTTTCCTTTTTTTACTTTTGGCCCAAGGAATCCTTATTCTAAATGAACTGTCTTTGCAAATTACTTTACATATAAATAAGTGAATCAGTAACCAACCAACCACGCTCCATCCTTATTATCTGACCAAACCAAATCAATCCGTTGTCATTCCACGGGATTTGGACTCGCCGAACGACGACGTTTGTATCCCTGTTACGACGTCGCATCGCCCGATTTTTCACTCATTTTCTCACCGCAAAAGGTCCTCTCCTCTCCTCTCCTCCCCTCTCTAGCAAAAGTCACTCTTTCGTCGCTTACGCCTCTCCCTCTCTCTCTCTCTCTCTCTCTCTTTCATCTAAAGCCAAATTTCTGTGTCCTCTCGCCGGCGAGCACTCCGGAATCATCCACGATCTCGGTGGAAACAGACGGTTCCATCTGTTTGCTTGATTCCGAAAACGATCGGAAGATCAAATTTCGGCACGATTGGCCGACCGATTGTATATATATATAATTTGTTGCGTGCATTATAGGCAGCTTTCGACCTTCTTCTGCAGCTATGGACGATTCCATGGGCAGTGAGGAGGATCATTACTGCTCCGATCGAGACTCGCTTGAGGGATTCGAGAACGATGAGTCCGATGTTCACTGGGCCCCTTCCAAGGGCCCTTCCAGTAAGGTATTGAATGCACGCAATCATCTATCGGCTCATATGGTCTGAAAAGCTGTTCGTATTGTTAGATTCTTTGTCTTCTCAACACTGTTTGAATCTCTGATTGGCGAAGCTGTTTTCGTTGTTCTAAACGGGAATTACTAATTTGTTATCTGGTTGCTGCCCAAACTGGTTTTGGTGATTCTAGGGTGTTTATTGTTTTACTGGTAATTTGTTGTCGCTCACGGTTGTGGAATAACGTCTTTTGCTGCGGTTTTGCATTTGAACCGTATTTTGACCCCGGCAAAACCTTTTTGGTTCACTTATGCTTCTTGTTTTTATTTCTTTAAGCACTACCAGGTTCGTCAGGCATTTATCAATCTGCACGCCTATTTTCATTTGATTTACTTGGTGTTTATAAGTTCTGATTATGCCAATGTGCCCAACCATTATTAGAGTTTTGGACTTTTCCAACTTCAATAGCTAATTTCAGCAATATTAAAGAAATTTGTGCACTAAGTAAGCCCAAAGATAAGCATTGACGTCAAGTTTGAATAGGAAGATCGTGAAGAAGAGAATTTGCTGACAGTAATACTCCTTTTTGTTGATTTTGGTTGGAACACTCTAGGGATTTAACCCTTTAAAATACCATTATTTATGTGCTCAATTAATCATTGTTGTGTGTTTTACAGGTAATCACAAAAGAGTCTCTTTTGGCTGCACAGGTAAAATGGGGAAAAGAAACCTTGTTAATTGTAGATGTTGCATTCACCTTTGTCAGGGCTGAAATTTTAAATTATTTTGTTTTGTTGTAGAGGGGAGATTTGCATAGAGTGATGGACTTATTATCTCTAAGAGAACACCATGCAAGGACCCTGCTTATACATTATCGCTGGGATGTGGAAAAGTTGTTTGCAGTTCTTGTTGAGAAGGGGAAAACTTACTTGTTTGCTGAAGCAGGTGTGTCTGTGGCAGAAAACCATCATATTGACGCCCCACCTTCATTGATCGTCTCCTGCAATATCTGCATGGATGACATTCCTGGTACTGAGGTAACAAAGATGGACTGTGGCCACAGCTTTTGCAACAATTGTAAGCATTCTTTTTTCTGTTGGTTTCCTTTCTCAATTATATCATGGTTGATATCTTGCAAAGTTTGAAAAACCACTGATTACGTCTTATAGGTCATTCAATGTTCAGTCACATAAAACTCATAAATTTGATCTATGATACTCCTTTTGAAATTTATTGGTATAGGATTTGTTATTACGTCTATGTTTTTGATTCTCTCCTATGAGAGTTTTAAAATCAATGGTAGAAAATATTTCTTTTTCATTAACTCATCATTTTATGCTGTATATTTCTTTGACAATATGCTTCATATCATATTGGACATATTATTACATTTTTGGGTTTTATGTCTTTTTACTTTCTTTCAGGTTGGACGCAGCATTTTGTTGTGAAGATAAATGAGGGTCAGAGTAAGCGCATTACGTGCATGGCACACAAATGTAATGCTATTTGTGATGACAGTATTATTAGAAATTTTGTTAGTAGAAGGCACCCTGATTTAGCTGAGAAATTTGACCGTTTTCTTCTGGAGTCCTATATTGAGGATAATAAAATGGTTAAATGGTGCCCCAGTACTCCTCATTGTGGGAATGCAATAAGTGTCGAGGAAGATGAATTTTGTGAGGTTGAATGTTCATGTGGTTTACAGTTCTGTTTTAGTTGCTTAGCAGAAGCTCACTCACCCTGTTCATGTTCTATGTGGGAACTGTGGACAAAAAAGTGTCGGGATGAATCGGAAACAGTTAATTGGATTACAGTTCATACAAAACCTTGTCCAAAGTGTCACAAACCTGTGGAGAAGAATGGTGGCTGCAACCTTGTGAGCTGCATCTGTGGGCAAGCATTTTGGTGAGAACACTTCATAATTATATTCATTTCATGCTTGGTTGAGCAAACTTTGACTTTGGTTGCTGAAGAACTTATGTTTTTCATAACTTAAATATTCTGCTACTGGATGTTATTGTATTTTGACTCTAATCCTTTTTGCTTCAGTATTATTGATTCAGTCAGCTGTCTTATAGGTTTTCTGACTAGGTTTGTCTATATTGTTTTCTGCTTAGGTTTATCCTTGTAGTCAAATGTAGATTGTTCTCTTCTCATTAGGGGTGGTGTGCATGGTTTGGTTTGGAGGAAGTTAAAGACCAAATCTTATATTACAGTTTGTTTATATTCTTACCCAAACCAAACTTTTCTTAACAGTCACACAACAACAACAACAACAACATATTCAGTCTTTATCCTACTATGTTGGTTCGGTAAATTCTAGACTTCCATATATTTCTATTTTTTGTCATATCTTCATTTAGGCCCATACACTTCATATCAAACTTTAATGTCTCTCCCAAAATCTTTTTGGATTTGCTTCTATCTCTTTTTTTGACTAATTGTTCCATTTCATCAACTCTCCTCACATGAGCGTCTCTTAATCTACTTCTCATATGACCAAACTATCTTTAGTCTAGTCTCTTTCATCTTCTCCTTGATTGGCACTACTCCTACCTTATTACGAATAACCTCATTTCTAATTTTATCTTTTCTTGTATGACTGCACATCCATCTTAGCATCCTCATCTCCGCTACGCTCTTCTTTTGCTCATGTTGGTATTTGACTGCCCAACATTTCGAGCCATACTACAAAACTAGTCTTATAGCTGTCCTATAGAATTTTCTTTTCAGTTTTAATGGGATTTTACCATCACATAACATCCCCCAATGCATTTCTCCATTTTAGCCAACCTTCCTTAATTCTATGCGTGACATTCTCGTGAATTTCTCCATCTTTTTGAATCACTATTCCAAATATCGAAAATGGCCTTTTCTTTGTATGATTTGGTCTTCCAATTTTATTATAATATCCTCCACTCTTGCATTCTTACTAAATTTACATTCCATATATTATATTTTCCTTCTACTTAATTTAAATCCATTAGATTCTAAATTGTTTCTCCACAACTCAAGTTTAGTGTTCACTCCCTCTTTTGTTTCATCCACCAACACTATGTCATCTACAAATAACATATACCATGGCACCTTTGTCTGAATGTGTTTAGTGAGTTCATCTATTACTAAAGCAAATAAGTATATACTTAGTGTAGAATCTTGATGTAGTCCCATTGTGATTTTAAACGGTTCAGTATCCCCTCCGCATTCTGACCCTTGTCTCTGCACCACGATACATGTTCTTAAGGGCTTGTATATAGGTTATTCGAACTCCTTTCTTCTCTAAAACCCTCCATAATACTTCTCTAGGGACCCTATCATAGGCCTTTTCTAGATCTATAAACATCATATGCAGGTCTTTCTGATGATCCCAATATCTTTCCATTAAGCACCTCAATAGGTATATAGCTTCCATTGTTGACCTACCGGGCATGAAACTAAACTGTTTTTCCTAGACGTCTGTTTCTTTTATGAGCATTTGCCTTATTACTCTCTTCCAGAGTTTCATGATATGGTTCATTAATGTAATTCCTCTGTAATTTTCACAGTTTTGAACATCTCATTTGTTCTTGTATATAGGAACCAAAGTACTCTTCCTCCATTCATATGACATTTTTTTTTATTTAAGGATCGCGTTAAATAATTTCGTTAGCCAGGAGATGCCCTCTTTTCTTGTGCATTTCCATGCTTCTATTGGTATATTATTCGATCTCACCGCCTTATGATTTTTCATTTTTTTTAATGCTTACCTTATTTCTTTTGAACTTATGCGTCGAAAATGTATAGCTCACGTTCCTTTCAGAGTTACTAAGATGTTCCAACCTAACTCTTGTGTCCCCACCATCCCTGAATAATTTTGTGAAATACTCCTTCCATCTCTCCTTAATCGCTCCCTCTTTCACTACTACATTTTGGTTTTCATTTTTATGCATTTCACTTTTTTTAGATTCCTTGTCTTTCTTTTTCTTGCTTTAGCTAATTTATATATCTCCCTTTCTCTATCTTTTGTATCAAGTCGTTTATATAGATTTTCATATGCTTTTGACCTTGCTTCACTAACAGCTATTTTTGTTGTCTTTTTCGCTTCTTTATAATTTTTTAGGTTTTCTTCATTTCTGCACTAATATACAGGTTTATAGCAAGCTTTCTTATTTCTAATTTTCAATTGTACCTCTTCATTCTACCACCAAGACTTCTTAAAGGTTTATGGCTCTACCCTTTGTCTCTCCCAAGACTACCTTTGCCGTGCTTCTCAGGGCAGTAGCCATTTCGCTCCACATTTGGTTTGCTTGTCCTTCTCCATTCCATTCCCTTCTACCCCTTAATTTTTCTTTGAAGATTAGTTGTTTATCCCCTTTTAAATCCCACCACCTAATTCTTGGATTTTGTTTTATGTGATTTTTTCTCTTATAATTTCTTACTTGGACGTCAAGTATCAAAAGTCTATGTTGTGTAGTGAAACACTCCCCTAGTATCACCTTACAATCCTTATAACGTAACCGATCCTCTTGTCTCATGAGGAAGTAATCTATTTGGGTGCTTGATGTGACATTTTTATATATGACTAAGTGTTCGTTCCGTTTGTTGAACCTAGTATTGATTATGTTGAGCCCATATGCCATAGCAAAATCTAGAATAGATTTACCTTCGTTATTAATTTTTTCGAATCCATACCCTCCATGTACCTCTCTATAGCCGTTTCTGTCTCTACCTACACGACCATTTAAGTCACCTCCTATAATTATTTTCTCTCCTCTTGGTATCATTTGTATGAGTCCCTCTAGGTCCTTCTAAAATTTTGCTTTTATCTCCTCACCTAACCCCGCTTGTGTTGCATATATACTAAAGATATTCATAGTCATTCTTCCTAGACCAACCTTCATCATAATAATCATATTCCCTATTCTCTTTACATCCACTACCTCATCTACTAAGCTTTTATTCATAATAATCTCCACTCCATTTTTCGCTCGATCATTTCATGTGTATCATATTTTATATCCAGTTTCTAATAAAGTTTTTGTATTTTTCCCTACCCATCCCATCTCTTGAAGATACATAATATTAATTTTTCTCTTAATCATCACATCTACCACTTCCATAGCTTTGCCTGATAATGTTCCTATGTTCCTTAATCTATGATTTTGTTTTTGCTTTCATTATATATATATTTCAAAAAGACGAGCATATATAATAATTGGTAAATCTTATATAATATAATATTAGGGTTTATGATTTGGATTTTTTTTTTTTTGGTGTAAGACAGATTAAAATCAAATGGTAAACCATATTTCTAAAATTTACAAACCAAACCATATTTTAAAAAATAAACCAGACCAAATCAAACCAAACTAATTGGGTTGGTTTGGTTTAACAATTTATCCCAAATTCTTCACACCAGTACTCCTAGTGCGAATAATTATTGAGAAAGCGATAGAGGTGCCTCTGTAGTTTGTGTGAACGATAAAGTTACAACATGGTACCTTCTTCAAGGTTGATGCACCAAAACATTGGTGGCCTTATTTGCCATTATGACATATATGTTACTTGTATCTTTTCTTATGTTTTTTTGAAAAGGCCTTTTGTCTTCTTTTTTATAAAGGTGGGACTGGCCATTGGTTTAATATCTGAGACACACCATGGAAGTTACAAAAACATTACTGTTACCATGCAAGCTCTTTTGTCTTCTTTCTTGAAAAGGTGGGACTGACCACTGGTTTGGTTTCTGAGACATACTATGGAAGTTACAAAAATCTTACTATTACCATGCATGTGCCAATGCATCTTCTTGCATAGAGTCATCCTAATCTTGTTTTTACCACTCTGGCTGCTCTATCTTTGACACTCTTTGTATGACATTCTTGACATTATCAGGAAAAAAAAAAAAAAAATCTAGATGACCTGAATTAAGTATAATATAGGAATTCATATTGGGAAGTGTCTCATGCTTCTTGTGCCTCTGATCTGATTATTCTAACCTGATCTTGGTTCTATTCATAATTTAGATTCCTGCATACTGGTTCATTAACTCATTTGTTTGGACTCTTTTCCCAATAGTATTTGCTTTTGATTAAAATGTGATGGAGATCCTTTTGACACTCTATTTGTTCCTTCCCTAGCACTTTTGGGATCCAGCTGGTCTGATTAATATCATATTGGTCTTGTAGCTAGATTTTGGCAAAATATGTGATGAAACTATTCTGTTTGATGGATATATGATGAAATTTACTAGAAATGTAGGGCAAGAACTTTCATATTTTTTTAATGTTCTCTATTTCCAGCATATGAATTTCATCTTATATGGTTGCATACTCTTTCTTGGCCTGTGTGCTTGATCATCCAGTCATTCATCTCCATAATTTTTCTCCTGTGTGTTCTATTTCCAGCTTATGAATTTCATCTTATATGGTTGCACACTTGTTCTGGCTGGTGTGCTTGATTACCCCCTCATTCATCTTTATTTATTTTTTATCCCTCTTTGTGATGTGAATGTACTGAATGATAGTCTTAACTAACTTTTGATGCAGTTGGCTCTGTGGTGGAGCCACTGGCCGCGATCATACTTGGTCACAAATCAGTGGTCACAGTTGTGGTCGCTATAAAGAAGACGGAGAGAAGAAAGCTGAGCGTGCAAAGCGAGACCTTTATCGTTACATGCATTATCATAACCGCTACAAAGCTCATACAGATTCCTTTAAACTTGAGTCTAACTTGAAGGAAACTATAAAAGAGAAGGTGTCGAATTTGGAGAATAAGGATTCAAGAATTCGAGATTTTAGCTGGGTTATGAATGGACTTTACAGGCTATTCAGATCAAGGCGGGTGCTTTCATATTCATATCCATTTGCCTTTTATATGTTTGGTGATGACTTGTTTACAGATGAGATGACTAAGGAAGAAAGGGAAATAAAGCAGCATTTATTTGAGGATCAGCAGCAACAACTTGAGGCAAATGTTGAGAAGTTATCCAAGTTTGTAGAAGAGCCATTTGATCAGTATGGCGAGGACAGAGTCATAGATATAAGAATGCAAGTCATCAATCTCTCCGTGATCATTGATAACCTCTGCAAGAAAATGTGAGTATGGCATTGGCAAACCCTAAAGCTTACCTTGTTTCTTGATATTCATGCACTTTGTATCTTCTTGCAGGTATGAATGCATTGAGAATGATTTATTGGGTTCACTCCAATCTGGCACTCATAACATAGCTCCATACCA
Source organism: Diospyros lotus (assembly GCF_014633365.1). Classification (NCBI taxonomy): domain Eukaryota; kingdom Viridiplantae; phylum Streptophyta; class Magnoliopsida; order Ericales; family Ebenaceae; genus Diospyros; species Diospyros lotus. The sequence goes on along the minus strand of NC_068338.1, from coordinate 40,892,995 downwards.
GTCAAAAGGCATTGAGAAGGCTGCTGAACTTTCTGCTTGTTGGACCTCTAAAGCCCGTAACACTGAGAAATCGCCAACTTCTGATCATCTCATGAATGGTAAGCTCTTTTGAACTATATTTTCTGCTACTTTGGATTATTCTGGTACATATTAATGAAAGTTGCCATGTGGAAAATTGGGAAACATGTACATTATGTAATCATGTAGTGTTGTAGCTTATGTAAAGATGTATTGCTACGTCATGGTATTAGTCAATTTATTTTGATTTGGGAAACAAAATTCTGAGGGCCTGTTTGATTTTACTGCCGTTCCCAGTTTTCTGTTGTTTTCACTTAAAAAACCAAAAAATTGATCATTGGCGTTTTTTTTTGTCTCACAAAATGTGAACACAAATTTCAATTTCTAGAAAAACAGAAATACCAAAATTGTGTTTCATGTTCATGTTTGTTTTTATTTGAACAACCAGCCACCCTCTCCATCAACCCAACTTGGGATGGTATGCCAATGTGTCGTTATTGGAATAAATCTGCACTGGTATCTGATACCAGCCAGTAAAGAGATTGGCACCTTTTGGTGCTAGGAAACTCTTGGTTTTATTTTAGGTTTTGTTTGGGAGAGATTCAATGACAGAAAATAAAATATTTTCTTATTTGTGGGAGGGGATGGAAAGTATTTTTTCCTTGTTTGGGAGAGTTATGGAAATAAATAGAATGAAAAGTTCTTAAGCAAATGACAATTATATGCCCTTGTAATAGATATATAACTAGATGAGATATTGGATTTTATACTACTTGGGATGTTATTGGGGAGTCACCAAACCCCCTCCCCACATGGGTGGGTTTTGGGTATTGAAAAATACACATTGGGGTGAGTTCAGGAGGGCATTTTATGATAACCTATCAGGAACTCAGGATCCCTGACCTGGGTATACAAAAAAGAAATGACCCAAATCTTGTTTGTTGATAAATCTCCTAACCTTAACATGCATCATGCTAAAACTTGAAACATTGCAGTCTAATAAATGTTTGGCTATTTCGGTAGTCCTGAAGCCATCTCCTACCAGAGAAAGCAGAGGGAAGATAACTAACATGGTGGAAATTTTGAAATACATATAAACATATCCCAAAGTAATGTACTACTTACACCCCATGGGTGGCTCCAGTGGTAAGAATAGGAGGTGGACATGTCTGAGGTTGTAGGTTCGAAACTTCCTGGAGACATTATATGGAGATTATATCATGATTTATCTAGGGGTGTGGGTTGGGGTGAGGTCCACCTCCCCTAGGGACTAGTTAGGCGAAACCCAGGATACCCTAGGTTAATAAAAAAAAAAAAACAATGTACTACTTGCAGATACAGAAAGCTGTAGGAGGAATTCGTGGCTCTTCAGCATGATTCTCAAGCTTCACAGTCACATCATTCTGGAACAATGAACCATTTGGAATTGCATAAACACATCTTTACATGTTATTTACAACTACAGAACAACTGCAATATGTATGTCATGCGGTTACCTGAATTGCAGTAAGGATTGCCAACTATGAATTGTTTAGATTGGAAATAACAACACCTAAACAAAGCAACAAATCTATTGTTAGCCAAACTGTTGCCTATTGCCTGTATCTTTGTCTTATTCCTTTGTTTCTTGTTGTTGCATTGCATCAATAAATTATTATTGTATTTTTCTTTTAATTGTTTTTGTTTTCCTTGTAATTAATGAGTGAAATTAAAAAATAGGCTAAAAAAATTGTTATAAAATTATTTAAATTATGAATGTCTTAGCTAGTTTTTAAAACGAAATTTATCAAGGGTACCCAACATTGTCGGGGATGGGGTTAAACAAAATACCTGTTAGCAACAAGGGCATGCATGATGGGGATGGGGATGGGGATGCAGTACAGGGACAGGGGTCTTCTACCCAAACCATTCCCATTGCCATCCCTAACCCAACCTCTAGTTCCAGAGTGCCAGACCAGACTGATGACAAATTAGGATTATTAAATTTTAGAGTAAATTACAGTAACCACCTGAGGTTTGTGTTAATTGCAGAGACTATCCCCCACATTTTTGAAGGGCAATGACTTCCCTTGTTAAACAATGGGGTAAAATGACAATTTTTTCCCTGCTTTCTCTCTCTTCCCTTATTTTAATTACAAAAAATATAATTAAAATATATTTTCTAATCTTTTTATATAAGCCAAGAATATAAATATTAACTAATATATACTTGTTATCTTAGAAAAAAAGCTGGGCACTGAAAACTCCAGTATATATAAGTCATCAACTGCACCCTTACCCTAAACAAGTTATTTGTGGAAATATATATATAAGTAAAAATCGCTGGCCGCCTCCATTGTCTGGAACTAGATGGGTTTGGCCATCACAGGGAGAGAGAGAGAGAGAGAGAGAGAGAGAGAGGCTCAACCATTGATGGACGAAGCCAATTCGCTGTTTGGCCATTGCTGATTTGAACCCTGCAACTGGGGTTGGTTTTCTCTATATTTTAGTGTTTAGTATTAGGATTTAGGTTTGATTTGAATTTTTGTATTTAGATTTAAGATTTTGGTGACTTTATTTTGCTAGAATATGTATAGTTAGGGTAATTATGATAGAATATTTAGTTGTTTATCTTATTTTATTTAGATTTAGATATTTAGACTTTACCTTTAGATTTTATCTTTTATTTATTTTTCTAAGATAATTTTAGGTTGTATAATTATCTTTTAATTATGTTTTTTAGCCTATAAATAGACTTTGAGGATATTAAAAACCACGCCTTTGACAATTTGAATACAGTTGATAATTTTATCCCCCTTGATCTCTCCTCTCTTTCTTGGTTCTTGCTTGCTATCAACTTCTCTTCTTGTTCCCATGATATCTTCTCTTTCTTTTTCAATCTGTCTTAATTTTCTGGCTGTTCAGCAGCAAATTGATATCAGAGCAAACCTTGAATTCTAAGCTTCCGTCGCTTTCACCCCTACAACAGCCATTATTTTCAGCAACAACCCTTCATTCATCTTGCAGGATTAACAATCAGTAGCCCATGTCATCATCAGTGAAGTCATCACAGAATTCAGAGTGCCATCATTAGAAAGTTTTCCTTGAAATACCAATGAAGGCCACTGCATGCCATTGTAACAGGAACCTCCGACCATCATCAATCCACCAGACCAGTGAAGAACCCTTTGGAACCATCAACCTCTGGTTTTCTTGATCAACATCAACATGAATCTTCACCAAACTCAAGGACTACTTTTTCTTGGACGAGGGAAGAATGATGAGAAATTAGGATTAATAAATTTTAATATTTATATTAGGATTTAGGTTTGATTTGAATTTTGGAATTTAGATTTAAGATTTTTATGACTTATTATTTTCTTAGGATAATTCTATTAGGGTAATTATGATAGGATAATTAATTATTTGTTTTAGATTTTCTTATTTTATTTAGATTTTTAGAATTTATCTTTTATTTATTTTGTTTAGACACTCGTAGTTAGGAGAATTATCTTTTAGTGAGGATTTAGTGTAGAAATAAGCTTTCAAGATGTAATTATTAATCACACCTTTGATGATTTGAATAAAATTGAAGATTTTTTCTCCCTGATTTCTCTCCTCTTTCTTCTTCAATCTTTCTCAATCTCCTGGCTATTCCTCATCACAGACTACCCCCTTCATTGACTGACATACCAAAAAAAAAAATATCAAACATTTTCAATCATCTGCTAAAATACACAATATTTTTTGAATTATGTTACATGTACATTATTTTTGTACATCTTGGGCTACATAAGGGGTATTATGACCAAAATACCCTGCGCCTCTCCATGCGCCTCACGCGCTTCTATGCGCCTCATGAGGGATATTTTTGTCATTGGTACACCTTGGGCTACACAAAGGTGTACCAATAGCATTATTCACATTTTTTTTTATCAAATATCATTTTTAATGTTCAGTTTTTTTTTTTTTTTTAAAAGGTTTTCTTGTGGGAACCTTACAACTATAAATTATGAACGTTGCTTTCACCATTGCAATGTTCAGATGAATTACAATTTTTGCTTCCAATTTTTTTAAAAAAATAAAACAGCGTTCTGTGAACCTTACAAACATCAGACATCATTTTTAATCATCTGCTAAAATATACAATGTTATTGTGCAGTTTTTATTTTTCTTACAGAAAATAAAACCAAATAGAAATGTCAATTTAACAAATTAAAAAAATAATCTGAACATGATTTAATGCTTATGTGAACTTGATGGTTTAAAATTCATTTACTTATCAAATATATGCAAGTATGTACTTATGTATGTGTGGTTTAAAATTCAGTGATAACATGTGAAATTCTGTAAATTTTGGAATGGAATCAATTGACCAAACTTGAGATGGCCACAACTTAGATATAGAGATCAATTGAAACCTTGGATTATATGGTGAAACTCAGATTCATAATTTAGGGGAAAAGACAGATTTTTAATTTACTTAATTGAGATATCATCCAAATTTTTAAACATTTGGTAGGAATTGAAGTCAGAATTGGATAAAATTGAATCCAGACAAGTTCATCATATCAAATAAAAACTTGAAATCCCATCTTTTTATATATGCATCAAAGATTAACTTCATATAATCCTGGTACCTGGGTTAAAAAGGAAAATTTAGTTTCTCATGGCAAGGCCTAGTAGGATGAGCTGGTAGAAATGGTAAGGTTGCTCCCTTGTGGTCAGAAAGTCAAGTTGTAAAAACTGCAAACAGCCTCTTTACTAGAACTTCAAGGGAAAGGCTGTGTATAAATAATGACCTTTCCCGACCCTCACAAAGGCTGTGTGCTAGGAACATCTATTTTTATGGTAGGCCCACTAAATTAGTTGGATTAACTTGCATGCTATATTAGATAAAAAATTGTAAAGGGCACTCCAGTAAGCAAGGTTTAGATATTGGTAGGCTAATTGGTTGGACTAGCTTCCAATACAAATAAGCTAACCTTTGAAATAGCAGTTCATTATTTGAGCCAGATGGTCGTATGCATGCAGGATCGTTGTTTCTATGCTTCCAGTCCATGATAGCCTGCCTTACCTTTGCAGCAAAGATTACCTTCACTAGCCACCAAACTTCAACACAACCCCATGCATTTTTTGGACATGTCAGGGTTGGTCATGGTGCTTCTGTTTTGTCATCCCTGTAAACTCACTTTTGGAGCTGGGTGAAGTTTTTTGTAGTCTGTGATCTGGTTTCTTGCTGAGGGCCATTCTTGGTGCAGCTGTAAATTATCTACCGGAGTCCAGATGCTGAACACGACACCTAGGAATTAAACTTTAATGCTATCTTAAAATTGACTATGAGATTCCTGAAGTTAGTTTTTGTTAGCTTTATCGTTTATTGTTTATCGGCCAAAGGATTTATGTCCGGATTGAGCTTGGAACATTTCACCCTTTAAATGTGGCCCTTCTTTGTGTTTATCTCTAATTGGGGTTGAGATAGGACTTTTCAATGCAGGTATCTATTAGCTTTATAGACCATGCGATTCCTGGTAATAGTTGTACTTCGTGATTGAATAAACTACCTCAGCTGATTTTCTTTGTTTCTGTTTGATATTACCTGTATTTCATTTCTATTTCTCATGTATGCAGTTGTTGTGACCTTTTTTTATTATATGCACCCTGCATGGGCACTTAATTATTTATTTACTGCCCAGGATTATCATTTACTTCTATATGTTTTGCTCTACAAATGAAATATCTATTCTGATTTCATATTTACATTTCAATTACCTGACACTTCATTACTTAAAAAGCATCCTCCATTAGTCAATGGAATATTTCTTTGTATGTGTTCACCAGATTCTAGTTGTTTAATACCTTACCTGAGTTTCATTTTTGTGGAAGGATGGATGTACCATTCTGGTCTGAGTCATGTTCTCAGTACAATGTATAGTATAGTGGGATGAGTTAAGTGTTTGCTCTGTTTCAGGTGAAAATTGTTTTTTATATATGGTATCTGAGTTGTATGAATCATTATGTAATCCGTTATCATAGGTATGTGTGTTGTATAGTTACTATGTTGTACTTGGCTCCTAATTGTTATGGATGCTTATGTAAGATCAACATTTCTTGAACTTTGATTAAAAAATTGGTGGGAAACTCTTAGGTATTATAATTATATAAGAGTACAATAAGGCCGTAGATAAAATTATTGCTGAGCTAATTCATATACCCAACCTCACATAGTGAGATTAAAATATTGACATGTTTGAGAAGATGCTAGTGATATTTGTATTATTTTGTAGCCTGGGCTTCTTGTTATGGATGCTTATGTAAGACCAACATTTTTTGAACAAAATCTTTTGATTAAAAAACTTGGTGGGAAACTCTTAGGTAATATAATTATATAAGAGTACAATAAGGCCATAGATAAAATTATTGCTGAGCTAATTCATATAGCCAACCTCACATAGTGAGATTAAAATCTTGACATGTTTGAGAAGATGCTAGTAATATTTGAATTATCTTGTAGCCTGGGCTTCTTGGTTTTTTTAAAGTGTTAAAATTCTAGAAATTGGTTTCACAATAGCAACTATGTGATGGAACATGACCATATTAGTTATCTTCATTCACTGCCATCTTATGAAATTTTTTTATATGAAGATGGTGTTGGAATGTCATCTCATCATTCCCTCTCTAGAGGGTTGCGTTAGGATGGGCATCAGATGTAAAATTTTACCACATTGTTTTTTTGTTTGTGTTTGTGTTGTCAATGTGAGATTTAGAAGTTAATTGACATTATGAATGCCATGCACTGACCTAACTTGGTTAGGGTAAAGCACCTGATTGATGATGATTTTAAAATTCTAAGTTAGTTTGAAGTTGGTACCACTAAAATTAGATTAAGGTTCAGTTGACATATATGTTTTTACATTTTGAATGACGTTCAGATAGTCATAATATTTGCAGACATTTATTTTCACATTTTGAAAGAAAATTTTGAGCAGGAGTCACTGTTGATGGTCGGCCTTCAGGCTCCGGCAGCTCAGATGAAAGTGGATACTCAGCACGGAAGCGTGCTAGAAAGGAAGGTCCTGGTGGAGGCATGATAGACCTGAATTTACCTGCTGAGGTCATTGACAAGACCTGATATTAAGCGCTGCCAGCTGCCATCCACCTTAAACATAAGCGTACAGGTCTAACTTAAAAGAGCAGCTCACTTGTTTATTCATGGATGAAACAACAGATGTTTTGCCGTACTTCTCTCTCATTTTAGCTTTCTCCCTGAGTCGACAAGATCTCGTTGTCTTTTGCCGGTACTGTGGAATAGAAACTAGGATATGCCTTCTTACCGAATATGCTCCTTCAGTCTGGAAATCGTGTTTTGTACATAGACTCCCATGGGAGCCGAGGGCTTCTATGCATATATAAAACTGTGAATCCCCTAGTTTGAGACATGAGCAATAGAATTAAACTCTGTAAATCCCTTAGAGGATGGAATGGCTGGAATATATGCATGCTTATTACATGATTTCATTATATCTCGTTAAGTTAACGCATGCTTAGTGGGTCATTGGCTTAATTTGTTCTCTTTATGCTTGTTGACTAATGTTCACAGGCGAATTCATGCTCGTGTCCACAAGATTTCGTTATTTATTATCAGCCTCAACAGGATGATGCTTCCCATTTCTTGACCTAAAAATTTCTCGAACTGCAATTTTGTCTGTTATTGTTCCGCAAGCAGATTATTTCTTAATTATTGTACGCTGTACACCCAGCCAGGTTTCATGAGTCTTGACATTGGAGATGAATTCTTAGATTCACTGGATGTCTCAGTTTTATGTTGCTGTGTGCAAGCATGGCCTAATATGTTCTTCAACGGCCTTGTAATTTCCCGGTGATGGATTCACTGATGTAATTTCTTGATACCCAAATGCCAGTTTATTGATTCCAGAACTGGAGGGCTTCCTCAAAATTGTCACGAACTCCTTATTTATGATCTTTTCTAATCTGAGGAGTATAATTTTGATGCATTGTTGTAAATTTTTATTGTACAAAATCAGGTTTAGGATATTGCATTGTTTTTAATTATTTGTTTATAATTGGAGTTGAACACTAAGCCTGGTTTGAATTCCCCCCCCCCCCCCCCCCCCCCCCCCCCAGTAAAGCTCTGTTTGATTTAATATATAATATTTTGTATTTAATTTTTTTTTTTAGTATTCAAGAAATATATTTTAGATTTTTTTGGGTGTTTGATTTGTAGATAAAAATATTTTTCAAAAGTTACACTATGCAAATGTGTGTATGTATATGTGTATGTATGCATGTAAATGTATATGTATATGAATATGTATATATAGAGCTGGCAATTTTAGATACGACCCGATTACATGACACGACACAGAGTTAAGCGGGTTAGGGTTGGGGTCATAAACGGGTTAACCCGTTTATGACAGGATTATTTTCGTGTCTTAGGTGGGTCAACCTGTCTAATCCGTTTAGACACGAAATGACACACGTTTAGACACGAAATGACGTTTAATTAAAATAGTTAGTGAATTGATCTGAATACGTTAACATGATTATACACAAAATAACACGTTTAACAGGTGACATAACATGACCTATTTAAATTAAACGGGTTAAATAGGTTAACAGGTGACACGACACGATACGACATGTTTAGTTAAACGGGTTAAACGGGTCGTGTTGTGTTACACGTTTAATAAACGTGTCGTGTTCGGGTTTAAGAAATTTGATACGATTATTAAACGGGTCGTGTTCGGGTTAGCCTAATACGTGTGTCTCGACACGATACGATTACGACCTACCAACACGAATTGCTACCCCTATGTATTTACATGTATGTTTATATGTGTAAAAATATTTTAAATGGGTGACTTGAGCAATTGAAGCCATCCCCCTTTGATCTCATTGGCTCCTTCCTCTTTCGTCCTTTTTTTTCATTTGTAAATCGTTACAATTAAGAAAAAAATGAAGGCTTCAAAAACAAAAGTAAAACACAAGGAAGAAAAGAAAGGAGAAAGTAAAGAGAAGAAGAAGCTTCTATCAAGACAATCAATGAGTGGTTGGAAAGTAGAAACAAGTAACATTTTTTCAATAAAGATCGAATGTGAGTTTTTTTCACCTATAAACTCTTATTTTATGATTTTTTTTTATTGCATGAGAAATAAGTTTTAGAAACACATTGACTTTTCATTAGCATCTATAATCATATATGATTATGTTATTTTGTTTTGCACTATTTAGATTTGAAGTGACGAGATCAATGATCTTCTAAAAAGTATTTATGGTGTCAACTAAGAAAACTCTTGAAATGATGCTAACACAATTATAAATGATATCAAAGTAAAAATTTGTAATTTTTTTTATACATGTATTTATATTCAAACATTTTACATGAAACATGTAATTCAAAGGGAAAAGAAATTCTTGAAGTGTAGGTTTTGAAAAATTCGTTATTTTTATGACATGTCATGTTTTATAGATGTTATATGTGTTGTATTAAAAATATTGATAAGTTTTATTTTAGTGATATTAAGTGTTTGAAACATATTAAAGTCATTGTACAAACTAAGTTTATATTTAAAGCACACCATTTATTTTGATGGGAACAAACGACTTTTCCTTTTATATATTGAGTTGTAGTAATTTAAAATTTTATTTTAATTTTTTTTAAAGATTTATAATTAAGACACTCAAAAAAAAATTCTTTTTATTTTAAACTTGGTATTTTAGAATGAATAAAAAAGGTAGACTCTTTAATTTAAGTTATAAATTAAATTAAGCTCGACTCATATAAATGAATACACAGACAAAAATTTCGCATGATATACTAAATTGAGCATAAGAGTTTAGGTGAAAAGGTAATACCATTAAAAATAAATCTTCTTAAACATTATTTATGATAATAATCTCTAGTAAATTTGAGAAAAAATAAATGATAAAAATGAAGAGTCAAACAAGTGAATTTTTTGAAAGTAAGACGTAAATAGTTAAGAGTTGATTTATAAAAATATTTAAAAAAATTAAATTATGACATAAAAATTTACTCTAAAAAAATTATTTCACGAAAAGACACAAGCTTGATCTTGATCTCCACTATGTATCACAAGTACAACGTGGATCCATAAGCTTCGTGTATACGCCCATTGAAATAATCATATTATTGGTAATTAATTATCTTGTTTAATTTTTTTTTAAATTATACGAAATATATCTCTTACCTTAATTGCTTGCATTATGTTATGTGCTATCAAGATAGATTTTTTATTCATATCTGCATTGGAATCGTGCAGAAACCATTTTATATATCAATGTAAAAATTTTAGTTTGTAAGAATCTCTCCAAGTCAAAGCCCTATCCTAAAATTAAACCAAAAGAAAAAAAAAAAAAAACCATTTAATAGCAAACCCATCTGCATTTCCTCTGACGAAACACAGCTTCTTTCATGTTTGTTTTCTTTGTAATCTGCAAGTTTACATGATTTAACAATGGAGCTGTCGTTTGAGTTTGACCTTTCGATGACTTTTTTTTGGTAAAATAAGGCTTCGGCTCTCGATATTGTCTCGAATCTTTCTCAGTCTCTCTCCTTCATCTCTTGCACTAATTCAAATTGCATTGAAGTTAGCCGAGTTTTGTTAGTTTCCCATTTAATGCAAAGCATTCGACCCAGTTCTAGTTTTTATTGTGTCTTCGAGCATGTCTGTCAGTCCCGTTTGAATATCGATGCTGGAAAGAGAGAGTGAGTTTGTCAACCGAGAACTCCAATTTTTGTTGACATTTTGATTATTTTGGATCTCGATGCGTCCGAGTGTTTTGCCAAACTAATCCATCTGTCACCTTGTTGATAAGTGTTAGCTGCTGCCTGCTGGGACGAGTTTCTTCACACAAACAGACGAATTTGAGTTGAACTAAAAATTATAATCCAATAACTTAAGGAAACGTAATTTATTTTAAGCGTCATCTTTCAGTCGCCGGCGGCAACACCTAGAAGAGATTTGAATATTTATTTTAATATAGGTTGGTTAGCTTAGATGTTTCCCCTTTTTTTTTTTGTTTATTTATTTGTTGGGTGGATCAAGGGGCAGCCAATCCGAGGAAGAAGAAAGGCAAGAAGCTTTTCTTACCTGTGTGGTGTAAAACGACAAGAATGGACCACGTTTGGCTGTACTCCAAATTTTTTGTCAGTGATTAGGAATAGACAAAGGATAGATAGGAAATACCCGCCAAAAAACACCAGTCACTTAATTACAATGCAATTGCAACCTGTAGTTTTCCTTTGACACTTACACCTTTCAGCCCTTTTGAGGACTCCTTTATTTGTATTCTCTTTTGCAAGTGCTATCTCTTTTAGGTGTTTAAAAAGCCCAATGCCACTATAAGCGTCTCTTTTTATGAATCTTGCTGGCCCTTTTCACAGTGATTAAATAACATATTGTAACAAAATTTATAATAGAAATGTCAAATCATTTTCGACTGAGAATTCGTAGAATTACAAGTGGTTTTGCTTATCTCTAGATTTTAGTATGTTGATGGTTAGTTCTTTTGTAATGGTTTGAATTTTGAACTTGGTCCATGATGCATTTGTTTGTTGTCCTCTAGTTGCTTGATGAATTGTCAGGGCCATGGAAATACTGTACTTGAAGGATCGATGATGCCCAAGTTTACAGCATGACTTTGTTGAATCAAAAGCCACCCCTCAACTTATGTACTCCTTTTAATGCAACAAAAAGCTCACCCTTTGTTAGAGAAGAAAAGCCAGAAAGGTAGCAGTGCTTTCAAAGACAAGTGACTAGTCAAACAACACCCACCCTGCTAAGCCCCACCCCTGCTTCATGTCTAAGATTTTTTATTTTTGAACAATTGAAATCGAAAATTTTACTATATACAATGACAGAAAAATAGTGTGCAAGCCATCTATATTCATACGGATAAAAATTTGTTTGTAAGAACATGTTTTGCATTATTTTTGCAAATGTGTAAGCTAACACAGTGTAGTCTCTTTTGTGTTTGAAATTTGAATTAGCGATATTAGATATATGAATTGGGCCATTGAAACAGTGACTCATGTGGGTGAGTAGTCTCTCTCTTTCTGAGTGTGTTATCTGTTTCCTTACAAGCAGAGTTCTTTCTGCAGCCATTTAATGTTTCTTGGATCTGTCTTGAAATTCTGCTCCTGTTCCTGAGTGGCCATTTGGCAATTTCTGTTGGAAACACTTGCTGCATTTAATGCTGTCTTCGTAAATTCTTAAAAAGTCGGGACTGAAGCCAACTGTTATTATACTGTTCATGTGCATGAAGGGTTACTACAAGCTTCATCTCTGAAGTTGTTCAAGCTCATGGAAGATACTACTAAAGGGCATAAGCGTTGTAAGAGGTGAATTCTCTCTTCCTTCTTTTCTTTCTTTTTTCCATCTGCGAGTTTGTTTTCGGCCTTTGTTTTTACTCTATTTCCGGTGGTTGGATGGAGGCATATGTGCATGTTTCTTCTTCTATGCACATTGTCCGGGGACAAGTTCATTACTTGTTGCTAATATGCCTACATCTGATACTACGAGACCAACACTTCAAGTAAGTTTTGCCACAAAATAGAAGCTAATTATGTGTTTGGAACTAGGATTTTCTGATGTAAAGGAAAATGAAAAGAGACTGACATCCCTTGTGCATGTACATATTTACGTCCACATAACTACACTTGTTCTTCTTTCCTTCTGAAAATCCTAGTTCCAAATGTAGCAAGCTTGTAGAAGGCAGTGGAAAAGTTCTTTTAAACTAAGTTTAGAAGTTGGGATTTGCAGAAGGAAGAGAAAAGAAACGAAAAATTAAAATGTTCTTAAATATGAAATGCATGTAAATTGTAATGAAATCGACTGTAATGGTTGTGAAGTAAATAGACTAGACTTAAATTTATGTCTTTTAATGAAGAATTAAGTTTAAGGTTACAAGATTTCCGTAGAGTTTGCAATGTGAAACCAAATAAATGAAGTCGGAACTTAATACTTCATCTGCTGCATATCAACCTGACCCTAGTTTTATTTGTGGATGTTGACAGCGATTCTGACATGAAAAGAATGAGTAAGACTCTCGGGGCTTCTAACGGTCCTAAGTTGGTAAGAAATTTTCCTCTTATTTTCAACCTCTTACTCTGGTTATTTTCCTCTCAACATTGATAAATAACTTTTCTTCTCATTTTCTCTGTTTTCTTTTTATCAAATTTCTGCTGTTTCCTCTCATTTTCTTTTCTTTTTCATTCTACTCATATCTATGAGAACTTCTTACGTTTCTTTATCTGTTAATGACACTTAATTACACAACCATTTCAAATGGAACTCCAGGGAAAAAAAGATTGCTTCTGAATTAGTTTGAACTTTACCAGTGGATCCAGAGTGATTGATCTTGGAGTTTTGGTTCCTTAATTAACAGGGTATGGGAGAATTAAGTGGTTCTATAAAAGCCAAGAAACAGCAGTCTCTCAGCTCGGAGGTCCAAAATTCTTTGAAGCAAGAGGTAGGAATATGGATTTGATCTGACTTACTGCTGTCTAGATTATATTCAGAACTTGTTGAGGAAGAATTGCTTCAGAAAGGTGTTAAGACACCGCCAGTATTTTTATTAATTAGATGTCCAACACCTCCGTGAAATTTGGGTTGCGCAAAAACTAAATACATGTAGAATGATTTGTAGAAATGCGTCCTGGTAAGCTTATTTCAGTGACAGACATTGCTGATACAGAGACAATGTCTTCATAAGACATGAAAAAAGTAAAAAAAAAAAACAAAAAAAGAGACATAGAGGCAAAAACGTAGAAAAGATAAATTTCCATGTGCTGAATTTAAGAATCCACAATTCAGAAGGTTGAGTTTTTATCTCTTGTTCTCCTCACAGGTTCTATATCTTCAGAAACAACTAGAGGCTCAATCTATGGTCAGTTCTGCACTAGAAAAGGGATTGACTAAGAGGCCTCTTTCTCAGGAGCCTTCAAACAAGGATTCAGCCACCAAGGTTTATTCTTTCTCCCTCTGCATGACATTAATGAACCAAGTTTCTAGACAGGCAATCCACATGCATCTTTTGTGCTTTTCAGAGATACATTTTTTGGTAATTGGTACTAATTTTCTTGCATTTTGCTTTCGTTTCTACTTCATCTCAGCCTGCCAAGGATCTGATCAATGAGATAGCAGTTTTAGAGTTGGAAGTTGTCAATTTGGAGAAGTATCTTCTCTCAATGTATCGAAAGACATTTGATGAAAGAGTCTCATGTATCTCCAGAGTGGACTCGCAATCAAAACCAAAAGCTGTCCTGCATAAAGGGATCTATCAGAAGGTCCCTGGACATGATATCACCACAAAGAATGAGATATTAGGGACAAAATCCAGCCATTTTCTGTTACCTCGAGATTTAGTTGATAATACAGTGAAGGAATCTGGTGAAACTTCAGGTGCAAAGACACTGCTGGACCCTAGTATTCTCCGCAGCCACTCCTCACTATCGTTACATTCAGCTTGTACTTTTAGAAATCCTCTATGGGAACTGTTGCAGAGGCAGTACACTCATGCCATTCCTTACCTTTGTCAATGCTGGAGGTAAGTTAAAATTTTAAAGGCAAGTGTATTTAAATTTTATATTTTAACATATTGAATTGAACGAGCTATTAACGAGAGGTTATCAAACTCACCTTGAGTACAGTTTCTTCTCCCAAGCTTCTGTCAATGTGGTGCATTTGCATATGGAAACTTTACCTGATAACTTCTCCATGATCTAAAATTTAACTTCTCAATCAACTTTATTAAAATCTCATCTGACAGCTTCCTCCATAATCTAATACAGTTCAAGTTCTCCATTAAGCTGTAGGTTCACTTTTGGAATGTTGGGCATTTTATTAAAACCGTTCTTGTAGTTAAGGAACCAGAGACCTTGGACAGAAATTTAGGGATAAAACTGAAGCATTTCTTGCCATGCATGTTGAGATAGGGGCCTGGATTTCATAAGAAATTTAATAAGAGACTTTGTCTACTACAGTTTACACCTAACTAAAATGTGAATTCCAATGTATCTGACCAGCGTGCCCGGGGTGCAACTATGAATGCGACCAGTCTGGCACAGCATCTTGGCACCAGCCTGGAGACTCCAAACTGGCTCTCTGAGGAGATGATTAAGTGCATATCAGCCATATATATTGAGCTTGCAGACCCCCCTTCAATTGATCATGGTTTACCTCTCTCTCCAGTGTCATCTTCCTCTGTTGCTGACTCTTCCCCACAGCATCAGTCCAATATTTGGAGCCCAGAAACAAGAAGAAATCCATCTTTCTATTCATCAATGGAGAGTGCTTTCAGCACTGAAGGATCAAATGAACTTGGTGGAGCTTATAGCACAATGATTGAGGTCCAACGGATTTGCAGAGACGGTCAGAGTTTAAAACGAGTGAAGAATATGCTACAACAGTTTAGGTGAGTCAAAATCTTCAATTTTCATTACCTTTTCTTGTCCTTCTCGTCTATGAGATAAAAGCTGCTGCAATTTTTTAACTACCAACTGAATTTTACTGCATTCATATTGCATATTCAGACAGTGCAACTGAAATTTGTGGCTGCTTTGAATTCTACGTTGTGGATATATGATAATACTAGTTGGACACATGATGATTTCAAAGTAGCTGCAGTTCATTCCTTTTAACCATTAGAAACTGTTGTCTTGCCTTAGTCGTCATGGTTTCAAACGTCTTAGTTACTTTTATCAAGAGGGACCTTTCCTATCACAGATCATTTGTTTTGCGCCTGGAAGAAGTCCATCCTGAAAAGATGAGACATGAGGAGAAGATTGCTTTTTGGATCAACGTACACAATTCCCTCGTAATGCATGTAATATTTTTCTGAACCTCTAGTAAGCTGATGGTCTGCTACCTTTATTGTTTAACCAACTTCATGTTTTGATGTTTCTGCAGGCATTCTTGGTTTATGGAATTCCACAAAACAATCTGAAAAGAATTTCTTTACTCCTCAAGGTGAGGACTCTTGATCTTCTTCTAAGAAGCAAAATACTGCCTAGTTTCGTTTTCCTAACTCCAAGGTTCTGAAATGTCCAGGCTGCATATAATGTTGGTGGCCATACCATAACCGTAGACATGATTCAGAATTCAATTTTAGGATGCAGACTGCCTCGTCCTGGACAAGTACTTCTCTTCCCTGCCCTTCATTTTCATACGAAACAAGCACCATTTCATTCAAATACTGCTTTTAATCTCCAAATTGTGAAGTGAAGTCATCGGATTGGGACCTCCAACAACTGCCCTTTTAGCTGACGACAATTGTTTCTGATTGCAGTGGCTCCAAGCTTTGTTTTTCCCAAAGGCAAAGTCAAAGTCCAGAGACACATGGAAAGCTTCTGCACTCAAGCATCCAGAACCTCGCCTATATTTTGCACTTTGTTCGGGAAGCCATTCTGATCCTGCGGTATGGTGATCTCCAACAACAACTGTTTCACCATTGACTAGTTTTTGCATGTTTCAGTACCTGATATTTGAATAGCTGAAATGGCCATGAAGTTGGCAAGTTATAGTCTCCATTGACATGTCTGCTCAATTTGATTTCATCTCTGTTATGAATCGTGGCTTGCCAGGTCAGAATGTACACGCCCAAGGGCGTTTTCCAGGAGCTGGAGGCCGCGAAAGATGACTACATCCATACTAACTTAAGGGTCCACAAAGAACATAAGATCCTTCTACCAAAACTGGTGGACTCTTTTGCCAAAAAGTCAGGGCTATGTCCGGCTGCTTTCATGGAGATGATAGAGCATTTTATGCCTCATTCTGCCAAGAAGAGGCTCATTCAGCAGCATCGACACGGAAGGTTCTGGAAGAAGATCGAATGGACTCCTCACAACCACTCGTTCAGGTATCTGCTGGGGAAGGAGTTGCTCAAGTGATGCTAAGCTCCCGGCCGGGTTAGTTAGAATTAGAATGATAGGTAAATGACAGCAAAAATAAGTTCTTGGTCTGAGTTTCTTTAGCAATATTGCGCAGCAGAAGCATGCCTTGTGAACTAAACTGGCTGATGCAGACTGAGCCATAGAGAGAGGACATTAACATGAATTCATCATAGAAGCTAGCATGCTCTGTAATGAATTGGTGTTAAAACCAGCAGCTGGTCTAGCTAGATGTTTCTTCCCTACAATGGCTTGCAAGTTTTGATTTGATTGTCATTCTTAATTTTGGGATACAAAATGTCTATATTATATAAGGGGTGATCATGAATGTTAATATGAGATGTTGATTGTAACTTATGATTTTTCCTGTTCATTGTGTAATGAAAATGTATTTAGTAAACTAATTGGGCATATTACAATTCGTGTGCACTAAATAAGCATATAAAAATTGGGCATGTTGCAATTCTTGCACGAAGTAAGCATATAAAAATATAAAAATTTATGTGTGAATTTGTCTCTAAAAAGATTTGAGATTCTGTCACTAAATAAGTATATAATTTCAATTCTTCTACACCATATAAGAAAATGATATAATTGGATATCTTTATATAATGGATATTATTAATATATATATATATAAAGATAATCATTAAAACAATGTGACAACAATATTTTTTTGTAAATTCTTTTAGTTAGTTTTTGCTATGAATATTGATTTAATTGACGAATATTTGTTTGTATTTCAATGTCAACCCTAATAAGATGGTCACAAATTTGATTCTTCACAATTGAGTAAAATTTACGTGAACTCAAGTTGAGTTAGTTTTAAGTATAATGTTTTTTTTCAAACTTGACTTGATTAAATTCTTATTTTTAATATTTGTTAATAAAATTAGAATATTCCTCCATATAAAACATGTATCACTGAACTTGTTTATTTTATTAAAAGTAAATTTAAAATAAAATATATGTTCTAAGGTGACAATTTAGGCTTAGCACATTCCCATACAATCTCTTGTTTGTTAGGCCGAATTAACTTTTTGCTTTTTTGAGTGATAAGTACAGGAAGACGGGATTCATAAACAAAAATATTTAAATAAAAATGATTGTGTAATAACATTATATACTACTAACCTCAAATGGTGGAGTTGAGAGTACGTGACATGACCTATTTTTTAAAGTAAATTTAGGCTCTATTATTTTGGGAGAAAGTGTTTCTTGAAAAATATTTGTTTATTTTTCAATGTTTGAAAATAGTAAGACACAAAAGTCAACAAAAATTAATTTTTATTAACAAAAAATATAACTTAAAATAGCATACACGTTGAGAAAAATGATTTCCCATTTGCTAGTTTTCCTTACCCTAAAGCGTCTCGTTTGACTTTTCTTTTCCAAAAACTTCTCAATCCACCTCTTTTGTGAATTTTTTCACTCTTTGTTTGATCGTCATTATCATCGGATTGTCTTATTATTTACCTTGTCATTATCATTTTTATCTCACATGTCTTATCATCATTGTTTATGTTATCGTTATTGTCTATGTTATCATTTGTGTTATTATTTGATCCCATTATTGACTCACTCCTCGACACTTTTTGTTTAATCATTCCCTCACTATATTCAATCATAATAAGCATCCAAATTCTCAAGTTTCAGTTAATTAGCAGAACACATTCAATTTTTTTTTTTTTTTCAAAAAAATACTTTCCCAAATAAACAGAGAAAAATTGTTCTTTTTCATGCGATGCGGTGCGGTGGGGATAGGATCCGGGAAGCCAGTCCAGTTCCAATCCTTTCGCCATCCCTCCTGGTTGCTAGCTATCATCACCAGTTCGACTGAAACTCCATTTATTTATTAAATATCTTGTAGTGATGCCATGGATGACCACTCAATGGTCAAAATCAAAAGATGCAGCCATCGGCAGGCGGCAATTGACTTTAATTGTATTTGGCCTCCATGCGCAGCACAGATGCATGCACTGCTTTGGAATCAATAAAATAAAGCCTCATCTGATCTGGTGCAATACAACTAAAACTTTTGCACTTAATCATGGCCGCCATCTGGTTCTTCTTCACCCTCCTTTACTGCCCTTAAAAGCCAGTTTTCTGTCTTTCCGATCCACAATGCCCAGAATTCCTTGAACACCGAATCTACTCCAAATTCGACTGCAGATCAAAATGCTCTTGTCGCACGGTCAGTGCTAATTAATTCTTCTTCTTGTGGGTTACTTCTTGATCATTGACTTGTTGTTTAGTTGGTTTGGAACTGTTGGTTGTTTAGGGGCTTCTACGCGCGCTGTTGTGGATTTCTCCAATACTGTTTCTGCAACAGAGAAGTCTGGCTCGAAATCCCTAGCTCGGTCCGTGGAGTTCTCGTGGGTCCGACGAGATGGGTCTGGCTCTGGGTGTAGACTTAAATGCAGAACTGCTCGAATGAGTCCAAGTGAGTTCTAATTTTCAATTTGTTTCGCCATTTATGTTAACTGCTTGTGGTTTTTGCATTCTTGATTTCCTTTCGTCTTCCTTCCTTCTGCTTCGGAAGTTGCTGAGAGGAACAGAAGAAGATTGGAAGTGAGAGGCTTCACGGAAGAGCAGGAGGCTCTGGTGGTCAAGTCATGGAATTCGATGAGGAAGAATACTGGGGAATTGGGCGTTAAATTTTTCTTGAGGTTACCCGATTGTTCGTTTAATTTCTGTGCTTTTTGTTCTTTCCATTTTGGATAAGCAGTTTTTTTGCGGTACAGGTGTTTGTAAAAATGACTGAATTAGGATTGCCATTCTAGCTGATGGGTTTGAGTTTGCAGGATCTTTGAGATTGCTCCTTCTGCGAAAAAGTTGTTTACTTTCTTGAGAAATTCAGACGTCCCTCCGGAGCAGAACCCCAAGCTGAAGCCTCATGCTACCACAGTCTTTGTTATGGTACATAATTCCTTTTATTCCAGCTTCCGCCATTGATTATGAGCTTTGTTGATGAGTAAGGTTCTGTTTATATTAGGTAGTTGTTTTGCATTTTATCTTTTGATAGTGAAAGGTTTAATCGCTTTCCTTTCATGAACATAGACAAAACGTGGGTAAATTGCCAAACCACGTAAATCTCTACATTCTTTCTCAATTCATATAATTAATCATCTCTTAGTGTTCAAGTTCATAACAGCAACCGTTTTGCTTGGCATGCTGCTAGCTGCTAATTCAAATTGACAAGTAGGAGAGAATTGTGAGAAATCCATTCTAGATCATTGTTCTGGCCGCTTGTTCATAATCAAATCTGCTAAACCTGGACCCGAATTTCTTGCTTTCTTGCTACCATTCGTGTTCCTTGACAACTCATAGAAGGGGAAGAAGAACAGCTTCGGCACGTTGGTTGTAGGACCGGATGTTTATTTTGTATAACAAAACGTTTTAAACAACAACAAAACAAGTTGCTGAATTCTGAAATTAGACTACAAGTAGTTGCTTTCTGGGTGAGCGTGAGGGTTTTCGGTAGTCTTGGCTAAGTGTATCATACTCTACTGCAGACTTGTGAATCAGCAGTCCAACTTCGGAAGGCCGGCAAGGTGATGGTGAAGGAGTCGAATCTGAAAGATTTGGGTGCCGCTCACTTCAAATATGGCGTAGCCGATGAACACTTCGAGGTGGTTATTACAAATTCCATTTATTTAATGAAATTACACCATGCTGTTTGGACATGGGTATCTCTGTTGGAATTGTGATAGCTGGTTTGACATTGCCCGTGAAATTTCTGCCGTCGTGAAAATCGGGAAAACAATTTAGCTTGAATGCATGTGTGTTGTGTTGTGTTGGTAGGTGACCAAGTATGCACTGCTGGAAACTATAAAAGGAGGCTGTTCCAGAGATGTGGTCGTTGGAGATGAAGAATGCATGGGGAGAAGCTTATGACCAGTTGGTTGCTGCAATCAAGAATGAAATGAAACCCTAATTATTCCTCCCCCTTAATTCCTCGAGGTTACAGCAGCATCTTCTCCTTCTTAGAGATTATTATTATTATTATTAAGAATAAGGAATCATGTTTCTTCTTATTGGCAGTCTTGGCCATTACATTATCAAAAAACATAACAGAAACAAGATGAGGTATCTATCCATCTATCAATTATTATTAGTTAGTACGTACTCTTATTAATATGTTGGTTTACATTTAACTTGCTTTCATCTAGGCAAGAGCAGAGTGGGTGTCGCTTTGTCATGTCATTTCATCTCTCTAGATATTTTAAATGACATTATTTGTAAATCTTCCATTCAATTCCAACCCATAAGAGCAGAGAAGTGACTTGACTGTGGAGGAGGAGGAGGAGGAGGAGGAGGAGGAGGTTATGGAGTATTTCTCTTCTTCTTTTTCCTAAAAATTGGCCTTCCTTTTGGGTTATTATTATTGATATAGATAGGTGGCTATTTTTTTGTTAAACTAAATAGTAAGTGAAACTTGAAATTTTTGTTTTATATAGTATTTTATAAGCATGTGTATTTTTCTAATTTATCATTGAAATTATTATTTTCATGAGGTAGACTTAACTTGAGAATCATTCCAACTATTTTGTGTATTCAGTTTTAAATGAGGTATCTTTTGGATTGGATTTTGTACACTTAATGAGCCTGAATTTGAAGCCCAAACAGCTGGGGCCCAATTACTTTCTGGCAAATGAAAAAGGCCATATGATTTTTTTCCGAAAAGTATTTATGATCATTATTTTTATTAAGAATTTAAGAGTATCTTTTTGTTTTTTTTTTTTAAAAAATGCTTTTTGAATTTACTTGTGTGAAAATTAATTTTAATATCATATAAAGGTGTTTATCTAGTCGCAGGTAATTAATTGATCAACGGAGTGCTTTGTCGTCGCATTTCTCATTTATTTAAGAGCCATTAGTATGAAAAAATTAAATAATTTTGTATTTTTATGATTTTATCTAAATATTTCAATTTTGATAATAGAAGCCCAATTTGATCGATTAATTGTAATTTTAGTCGCGATCCGAATCCGATTCGAGAGGTGTGTGCATCTATGAACATGACACGTTACCTGACATTTTAAAACATTTTAGGTAGATTTTACAAAAAATAAAATAAAATAAAATATATATTTTATATATATACATAGAAAGAATAAGTAGGCTGAGGATGGCGATGGCTACAGTAGATTTGGAAGCTAGAGGACCGGCGATTGATCTGGTCTTTCTTTCTCCTGCTCATGACGACAACGATCGATTTGAGCTTCCTTCTGTTTACGATCGCCTAATAAAAAGTGACCAACGACCCTTTACTCTTGCCGACTGATGTGACATCCTTTGTTGGCCGTCTCGCCCTCGTCGTCGATCGCTTAAATCGGGTTTATTGACATCAATGATTGACCATCAAGCTTCCAGATTCTAGATCTACCTCTATTGCCACCTCCAACCCAGTGTCGACCGATCATTGTTGTCATCTTCCTTTATCATTATCCTTGTCTCTGTCCTCCGCCTATTTTTATTTTTCATGTGTGTGTGTTATATATAACACATATATATATATTATTTTTTATGTGCGTCAACGTGGAACACATTTAAAATATTTTAAAATACTAGGTGAGGTGCCACGTTAATGGACTCACACGCCTTTTGAATCGAATTTAAGTCATAGCTAAAATTACAACTAATTGATCAAATCGAGCGTTTATTGTTAAAATTAAAATATTTAAATAAAATTACAAAAACGTGAAAAAAAGTTTGATTTTTTCATGCTATAAACTCTCTATTTAATCATTTATACACAAATATATACTTTTTTTTTTTTTTTAGAGTTGTTAAGGTTAATCAAGACCAACCCTAACAAACAAACAAAGTCTACCCATTCCCAAAGAATCTTAATAGATTTTCATGTTTATATATTATTTTAATTTTTAAACACAATAATATAACACCCAATTATAACTATGTAAATTATAATCCTATTCTGACTGATAAATAACAAATTTACCATGTATTATTAAAAGTAATATTCTTATTCGTATCGAATAACAATTTATGTTGTTTGACGTTAATATTGTAACATAAATTATGATGAAATTGTGTGGGACCCACCCATGGGGTGGGTAGTAAAATTGTGTAGGACCCACCCATCGGGTAGAATTCACCCACCCATTTTGTCACATCAAATAACATAACATTACTCGTATTATTAATACCCACTTTTACCTAAAAAATTAAACTGCACCTTTAACACTGAATATTCATTTAAGATTTTTCAAGCGTCACAAATATGCAAGGGAAAGGGTTTGCATTTCAGCAGTGCAGAGACTATTTGGTTTAGCAATTTGATCACTTATAAGCTGTTTTCAAGCTATGTAGCATTTTATGGTTAAGTGTTTGACAACAATAATTAGCTTAAAAGCTTTATAATAGCATTTGATAAAAGTTGGTGTCCTCAGCTTTGGCAAAAAATGCTACTTTGTTTACCAACTAAAATATTATTTTGCCTTCAAATACTTCTCCTTATTATTACCGTTACATCTTTATTCTCCCTTGCTCTCTTCTCCCATCATCTTTTCTTCGCCACCATTATTGTTGTTGTCGCTGTCGATGAGTCAACCATCACTGCATCTAGTTCCAGATCTGCCGCCACAAGCCCTTTCTTCATTATCGTCGTCGCACCTTCTCCATTATTGCCGTCACCATCGCCCATCTAGGCCACACTGCAAGTTGCTCTCTTACGATGGGTCGCGCCATCACCGCTTTTTTTTTTAAATCTGCTGTCGCAAGCCGTCTTCGGGTTTGGGTCGCGTCATCACCTACCGCCTCCTTCTTCTTCAAATCCGCCATGGTCGTCACCTTGTGGGTCTCCTCTTTGGTGGCGCCATTATCACCTTGTGCTTCTAGATTCGCCGTCAAGATTCTTCTCTAGATCAAGCATCGTTGTTGCCTTCACTGGTGGGTCTCTTTCTTGTCGCTAGATTTCTCTCAACATGTAATTATAAGTATTTTATTAATTAAAAAATAATTTATAATTTATTTCATAAAAAATAATATTTTTATGAATTTTAATTATATTATTTACTATCATATTTATTTTAATTTTTTTGTCAAATTCTATTAATTTTTACAAATCAAACATATAATTATTGACTTATAATTTGTTTCATAAAAAATAATATTTTTATGAATTTTAATTATATTATTTACTATCATATTTATTTTAATTTTTTTTTGTCAAATTCTATTAATTTTTACAAATCAAACATATAATTATTAATTGATAACTTAAAAATAAATTTATTTAAACATATTATCTATTTAAATGCTTTATAACTTTTATACTAAAAACTAATTATTTAAAAGCTCAATTAAAAAAGGGTAAGCCAAACGTCCTCTTAACCAGACCTCTTCCTCTTATTCGTCGAAGGCGGTGGTTCGAAGTTCAAATCGGCGGGATCTGGTGTGGTGCGTTCTCCCAACAGGGCCTCTTGAATCGCGATCCCTCTGAAATCCAAGGTCTTCCCGGTAACGACTACGAAATTTCTCAAAACAATTTCATTTTATATTTTTTTGCTAGATGCTAGGTTCCTGCTTTTGACGCGCGTCTATAGACTCGACTGGTGATAGGGATATCGTCATCGACTTACAGACAACGGGAAGTAAAAATGTCATAATTTGTGGTGATCTATAGCTACTCTTACCGTAGAAATTTTCGATTTTGCTTGTGGTGTTGTAAGATTTCAGATTCCGATGCTAGGGTCAGTTGTTGTTTGTCGGACTTGTTATTCTTTGTACGTGAATTATTCGCAATCTGGAGGCATTTGGATATCAATCACATGGAGAGGTATGTAGCTGGTCGCCCTGGGCCCTGGCTTTCCCTTCTGTTGGCCCTAGGGTTTTGAGAATATTAAGGCGGTGACGTCTTGAAGTTAATTGGGAACCATCTGAGATTAGACATTCAGATCGGTGTAAATTGTTATCTTTGCTGGTGTTATTATTATTATTATTATTTTTATTTTGTTGGCTAGTAGGACTCAAGTGTTGGTGTTCATTAAGGAATCAAACAAATGGTGGCCTATTTAAGGTTCCATTGCCAGATCCTTGCATGCACACTATAAATTATCTCTGCTATCTAGTTACATATTGTGAACATGGTCATTCCCTCGCTTCTGAGATATATATATATATATATTTCGGTAGATTATTGCTGATTCCTTTTTAGTACTGAATCAGTAGTAGTGCTCGTCTTTTATTACTAATTATTTGTATTAATGTTTTGGCAGAGAAACACAGGGAGATGGATCCAAATTCAGTTAAATCAACCCTATCTAATTTAGCATTGGGAAACGTAATGGCAGCAGCAGCTCGTGACTACCAAAAAGTGGGTTCTTAACTCTCTCTCTCTCTCTCTCTCTCTCTCTCTTAGTGGTGATGTGCTCATCTCTGTTCTGTTTTATTTTTTTAATCATATTGATTATTCAATTTAACTTGAATCAACCTATATTTGATATTTTTTGTTTGCCCATTTTCATTCATCTGTTGCTAGTTTGTTTATTGACTTCAGTCTGTCTTTGTGCCCTCAAACTTGGGATGATAAGAGATGTAGTCAGCTAGGTTGAAGTTCTTTCAGTCTTTTTCATCTTGATATTGTTTTTAAATAAAAAAAGTGGAGCATAAAAAAAAGAAAAAAAAAACTAAAAGTTAAAAGGATTAATGAGTTTACGTTTCTTTCATGTTTATCATGAATCGCATTAATGAATGGCTATTCTTTTGTTTTAATATAAAACTCTGTGTGTGTGTGTGTGTACATACGTATATATCTTCTAGTGTTACCAAGAAAATTATAATCCTTAAGCCCCCTAATTATTTCAAAAACATAGCATACTAAGTTTCTTTTAACAAGCTAAAGGTCTTCACATAATTCAATATCTTTTCATTTGCTTCTAGATGCTTAGACCTAATCAAGGGGAAGCTTGCCCTGCTAATGATAGAATGTGAGTTGTGGTATGCTTGTAGATAGTTCTTCTGTTTTTATGTGATGTATCTATGCATGGTTGGAGACAGCTTGTTAGTTTTGGCAGTAACTGTGACAGTATGTTTTAAATTTTGCATGGGCTCATTGAGACCTGAGATCTTTTTCTTTGTGAGATTTTGAACTTGAATCTTTTCAATGATTTTTGGCAAGCAGCCATGTGTGCAAGAAGTCAACAATATACAGGCAATACTAACAAATGTGTAGTGCATGCTTGCACAATTTAGTTGAGTTGATGCTCCTTATACCAATTCCTGTCATCTTTTGCAACCTACTGAAAACAAGTGTATAGGGTGATTGTCTAAGTTGCAAGTCTACCAAAAGCATTTTAAATAGATATTGCTCTGGATTTTTGTGTTTGGTTGTCTGCCTAATTTATTATGTAGTGATTCACTCAAGAGAATTTGGTTTGACTAGATATGTTTACGAAATAATGTACTACTAAATTGTTAAGGCAGCTTCTAGTTTGGAAAATTGTTATTGCTTCTTATGGTTCCATTTACTGATCTTATAGGAACTGTTAGCTCAAGGAAAAGCACAGGCTTCCACATCAGTTAATCAGGAGGTTGATCTTGATGAATTGATGGATGTAAGTTGAATTTTGCATCTTCGTGCATTTCACTTATCTACATGAATCCGCATTGCTTTACTAGGTTTGGGTCATGCTAGGATCCTGAGCTGGAAAAATTGCACTCTGAAAGAATTGCTGCTCTAAAGGTTAGATATTTTAAGCCTTCTTCTATTTGACAAGTTAGCATTCTTAGTCCTACTCAATTCATCTTCGTTCAGTTTTGGAAACATTACCAAGTTGGGAAAGCATCATTGTTTAATTTATTTGACTAGAAAGAAGCTGAAAAGAGACAAACATTGAAGAACCGGGGACACGGGGAATATAGAGAGGTTACTGAAGGGGACTTCTTGGGTGAAGTTACTGGGAGTGAAAAAGTGATATGTCACTTCTACCATCGGGAATTCTATCGATGCAAGTAAGTACTTCACACTTTCACTTTGCTCTCATCATAAGCACATGCACAACTGGATTCACCATTGACTTGGATGCCTTTTCCCTGCCTGTAAACATCCTTCTTATTAGTTCATTGAGTTTGAGCACAGTTGGTGTATCCATCTTACAGATTATAACATGTGCAGATATTTCTTGATTTATGTTTAAGTCTTTTAAATACTGTTCCAGTCAAGTAACTTTGGGGTCTGAGGGTTTTTATAGACATGTTACTCACGCTTATCTATTAGGATTGTTACAGTTTGTAGCCCAAAGCTAATTTTCGCTATTCATGTGATATTTGCTAAGATACTAATTACACTCTTTTGTATAAATTATGGAGATGCCAAACAGATTTTCAAGCAAGGTCATACTCATTTGCTAAGCTGTAAACTCTCTGACCAATTTCTTGTGCAGTATGGAATGAGTGTGCTAGGTTTTGAATTTCTATGTTTTTCATTGGCAATAGTTGGTTAATGATCTTTGAAAAAAAATTGGCTAACTACACCCTTACCCTACAGGCATATGGAAGGAAAAAAATATTAAAAACAGCAACAAAAAACAGGACAGAATCAACCATCTAGATAGAATAACCTGTTTTTGTCCTTTTGATATTTGACCATGAGTGGGTTAATGAGGATCTATTAATTCTGTTGTTGTGGTTGTGCAACCTACAATTTTTCAATTTTATTTATGATGTGGATGTTGACCCCATTCTTGGGATTTACATATTTGTAGAGAGTAGTTGTATCTTTCTGTGTAATGAAATTTCCGTCAAATTTCTTTTTCTTTCTTCACTGCTGTTTGCCTTAGTAACATTGTTCAAGGTTATTATAACCAAAGATATTAACTCTGTGGGTGATGTTATTGATTCAACTCAACTAAGCCCTTGTCCCTGGAGTTTGGGTTTGCTATGTGAATCATATTTCAGTATTTCATTATGTCAGGGAAAGAAATTTATGATAACTGGTGAAAACATGGCAACAGATTGCATGGTATTGCTAACTTACAACTATCTTAACTATTTTGTTCTTATTAATCTCAAGACATTTTATTTTATCACATATGCTTATAGTGGCCAAAGTTTGGAGTTTGGACAAAGAGAGCATAATTAAAATCCTTAATGTCCAATTGGCAGATCATCCAAGTGGGATTTCTTTCTTCTTTCCTATTTTTTCTGTTATATTTTGAGCTCCACTTAGTATACCAAAGATTATTTTTGCAATATTATAGAAAGAGCTCCACTTATATGCTGAGTCTATATCTTTTTCTAAGGGTTTATCTTTCACATGATCTTTTATTCACATCTGAGACTTTAGGTAATCATTAGAATGCATAACTTAATATGCAGGCAATTCATGCAGACTGCATGTGCATGTGACTAATATTACGAGTTTCGTGCCACCATGTTGATGGATCTTTTGTAGGATAATGGACAAGCATTTGAGGCCCCTTGCACCAAAGCATATTGACACCAAGTTCATCAAGTTAGATGCAGAGGTCGGTTTTTGTGGGCATTTATGTTCTCATGCTCTAGTATATAATACAATCTTCACTTTTTGGTTCCAATCATTTGTATAACCTTTGAAATTAAATGCAATGTTAAAATCTTATCATTTTAAATGCAGAATGCGCCTTTCTTTGTTGCCAAACTTGCAATAAAAACCTTGCCTTGCGTTGTATTGTTCAGGTCAGTCCATTTTCATTGTGTTCTGCTTTGTCCTACCTTTAGCATTTCCTATGCCAAGGTAGATCAAATGTTTTGCTGTGTAAATTTAATATGGCTGCAACCTGGTTAAGCTAGAACTCCAATCCAACCTTTGTTCGCTACTTGATGGTAACACTACATATGCCCTAGGGTTTTGGTTAGGCTTGGTCGGAGTATCACGGAAGATGACCAACCTGAACATCTCCTGTTCATTTTGATGACGTTGTTATAAACATAAGGAAAAGGGGACAGAAAAGAAATGTGTCCAATTTAAATGTTTAGCACAAATTTAAAAGAACATTAAAACTTAGTGATCAATAAATTATCTATATAATAGAGATATCACCACCCAAAAAGATTGTAATCTAATTTTTTGTTACAATTTTGAATGATTAATTATATAATATCCATAAAAAAGCACAACGGCAACATCACCAGCCTTATCCTACCACGCGAGATTGACTACATAAATTCTAGACATCTAGTCATTTTTATCCATGGACATATTCTCTACAAGGCTATTATATCCATGCCATGTTTAATTTTTTTTTTTCTCTTCCTCATTTGCTACAAACTTCCTCACATTTGTGCTTTATCAGTCTTCCTCTCATACGTCCAAAGCATATTAATAGCATCTTCCTCAACTTCTCTAACAAAACACATAAAAAGGAAAAGAAAAAAGAGCAAGGACTAGAAGCTTTCAACTTTAAAGTAGTCTATTTTTAATGCCACATAGTTGATGTGTCTCACAACTTATAACACTGGATATGCCTTCAGGCTTGTTTGACAGGTTTTCCTTGGCATGCTTGACAAACAGACATGTCAGATTTAGGTTTGAAACCTATTTCCAAGTGCACATGCTTTATATCTTATTGCAAGTTGAGGATTTTATTCATGGAGACTTAAAAGTTATATTTTGATTAATAAGATATTGAGCCTGTTGCATGTGGATGGATGGAAAGCAGCTTCTATTCATGGTGCATCAAAAAACCTGACACGTGTGTGTTCGTTTTCAATTTCTTTGCCTGATGCATTTCTTTTTGGCCTATCTAAAAATGTCCAATTTGATTTTCTTTTTTTTTTTTTGAGTTCAGGTTGGGTAGTTAGGTTTAATTGTTGGTATGGCTTAATTCACATGCAATGCGCTTTAAGTTTTTGGTTTGAGCTAAGGAGTCACAATCTCGGATGTGCATTATAGTGTGGTATTGCATCCTTAAGCTTTGCAAAGACTTGTCACAAATGCCACGTTTGCAATATCTCTTTCAGGAATGGAGTTGCAACAGATAGGCTGGTTGGGTTTCAGGACTTGGGGGGAAAAGATGATTTCACCACAAAGACTCTCGAGGCTCTACTAACAAGAAAAGGTAAGACCAAGTTTGAATCAGTAGCACTACATTTGGATAGAGGGATAAGTCCCTAAAACGACCTTATCATTTCACAGGTATTATTAGCGAAGGTAAAAGAGATGAAGAAGATGAGGAAGAGGATTATAATGAAAACAAACGCCAGACAGTAAGATCGTCGTCCTCTGTGAATATAGGTTCTGATTCTGACTGAAGAAGAAGGTTAACTGTTATGTATTGATTATTAGTTGCCTTCCAAATGTGTACTCACTTGTGTTGTACCACCACATTTGTCTATGTGTCTTTACCATTTAGACCCCTTCATCATCTAATTGTTTTTATAAAGAGAAGAAATCTGGAGTTTCACTCAAGAACTTTGTCGAAATTTGGCCTTATCTTCAGCTTTTGTATTGCGAACCTAAATTTAACCATCTAGGCGGTGGTTTCCCCTCCTATTCAATGTAGGTGGCTTTGCTAGGGGGTGCCATAAGGCCTGTTTGGATGAAAGGAAGTGACACAATGGCACCGAGCTTTACCTCACTTGTATTGAAAATTTCAGTTGTTCAGCATGCATATGTAAGCTTGCTCCTGCTGCCCTTCGTTCTTGTCGTTTTATACGTTTTCATTCGGATTTCCGTTGGACCATGGTAGTTAGGTAGGTAGGTAAGAGGCCATGATTTTCGTACCAAATTGAAATTGCTTGCTATTTAAATAAATTGTGGTTTCACCCTAGCGCATAGCCTCTGATTGCACCATATTTTGGGGAAGAATTTCCGGATTTAAGTACATATTCTTGTATGAGATTTGTGTATGTTTCGTCTGCATCAGATGAAATAAAAAAAGTACATAGTGTTAGCCCCAATAAATTGGTCACTATCTTCATAACGTTATCAACCGGAACTGACCTATTAATGGCTGGAAAGATGTTTGCTATATTCTCACAATATCAGGTTAGTCTCCACAGTAAGACCAATTTGGGAAGGACTTTTTTAAGTTAAAATATATTTCTTTAGAAAAAATTTCTTTAATAAGTTATATTTAGGGACAACAAAATTGACAGATTAATGTCTTTAAAAGTTTGATAATTAAGATGGCAGGAAAACATTTTTAATATGCTGTGATATTATTATACTAAATAAAAAAAAATTAAGTTTGAATCTAGTTATTATTAGTTAATAATATATATAGCTAACGAGTAACCTTGGATCAGATAACTTGAATCTAACCTTGTATAAATTATAATAATACACTAACATTAAATTAAATATCCATGTATCATATCCACACAGCTGGCCTACCAAACCAAACTATTATTATTATTATTATTATTATTATATGTGTACATCATGTATCAGATCCATGGCACCTGCAATTATTAGACATGCAGCTGCAGCTGCAGCATGCATGTATTTTGGCACCGTCGTGCATGCATGCATAGATGGTGACGTGACTAACCAAACCAATTGCATTGCCTTAAATTTGTGATGGGTGAGGCATAAATACTGTACTTTTTAGTAAAAAAGTCTTGTGTCATTTTAAAATTTTAAAATGTTTTATTAAATACATATAATTTAAAAAAAATTATTAAAATTATTTTTAATTTATACTAAATTAAATGTATCTATGTACTTTATTAAAAAAAAATTAATAAGTGAAATTATTAAACAATTTTTAGCAAGTTGAGGTGTCATATGACGTTTTTGATAAGTACAAAAGTGAATTTAATTTAATAAAAATTAAAATATATTTAATAGTTTTATTTCTTTGAAATAAATGTGTCTAATTGAAGGTTTTAAAAATTTAGGATGCCAGATTACTTTTTTGCTAAAGTATAAGAGTACATTTATGCCTTCATCCAATTTGTGATTATTTTTCAATTTTCTTTATTTGTTTCTAAAATTTTAAAAATAAACAGACGAAAATATTCATTTAGTTTTGTGGCTTTATGTTTATGAATTTGAACATAAAATTAAACAATTCACTCTCACTTTTCAAGAGATTTTATAATTATATTAGAAATATTGTGTTGCGTTAAAAATAATATAATTATCAGTTCCTATTAAACCAATACTATTATTATATTAAAAAAAATTAAACACAACATCTAATTATAGGTTTATTTTTAAATTTTCTAACTTAAAAAGCGAAAGCTAAATACGAAAATATATAAACCATAGCAAATTTAACAGGAACCTTCAACCTTAGTAACCAACTCATCATGCAAATTGAAACATGATTACTTTATTGCATGGGTATAGCCATGCAAATTGACATATGAAGAGTACTGAAGGAACCACTAAATAAGTTAATTACTTTTATTTTCCGAGTTAATTTAATCACCAAAAGGGCGATCAATTTAATCATTATATTTCAAAAAATATAAAATAAACCATTTTACTTTTAAATCCAATGTCACATTATTCATTGTGATAGATATTTTTTTTTTTTAACAATTCAACTCTATAACGCTACACTGTTATAAATTTTTACTTTAAAAAACTTGGTACACACTTATAATTTACATATTTTTAAAATATAATAATCAATTTGACCCATTTCAATGGTAAAATGATATGTATGACCCTTTTAAAAATAGAATAATTAATTTAATTTTAAAATAAAAATATAATATTTCTTTTAACACTTCCCCCCGATATAAATATATATTGTAAATGGCATCTTGGTGGTTGGTTAGTGGGAGTGTGATTTTGTTCACCTCATTTAACAAGGGTTAAAATAATCTCATCAATAAATTAATGACCTCTCATCTCATTTTTTCCTCTTTTTCTCCTTTTCTTTCTTTTTCTCCACCAAGCCTCGCGTTGCCTTCCTCTTACGGGCCAACCAGCACTGTATCCTTGCCACCTCACCTCATTTCACTGGCGGTGAAGAGGGAGGATGCAGTAGCGAGAGGGTCAGTCAATGATGAGAGAAAAATGGCGAGAGTAAGGGTAAGGGAGAGGGATGAGAGAAAAATAAGGTGAAAAAAAAATTTAAAATGACTTTTTTACCCCCAAACTAGCTGGGGTAAAGTTACCCCGTTAAGGGGTGGGGCGGGGACCAAGGTCGCACTCAGGACTCGCCCAAACGCACCTCATCATTAGGGGTGTTCAAAAAAATCGGTGCACCGCGAAAATCGGTCAAATCGAACCGAACTAAATCGAATCGAACGATTTTTTTTTTTTTTACGGTCGAAAACTGTTTGGATTCTGTCCAAATCGCGCAGTTTGCAGTTTGGACAGTTGGCGGTTTGGTTTTAAACCGAACCGCCCAAGAAAATAATAATAAAAATTATTATTATAAAAATCTAATAATTGGTAGCCCCATCTTATTTATTTTTTATACTATTTTGTCTTTATTTTTTGCTCCTATTTATTTATATTTAATTATCTTTATTTACTAATATTTGTCTTTATTTACCATTTTTAAATATTTTTTTAGTGATTTTAAGTAGCATTTCAAACCGCAGTAAATCGCACCAAACCAGACTGCAAATGCGGTCTGGTTTGGTGCAGTTTGGCCGAACCCAAATCAGACTGCGATTTGATTTAGTTAAAAAATCGCCCTAACGATTTAACGTGCTAAAAATGATTCAGACCGGCCAAATCATACCACGAACACCCCTACTCATCATGCATGTCATGAGATGACACACCAACTCCTAGCTTTAGCTTTCCGTGGGGTTAGAAGAATTTAATGACCCTTTATCAAATAATGCTATATATATAATATTTATTAGAGTTTTAGTTTCGTCCT
This sequence comes from Diospyros lotus, assembly GCF_014633365.1. NCBI lineage: Eukaryota > Viridiplantae > Streptophyta > Magnoliopsida > Ericales > Ebenaceae > Diospyros > Diospyros lotus. The sequence goes on along the minus strand of NC_068338.1, from coordinate 40,859,269 downwards.
AAGAGATTATATTTTATTTTTTTTATTCGAGGTTTAAATTTTTATATACTTAATTTCTTAATTCACATGATTTGTAAATAACTATGCATATTTGTAAGTTTATCTAATGTATATTTAAAGAATACATAATCGTTTCTAGTTTTATCTATATATAGTATTATCTGTTTTTGTCTATATTATTATTATTATTATAAAATATATATATATATAAAAGAAATCTATCACGTAATATTATTTGATAAATTTAAAATGAGATGGGATTTACATGTCATTTAATAACACACAAAAATATATATATATATAAAAATAATATATATGATTTTCCATTATATACCAGCCAAATTAAAGAACAGAACAGAGAGTAACCATTGCATTGCGGAGGGAGAAAGAGAGAGAGAGCCCTGCCCTGAGCCGGTGAGCCCATCATACTTACTTGCTCTCCGCTTGGCGGATCTTATCAAAGATATATTTTGATCAAATAATAATAAAAATCAAAATTTATGTAGCCTCCGTCCCGTTGGTTGATGAACGAATGATCATCTTCTTGTTACTGCTCTTCCGTAATCATACTCAACTCTCTTGTCAGTACACGCGCTTTCACCAACCCCTGTCGGCGGCCTCCACCCGAAACAACCGTCGGCCTGAACTTGACATCTCTCTCAACGTCAACCCTTCCGCCGCCAGAATTTCCGGTACAGTACTTGCGTCCACAGCCACCCCGGGCAAGAGCCAGACTCGCTTTAACTGCCAGAGAAGCCATGTCCTCCGCCAGCAGCGGCCGAGACAACCACCGCAGCGGCAGCGCAAAGTAGAGCTGGCCGGGCTGAAGCTCCTCGTCGTCGTCCAGGGAGGAAACGAAGTCGTTGAAGTCCATTTGATCTGAGTTGCAGAGAAACGAACCCGGGTTTTGTTGCACTACATCGGAGACCTTCACCGGAGACGAGAACTCTTGCAGCTCGCCGTCGAAAAAGATCAGCTTTGCCGTGGCTGCCGCCGGACACTGGCACGATCTGCAATTACCCATCAATGAATGGAGAATTAATTCCTGAAGATCACAACTATGATTTCACTTAGAATACGGAGCCGATCTCAAGATGGCCCTTTTATATATGTACATACAGTAACGCGTTTAGGGGAGAGAGAGAGAGAGAGAGAGAGAGACGTTATTTCTTGTGAGCTTCTGGGTGGTCGTAGTTTTTTTTTTTTGTATATATTCCACATAAAAAATTGAAACCCATATCATAATAATATTTTTATAAATATATTCTTCCTCATGTATAATCATTACTGAATTATACATCACACATGCATATATATATAAGGAGAAACTGATGTTCAAGTGGTATTTTTATATAGAACAATTATTTAATAAAGTGATCTAAAAGGGGCTTTTTTTTTAATAATTATTAAGACTACTTTGATGCATGAGAATATTAATTACTGTATATTAATCTTGAAAATGCTAATTAATTCTATTAGAATCTTTGACGACAAAATGAAAAAGAAATTCTATAACAATAGTATTAATTAATTCTATATATATATATATCTGAATTATACAATAATTAACAAGCCCCCTTCAGTTCCATTAAATATATATATATATATATACATTAAGTATTAATTAAATATTAATATATATATATATATAAGAGGTCTAGAAGCAGCATGAGAATGTACTCACACGTTTTGGACTACAAGTACAAGAGCTTGTTCAAACAAAGGCTTCCATTAAAAAAAAGTCTGGAGGCCCCACAAATAGCATGATGCATGCATGACTTGATTGACCCCATAATACCCCATCCCAATGGGCAATAGCCGAAGAAACAACCAAACTAACACATAATAATTATTTATTATATGTAGAATCCATGCATCATGATGAGATTAATTTATAAATATTGGATCAATCATTAGAAGCAAATTAAAAAGATATATAGATAGAGATTAATTAAGGAGGTAGGTATAATTAGGATATGATATAATTGAACTTAAAAAGTACATTTTTTTTTAAAACATTTTATGTAACAGTCAAATCAACCCATATATATATATATATAATAATAATAATAATAGAAAAAGAATAACGGTATATAACTTAGACCATTTAGTCATAGTCGTAGTCATGTGATAAGAAAAGCAACAAAGAAGAGATATGGACTAATTGACATTTTGAAATTATAAATGAATAGATCGATGCGTCGTCTAAGTCCCGTTACTTTAATTACTTTTATTTATTTATTTATTTAAGAGAAACTACTTAATGTGTGTACACGCAATTACAATTTTTACAAATACAAAAAAACTAATTAAGTATATATTTTCAATTTATCTAACAAAATAAAAAATAAACTAGTCTTTAAAATAATATATATATATATATGTATATAAATAAAAGACCAAAGCACTACTCCCAGATAAGGTTGGCAATAGTTAGTTTTGGTTTCGATTTTTGTCAAAACTATAATCAAATCAAACTTAAACTACTAAAATCAAAACCAAATCATTATTCATTAGTTTTAAAAATTAAAAACCCTAACCAAATCATTCGGTTTCGGTTTGATTTCGATTTTAACCATAATTTTTTTAATTGCCTTCTTCTTATATAAAGTTACAAATTAACTTCAAACTTGTTGGATATAATTATTTTATTGATAAAAATAAAATAATTTAAGATTATATTTTATTTTTATTTATTAATTACTTTATAAATGTTAAATATTTTATATATTTATAATACATTATTTAAAATACTTGTAAAAAAATGTATTAGTCAATATATATATTATGTGTATATATAATATATATATATTTAATATATTATATATGCGTATTTGGTTCGGTTACCCACACATTCGATTCGGTTTCGCTTTGAGTTTTGATTTAAATTTAATGAAAATCATAACTAAACTATACTCATTGAAACTTGTTCGATTTTTTTTTAAACCAAATCATTACCCAATCAAATAATTTTAATTGCGTCGATTAGTTCGTTCCCTCGATTTCGATTCCAATTGTCATCTCTGGTCGAGAACCATTATATATCTATCTTGAATGAAATATGAGTGGATTAAATAATTTATAAAATGTCTTTTTCCATCCCAAACATAATCGTTAATTAAAGATCCGTTCTTTTCTGGGCACGCACATGCAATACAAGTCTGTTTACAAGTTATCAATTATCATCTTAATTTCTCCCCCACTACCAGACTAAACAATTTTACAGTAACTGATAACTTGCAATTGGATTTAGCACAGCGCCAAGATGATCAATACCGAACACTACTTGGAGATCAGTGAACCCACAACGCCTGCTATGAGAGTCGTCGGATCTCCCAGAACGGCCGACACCACAAATTGCAGAGCCAAACCAGCCATTTCACACCCTTTCTTCACCTTCCCTTTACTTTTCTTCTGATTGTGGTAGCTCTGAATCCCGCCATTCAAACTAGGAATAATCCGACTGTCTACCATCCTACTACCTCCGCCGCCGCCGGCGATTCCATGGTGACCAAAGTAGATGTCATGCCAGTTCTCTACCAGCATCTCCTTGACACAAGCAACGTGGAAATTGTACTTCTTGCAGGCGGAGCGGTAGCTCCAGCTGCCGCCCTTCCGGCCGCAGCGGTGGCAGGAGGTGCCTACCTTCCTGCAGAGGTAGAGCTTGACGTGCCCGTCCTGGAGTACCTGTTAACAAAAATTAACATGCACATACGGTTTCAGGAACGTTAAAAAATAAAATTTTCCATTAATTAATGTAAGCCCGCGTAACGGCTCCCGTACCATCGGGAGCTTGGCGCAGCAGGGGTGGAGGTCGAAACCGCAGGAGCGGCAGTGGTAGACGAAGCCGGCGACGTCCCGCTCGCAGGCGTTGCAGTAGCGGGGGATGGTGCCAGGCGGCCGGGGGAGGAACTGGAACGAGCATTTGGTGTAGAAAGGGTGGAGGAGGGTTGGGGGCGAGGGGATGAGCGCGCAGTGGACGTGGAGGTCGAAGTCGCAAGCGCCACCGCCCCCACTATTGCCGGAGCACTTGTAGCGAGAACCTATGCCCACCTCCTTGCAGCCGTCGCACTTGAAGGGGACCTCGGAGTAGTGGTACTTGAGCTTGTGCTGTGGGTGGCTGAAGTGAAACATCTCATTGATGTATTTCATATTGTCTCCTAGTTAGCTAGCTAGCTAGGCTTACAGCAAAATAAAACTCTGACCCCAACTGCCATATTTATAATCTAATCCAAGTAAGTAAGATGATTGTTTTGGGTCGAAATTATTTTCACAACTTAAACTCATCATCTGTCTTTCAAACTGATAAAAGATAGGATATTAAGGTGGGTAATTAGGCAACGAGCCATATATAGCTAGCTAGGTTTGGGTTTGGCCCTGGGGCTTGTGGAGGAAGCGATTGTGGAGGGGATCTATGCTGGATGGAAAATGAGGGTTCAAAGGAATTAATTTTCCGCCACGGACTCGTCATGATGTGGAAAGGACCGGCAGAGAGCATATTATTAATTGCTTCAAGGAATACGAATTTTCACTTTTAATTTGGCTATATAATATTTATCTATCTTTTGTGTATATATATATATATATATAAAACTTGTGCTGTAAATGGGTCTATATATTCAATAATATTCATTCATTCAGTTCAATGCAATTAAATTACATTAATTCTGTATAATTAATTTCGGATAGTAAATATTATTTATTAATTATATTTGTTTCAAGGCAATTCATTAATGAGATGGCATTTTAATTTTATCCATCGGAATTGATTCTCTATTATATTGGACAAAGAAGTTGGTTAATCCACCAAAGGAAATCATAGAATTGATTCCTCAATCAAATATTACGTATTTGGAAGGAACTAGTAGTAGTAGTAGTAGTAGTAGTAGTAGTAGTGTTTGAGAGAATAATTCTAGCTAGAATATCATCTTAAATCAAAATTCCATACATATAATCTGACGCCATCATATGTTAAAATTTTTAAATTCAAGAGAAATTCGAAAAAATGGCATACACACAGATCGAGGTCATTTGAAATAACGTAAAAAATGGGGGTTGGAAAAGAATGTTTTTTGAACGTTGAATGTTATATGTTGGAAGAAGAAGGAGAAGGAGAAGAGAAGAAGAAGAAGCACAAAATTAGGGGAAGATAGATATGATATAATATGAGGGGAAGCCCTTTGACTGCTCTCTTTTTGTTTGTTTGTTTGTTTTTTTCTTTTTCTTTTTCTAATTCTGCCTTTTCCTTTTTGTTTCTTTTAGGTACAGTTAAAGAAACATATCACATATGCTGGAGCATTGCATTTTTGGTACAATTTAAAGAAACACGAACACAGATATGGGTTGGATTTTGGAGACTGGACAGTTGCTTGGTTCATGTGCTCTGGAATAATAATAATAAGGGGAAACTAACTTTAATGTCATCATCATATCTAATGTCATATATATATATATATATATACTTGCACGTCTACTCACTCACTCACTCATCATCATATATATCATCACTTGCATTTGCATCGAATGGAATAATATAAGGGGAAACTTTTTCATAATTGATTCTTCTTCTTCCTCCACTCTTTCCTTCCATCCATCCATGGTTTTTAATCCCATCCATCACCCAAAGATATATATATATATATATTTTTTTTTCTAGTATAGTATATATAAGATTTATAAACAAATTCGAATACGATATATAGATAGGTAGACATATGGACCCCACACCCCCCTTTGTTTACCCACAAAAAGTTTTATTTTATAATAATAATAATCAAGTAATGAATGTTTCTTAATTGTTTACATATTTATGTTTTTTTTTTTCCCTTCTTTCTTTAAAAGAGATTTGTGCATTATTCAACGGTTTATCCAAACTTTTTAGAACTATTAGCACTAAAAAGTAAAATATTTTCTAGTTTTGACAATTTTATTTATCTAATACTTTTAATTTTGGTAAGAAGAACTCAATTTCTAAAATTAATTATAATTTTAGCCAATACTAAAATTAAGGCATGTGACTTTACCTAGGTGATATGTTTCTTGACATTTAATTTATTATTTTTATTTTTTTCATTATTTTCTAAAAAAAAACAAACTCTCTCTTCTCTTCTCTGCCATGATTAAAAAAAACAAACTCTCTCTTCTCTTCTATGCCATGATTGTCTCCTCTCTCACCTACCATGGTTGCTTTCGCCTTGACTCGTTGCCACCTAGAACTATCTAATTACCTCAGTCACTTGCTCTCCACTTTGCATGAATTAGTTAACACACACATAATAATATATATATATATACACACATAGTAACATGCACACACAACAGCATATATATACATAAAAAATAGAGCATGGCAGATGAGACAGGAGGCAGCCATGGCAGATTAGAGAAAATATAGCATTTTTTTAGAAAATAATTAAAAGAATAAAAAATAAATTAAATGCCAAGTGGCATGTCACTTGGGCAAAACCACACAAGGATTAAAATTGATTTTAACATTGATTAAAATTGTGACTAATTTAAAAAATTAAGCTTTTTTTTTGTCAAAATTGAAAGCATAAGATAAAATTGTCAAACTCAAAAAAATTTGGTTTTTTAGTGCTAAGAGCCCAACTTTTTAATTATGAATTTAAAAAAAAGAAGAAAAAAACAATTAAGCCCGCCAAACTTACTTAGTCTACTGCCGAATTCATTCCACAGCTCTATTAAAATAGTTTATATATAAAAACAACCCTTTTAAACTCTCATAATGCAAGAGTTGGGTACACTTTGAATAATATACCTTATTGTTTGTCCCTGCCTAAATTAAAAAGGGGAAAAAAAAAATAAAGTGTATGAAGAGCACTCGTGATCAAGAAGCTTTACTAACTAATGAAGTAATAGAGTGGGTGCTCTTTTTCGCTTTTGGGTCCTAATTAATTCTCATTGTTTCTTTAGTAGATATATATATCTTGGTCTGGTCTTAATTTTAATCTCTGCAAAATGGTAACTTTGTGGGTGAAGTTATTTGGCGGTATCACTCACATGTTGAATCAATGCCAACTCCCCTTCACTTGGACTCCTCAAATAAAAAGGAGAAAATGTCATGCATTGAAGATGCACGCCTTTATTACTTACTCACTCATGTTAACACACACCATACTCACTCAAATAAACCGGGGAGGGCTATTTTCTGTCAAAAATCTGAACAATGTTCTATATACAGATTGAGCAACGAATGATCGATCACATGGAAGGAAGCAACCAAAGATTGAAAAGAGCTGAGGCCAAGGAAAGAAACCATGACAAGAATGCCATTCCAACCGATATCTGATATCTGCTGCACAACTTGGTCGGGCAGGAGGAGCTACCAGCCTTCAGCAGAACATCCACGACGCCGGCCGTCGAGCAGGCGGCCGCCAGCGTCAGAACCGACAAGACCTGCCGTCCAGTCCATACATCGTTTTAGCTTCCGTATCAAGTTGTCAGCTAAAAAGCTAGCATTTAAAATGAAGTCTTCGGGGGGGTTGAAAAGTAGGACTGGGCACCAAAAAATAGTGACTCTGAATTCTCATGGATGGATAAGAAAAATAGAATAGAGACGAGACGACGTACCCAGTCTCCGACTACGACAATCAGCATGATGCCGGGCTGACGAAATGGGCATTTAACCAAAACAGAGTATCCATCAACCAGAGCCAGGGTGAAACTCCATGGGATAACTAAGCCCATAATTGTCACCAAGAAGCTGCAGAAGCAATGCGTACGTTGATGAACATTGTCAGTGTAACAGCGATTAGGGAGAAACAAAAAGGGTGTTAGAATGGGATTAAATATATTGCACAGATAAAAAAATTACAAACCCACTCTATTAGGATTGACAATACAGACAAAAAAACTTCACAACTCTCAAGTAATTATAATTAATCACTCATTCATATATAAATCACATCAATTATGGAATCGTAACACACAACCCAATAACTTTGGCCATACCCTCTACTGACTATTAGGATGCAGTCACTCAAAACCAATATTGGGATGTAGTTGTGCTGCTGTGAATTGCATCGCTTGATGAGGGAAATTAAGCAGCCACGTGGATTTGATCATTTCGTTTTTATAATACATATACATAAATGGTAAGGCTTCCAAGACCAAGCAGCACTCAGAGAGAAGCAACTTTTACGGTAATCCTAAAAACAGGGAAGTCATCCATCCAACTAGCCTAATTCTGAAATTTCAATCTGTCACACGAAAGGAGAAGAAAGAAGAAAACCAAAAAGGAGAAGATAAAAAGGGTTAATTCCTTATTGATGTGTAGGGTGTAATAGTAAGATCGATCGGGAAAAACTACCTTTTTTTTTTTATCTTTTCTTGTTTTCATTTGATTAGGAAAATGAAGAGAGAGAGAGAGAGAGAGAAATATTTTTATCCCATTTTTAGTCTTAATCCAATCCGATCCAGTCAAGCAAAATGAAAAAGGAGGAACTGTTACCAGAATGCAGTGTAGGTGTAGAACTCAACAGCCAAGGACATGAACAGAAGGGAAGCAGAGGAGAAGATTGTTTGGCCCAATCTCAGAGCAAAACTGGCGCTGGTTCCTACAGAGCCTGGCACCTCATCCATCATGACGATGACCGCGATCGTCCGGTTCTGGGAATTGGATCACCCTTTTGATCCACCACCACCATCATCATCATCATCATGCTAGCTAATGCACGTTCAATCCAAAGTTTCCATCAATGTTTGCAAGAGCCCAACGATGTAAAATGAGAAAACCCAGTATTCCTTCAAACTTTCTCGCCCTTTGGGTCTTGATCGAGTGTGTGTTTGGGTGGGAAGAAAGCTGGGAAGGCGTGAGAGATGAAGACGGTGCCCAGCGAGTTTGTTGGCGATGAGTGGCTAATATTACCATGCCCTCCCCTCTCTCAATAATGCTTTTATCATATTGGATTTGACACTTGGACGCCAACCTTGCCGACATGACCGCCCACCAATACCATGTGCTTTTTTTCTTTTAATAAAAAAAAGATTTTTAAGTTAGAGAATGTTTTTCTGCTGCAGTGCATCCCCCCGCTTCTTTATTTGACGTTAATAATATTATTATTATTATAATAAACTATTATTAGGGGAGCAAACAGCAAAGTCTATCCTTACGCAACTTTCTAAGTCTGAGCGTAAAACGTAAGATGTGAAGCATCGCCACCATCGCAGGCGTGGGCTGGGGCATCTATAAAATCTGGTTCTAATTCTCTATGTTTTTTCATTTGAAATTAAATGGGAATGGTAATTAGTGGCGACAACGAATTGGAACAATTGCTTTCCAAAAGGAGGGCTAAGGGCTAACCACGTGGCACGCCCCCCCTCATTGGCTCCACGTTAGCTGGAAGTACTAAAAATTTCTCATCTATTATTACTAACGCATTTTGGTTGGACAGCAAATAATATTCATTGTCTCATAAATTAATAAATAGAAAACAGAGAAGTCCTTATAAAAGTGGATAAAATTTTCAATCCAGAAGAGATAGATCTTCATAAAGAAATGAAAGCCTACCATATTAATAATAATATAATAACACATCATAACTATATATGCCAATTCAAAGAGTTTTTATTCTCAAAAAAATAAAATAAAAAGGAGTGTACCATTAAGATCATATGGTTAGAAATAAAAACAATCCTCCACCTAAACAATGCCAAAGCAGCACATTCAGTGCCCTTCTCTACAAACCCAAAGACTGAACAAAATTCCAACGTCACCCATAACTTATAAGCTAGTCTGGAGAAAGGAACACATAATAAGCAAATCAAATGATGTCTCCAAGTCCTTCCCTGGCCCTGCCATGCTAACTGCAATTGAAAACCACACAGAAAGAGCAAATGTTAAGTCAAATCTCCCAAAAATACTAAGGGGTTGTCTTCCAAACTTTTAAAAAAAATACTCTACAAGAAATAAGAAATTAAAAACTTGTTTAGGCACTTAAGCCTAACAAGGATTTAGGAGACCGTAGACAAACATGATTATAACAAGGTAAGATTTTAAATATAGTGAACCAACAATTTGAATTGTTATTGTTCCAAATACGGATAGAGAAATACATCAGTTGTAATACATAAAAACTCACACAAGCATAAAGAGAAATTAATAATAATCCAACCACTTGAACATTCCGTTGAAAAAAATATTTTTATTCCTAAAGAACAGTTATCAAGAACCAAAAAAAAAAATAATGAAAAACACTCTTTATCACGTGATGTATATGTGGGCAAAAGGTTATTATTCCCAACAACAAAAATCATTGAAAAAATTACTTTAATTTTGCCAACACCTGCTTCTCATGTTGGGAGTTGCAAGGCAGAATTAAATATCCTTAATGACAAATAAAATGATCTCACTCCCATATCCAAAGCTAAAATAACCTTCAAGTTAGAAAATGAAAATAATATTCCTAGTAAAATTTAAGCTTTCATATTAAAGCATCAATTATAATCCAAAAACTCCAAAGATTACATTATTTAAAAGGAACAAATATATTGTTACTTGTTACAAAATAATCCACAAGTTAAATAATTCAAAACAATAAAATATGATAAGGTAAAATTCCTAGAAAGCACAACCGGTCCACCTCAAATTTTAAATTAAAACAACAATATTAGATGCATACAATTTCTTCAAGCAGAAAATGCATATATTATATGTGCGCGCGCGCGAGCGCGTATAAACAAATATGAACTCCCACCTTAAAACCCAATAGAGAAAGAGAAAATGCGCTGCAAACAGCCCTTATAACCAAGAAAACCAGCTTCCCACCTGAACAGAACAAATTCAAAACAACCCTAAAAGAAAATCCTGCTCCAAAAAGGACCCAAAAACTGAATAAAATCTTCCTTATAAACCAATTGGGTCCTGAGCACCGAATAAACAAAAGAACGATGCCAAGCTAAAAAGAACATCTCATCTCAAAAGGAATATATCCTTAAAAAAAACAGTTGAAAAAAGCCATCATAACAGCCAAAAACAGACACCCTCAAACAAAATTCATTGCCCATAACAGCCCCAGCAATTGGTGCAGAAATCAACCAAAATTTAATCACAAATAACTCAAAAGTAATCAAAACAAAGTTAATTATATCACACCAAAGTAATCGAAGATAGTCATTTGCATTTAATTATATCACACCACAGTAATCGAAGATAAGTCATTTGCATTTCAAGGAACCAATAAAGAATACATTATCACAAATAAATCAAAATTTAATTTAATTTTTTGTATAGAATAAGAACATATAAGTTACCTCATATAAGACGTGATAAATCTACATTCCCCCGCTTCGCTTTGCTAAATCCTTTACAAAAGCTGTTAGATTTTCCTATTTTAGCTTCAGCTTGTTGATTTTCTTTATCAAGTTTATCTTTCACTACTTACAAATCGTTCTTGGTAACCTGAAGTCTTAATTGAACAACTTTAGCTCTTTTCTCTGTTTCTTCAATATTTGTTACAGCAATTTCAGCTCTTTTCATTGCTTTGTCAACCTTGCAATTTGCCTCTTCAATCATATTTCTTGATTGTTGGGGCTGGCCAGAGTGATGACTAGACTGAGGACCAGCCCCTTGACAAAGAACACAAAAACGCTTGTTTGCCCGAAAACCTCTCTAAAGATAAATTAACTCAACATTCAGGTCAGTTGCAACAATCAAGAAATATGATTTAAGAGGCAAATCATAAGGTTGACGAAGCAATGAAAAGAGCTGAAAGTGCTGAAACAAGGATTCAAGAAACAGAGAAAAGAGCTAAGTTGTTGGATTAAGGCTTCAAGTTATTGACACCAATTTCAAGATGGGAAAGATAAACATGAAAGTAAAAATCAACTTGAAGTTCAGATCATCTAACAGCTTTTGGGTAAGGGCTTAAAGCAGAACAGAGTGGAGGGAATGTAGATTTAGCATATCTCATGTGAGGTAACTTTTTTGTTCCTTATGCAACATCTAATAAAATCAGCAACCAGCACCTACCATGCCAAGTGCTTACAATTATTTGAATAGGTCAGCATTCAGCCAGTCCCTGCAAAATTAACCAAATTGCATTATTCTTTCAGGCAAGTTCAATTGGTGGGGATGATGCTGCGAGCACAATGGTATGTGGAAACTGGCACATCCACTCACTTGCTAATGTCATCAAGGTGGTCATCAAAATCAATGATTTCGTGCCATTTTTTAGATGAAATATAGTCCATTAGTACTATATTTGCTGATGGCTCCTTCATGATCAATCTGTTGCTTCCTTCTGATCCAACAAGCTTCCAACTCTTGGATGAATCTCTTGTGTAAAGCTGATAGTGAATGGGAAACAAAATAGCCTATTAGCAAATTACAAATAACAAAAAGTTGACAGAGGGAGGGAAGGGAAAAGGTACAAAAACATCTACAAGCTCCAACTAACTTATCATGCTGTGGTTCTACATGCTATTTTAGTCATGCTTATAAGCAGTCAAAAATAAATAATAAAATGCCATTGAGATGAGGAGAACTAAAATAGTTCCATAAATACATGATACATATGATACCTTCAATGAACCACACACAAGAGATGTTATGCATGTACATATAGGATGACCCTAGGTGGAGGTGGTGAACATTCTAACATTGGTTTGCAACCACTGCTTATTGCAGCAGTGTTGATGGCAGTAGGTTAAGTAGAGAAACCACAGTCAAGCCAACTCTGGCCTAAGATAAGAAGCAGTGTTGATGGCAGTAGGTTAAGTAGAGAAACCACAGTTAAGCCAACTTTGGCCTAAGATGCTGGTTTCGATCAGAGAGTCATAATTAAGAAATTGAAAAGCTATAACTAACTAGCAAATTTGTTGCACATAAAAACATTGATAAACGGTTGAATGAGAAGGTAGAATCATGAAAGGTTGCAACTTACCAACATCCTGAAGTTGTACAACAATCATCTAAATAAACAAAGTTACAATATCTTGCATGTATATGAGGTATGCATGTAAACAAGCACTTGTCCTATTACATGGAGCCATGAATGCCAAATCTAGTGCTCGAACTGTTAAAACTTCCACATTAGCTCAGAAACATCCCAAACATGTTCATGCAACATGATCTTATACTCCAAAAAGTGTAAATATAAAGTTTCATTCCTCGTGTGTCTGCGCATCTTTTTTTTTTTTTGGCGGGGGGGGGGGGGGGGGGGTTAAGTTTCCCCTAGGACTCGTTCCTTGAAAAAGATAAACAAATTAGTTTTTAATTCCATCATCAATTTTCCAGCTTTTCCATGATTTTAAATAATATCACATTCATCATATAATGTCAACAAGAAGTGCAAAAAAAAGGAATTAAATTTAACTTATTATAGAACTGCAAAAAAGAGAAATCCAAAATTTTCAACCTTTTTTTACCAGGTAAATCCAAGTCTTTACAATTATCCCTACTCTATGTCCACCTACAGAGCTAAAAACAGAAATTATTTGACTCTTCCTTGTCTTCTTTCATGCCCTCACCTCACTTGACCCCATATGTCCTCTCTCTCTCTCTTCGTGTTCTCCCCTTTCAAACAGATCGGATCCGTTAAAATTTTTAGCATAATATTGTTAGGTCTAGTTCCTATTACTTAAATCAATTGGCTGCAGTGACAGTGAATAAACTTTATGAGGAGGCAGTAACAAAAGTCATGCAAAAATATCATTAAATGGCCAAGAAATGGGGGATATTAACACTGACTTCTTTTTTCAAAAATTGTACAGTTTGGACTGCAATTAAATTTGTTAGAATTATTAATATTATTGCATATATTGTAATTATTGTATGTGTATTTTATTTATAATTAAATTAAGCCCATAGATTAGCCTGTAGGTGTTTAAGGCCAGTTATGCCTATTATAAATAACAAATTAAGAGAAGCTAATGTCTTAAGTTTTTCTCATATAGTATCAGAGTCACCTGGTGAAAAAACCCCTAGTCGTCGCTATGTATCTTTTTCTAGCAACCTTCAAACCCTAACCGTCATTGTCACCGTCATTGCCCATACAAGAACCCCACTGTCTGACCACCACTTGTCAACACCACCACCACTCTAGGGTTCGCCGCCATCAGATCGGCCGACCGCTGAAGACTCATCACCACCGGACTGTCTGTCTCCTTTGTATCGCCTACCCTACCATTTTTTGGTCCACTTTCCAGAGCTCCTCCACTTCTTACATATCACCGTCGTCCTCATCCCGCTATTGATGCTAGCATTCCTCCAGCTCAGGACTCTCTTGACTCGCTCTCTTCGTCTGTGGTCCCTCCTGCCTTGGATCCTAAGCCCAACAGTCTCCCTGTTGTTCTTTGCAAAGGTGCATGGTCTACTCGTAATCCCTATCCTATTTATAACTTTTTATTCTATGACTGTTTGTCTCCTTCTTATAGTACCTTTGTTTCAAGTATTTCCTTTGTTTCTATTCCTAAAACCATAGGTGAAGTTTTGTCCCATTCTGGTTGGTGCCAGGCAATGTTAGATGAGATTGAAGTCTTATATTCAAAATTTCAAATGGTACTTGGGATTTGGTGCTTTTACCACCAGGAAAAACTCCTGTTGGTTGCCCGTGGGTATTCACTCCCAAAGTGGGTCTTGATGGATGGGTGGAACGTCTTACGGCCCGCTTGGTTGCCAAAAGCTTTACACAAATCTATGGGCTAGATTACAATGATACCTTCTCTCTTGTTGCGAAAATGGCCTATGTTCGACTCTCTCTCTCTAGCTATCACACATCATTGACCACTCTATCAGCTTGATATTGAATCATTCTGTTTTAGTCTTATTCAATCGGATCCTTCCGATTACCAATTCCAACCCTATTATGAACCTTAGGTTCATGACAAATGGTATCAGAGCATCGTTCATCGGCTTTGAATTCATCAATTTTAGTAGTGAATTGAGGCAGATACAATGACTTGGCGAAGAGAGCTGATCAGTTCGCAGTGTGAAATTCCAACGATACAAGCGACTATCGAGGAGCTTCAATAGAACCGATCGGCCAACAAGTCTGATCTAATTCCTAAGGAACCAAGGACAGATCGTCACCAAGCGAGGTGTTCCTCAGAATTGATTGAGACGACTTGGAAGGATGGTAATGGAGCCAAACAAAGAAGGCGCGGGTCCTAACGATCACATATCGTTCAACTTGCAGGCGACACGGAGTGAGTGATCAGATCTGGAGGTTGTTGATCTATAGTGATCTGCAGTGATTTCCACGATTGGCTAGGACTAGCATGTGAAGGCGAAACCAATTCCGGTGGCCCAAGTGAGTATACGTTGGTTGTTAGGCGAAGTAGAACCAATAGCAGATTTGGAATGGGTAAGCCTCTCTCAGATTGAATTTCGAAGGTGAAGCAATTCTAGTAAATTACGAGACCGAGCCAGTGGTCGCGACTAGTGGACGGTGATTGGGTGGGTCACGGCCATCGCAAATCGAGATTTTGGCGGCGGATAAATTGAGCTTTCGATCTAATTTGGAAGGTGTTTGCTGAACAGCAATTAGGCTCGGAGTTCGGGAGGAGGACTTCGACAGTGATTGAGCTAAAAGAATTCCGATAGGTTTTTGGGATATTGTTGCAAACATGGTTGTTCGAACAAGGAAGGCAAAGTAGCTGATTTATGAAGGTGACAGAAGGCGAAATCAAATCCGTTGCCTAGCTGTTCAGTTTGCTGGAGAATTGAAGCTCGCTAACTGTGGTGAGGTCATTGCTTGTCTTGGGCGACTGTTGTGAAGCAAAAGAGCAGGTGGATTCCAGCTATTTTTCGAGGCTGGGCAATGTGGGTCAGCAAGATGAAACAGATTTGGCGAAATTGGAAGCCAATTCATAAAATACTGCAACCATCAAATTCTCAATTTTGGAGAATTTTGTTAGTTGCAACACAATCGAGCAAGGGAGGCGAGCAACCCAAGCAATTCTAGCAGTGAATTCCAGCGATCTGGGAAGTTCTGACAAGTGGAAGGAATACACTTAACTTCGACAATTATATACTTATACGGATAATGGAAGGCTGATTTTTGGAAATTGATTTGATGTCTGGGGTGATAGACGACTGTCGTAGCATTGAGATTTGGAGTTCGGGAAGCAGACGTCATCAGCAAGCTAGCCAAGTAAAGTTCGATCCGTTTAGGCTATTGCCAGCTGATGTGGTTAATTTCCAATAGGGAGAGCAATCCTTCATTCAGATGTTTGAATTTGGGAGGCGAAGCAGGGTGGATAACGCTCCAAATTCTTGGCTTGTGTCTCGTTCTGCTGGTGAAAGTTCTGCCAAGGCAGGCAGTGCGCACATAAGGCCATGGGAGACTCAATTACAGTAGAATAATGTTGCATTTTCAATGGAAAATTTTGCTCGTGAATCCATGGAAAGCAGTGGAAGCATGAGGCAATTGGAGCCGCAATGGCAATAGAAGAAGACTGTAATTTCAGCTAGCAACAACAAGAATCAGGAGCAGTTTATTCAGAAGAATCAGGCTGGGGAAAGGTTAGATAATGTGTCTAGTGGAATTGATAAGGGAGCAAGCAGTGGAATACATGAAGAGTGCGAGGAATTCGGTTGAATGTTCCACGAGAAGCTGCAAGAGTTTGCAATGATACTGACTAAGAAGTATCATTACAACTTTCCAGCAGAATATTTCGATAATTATCGAGGAAGTTTTAACAAGGAGAAATTCCTTAAAGTGGAGCAGCCGAAGGAGGACAACCTTACTGAAAATAAATCCTTGGTGTACTCCGGCTACCAACAAGTAAAAGTATTTCCACTTGAGGAGGCCCTACTGAAGACATGGAAGGGTCTAAACATACTGCTTCCTTGGTCTTGGTTGTGGAGTACATGGAAGAAGGGATTAAAGAATTGGGGGATGGCAGTCCAATAGTTGGCAGCATCTCAAGAACCCCGACTGGTATTAGGAATCCAGATGCTAAAACCCTCAATATGACACCGTTGGAGGAGATAACTATTGAGGATGAAGCTAAGATGTTCGCTAGCAATCTGGAAGCCGAAGATCTTGGAATGGAAATGACCACAACAGCCTTAGATTGTGGAGATCTTAAATCTATTTCTCTTAAAAGAATAGGAGTGAAAGGAGTTGCTGAATTTCTTACTATGGATCAGGTAACTCCAACTGAGAAATTAGTCAATTGGGAGGAAATTTATGCCTTAATCGAAGTGGATAACCAATGGAGGGCAGTTCAAGATTGGTTAGAGGTTAAGGGAGGATGCTTGCTTGAAATTAATTACACTAAAACCTTCCAACAATATGTTTTTGATCTGGAGCAATGGAGGACGCAGAAGGATAATGATGTTAAAGGGACCAAGACCCTTGTTGTTTTGCTTATTCATGTTTTCATTGGTGTGACAGCAAGACATAATGATGTTGTTGCTGAGGAGAAAGAAAAGAGAAAGCAAAAGAAAAGGAAAAAACAAGATAAGAAGATGGAAAAGCAAATAAGAAACCAATGGGTGAAGATGGGCATTGGATGAAGAAACAGTGGCTTGGTTGTAATAAGTTTCTTAGGTACAAGAAACATTTCAAGGGGAAGGGAATTGTCATGACCCAAGAATTCATAAAAGGGCAATATAGTAATTAGGTTGATAATAGTTGTTAGAAAATATTTTACATATTTTAGCATTTAGTTAGAAGCACATGGGTGTTATTATGCAATTAGTTAGGAGCAAATATGCCTATATAAGGCTATGTAAACGGATGGGATTTTCATACTTGAATTGATGAAATGAAACTCTCATTCTCTCTCTACATTTCTCTCAAATCTCCATCTCGTTTCTTTCTACTGCTCTCCCTCATTTCTTTCTAATTTCTCCCCTCATTTCTACTTCATTTCCCTCTTGAATCATTTTGTTTCAACCCTATTCAATCGGATCATTCCAATTGCCAATTCCAACCCTATTATGAACCCTAGGTTCATGACATTAAGTTGGAATACAGAAACTGAAGGAACATTTACATCAGCACTTTCAAACCAAAGACCTATGCTGACTTCGATATTTCTTGGGTATTGAAGTTTCTCAATCAGGAGATGGTATCTCAATTTCTCAGAGGAAATATGCCCTTGACATCTTAGAAGAAACTGGTATGGTGAACTGCAAACTAGTTGACACCCCAATGGATCTGAATGTCTGACTCTTGCCGAGAGAGGGGGAGCTTTATTCAGATCCTGGAAGGTATAGGAGACTGGTGGGCAAGTTGAATTATCTTATAGTCACTCATCTCGACATTGATTTTGCTATGAGTGTAGTTAGTTAGTTTCTCAGTTCTTTATGTGATTCTCACTGGGATGTTGTTATTCGAATTCTAAGATATATCAAAAGAGCGCCAGGTAAATGGCTACTTTACGAGGATAAGGGATACACAGATATTTTTTGTTATGCGGATGCAGATTAGGCAGGATCTCATTTTGATCGTCAGTCAACCTTTGAGTATTGTATTCTTGTGAGAGCAAATCTAGTTTCTTGGAAAAGTAAGAAACATAATGTAGTAGCTAGATGTAGTGCAGAGGCAAAGTATCGGGCTATGGATAATGCAACTTGTGAGCTCATCTGGCTTAAATAACACTTGCATGAACTCAAGTTTTGTGAAGTATCCCCTATGAAGCTTGTTTGTGATAATCAGGTTGCCTTACACATTGCTTTTAATCCAGTGTTCCATGAGCAGACTAAGCATATTAAAATCGACCGTCACTTTATTAAAGAAAAGTTAGTAGAATGTGTTATTGTTATAGAGTTTGTTAACTCCAATTATCAACTTGCAGATATCTTCACCAAGTCTCTAAAGGGTTTTCGAGTGGAATATATTTGTAACAAGCTTGGTACATATGATATCTATGCTCCAGTTTGAGGGGGAGTGTTAGAATTATTAGTATTATTGCATATATTGTAATTATTGTATGTGTGTTTTATTTGTAATTAGATTAAGCTCATAGGTGTTTAAGACCCGTTATGCCTACTATAAATAACAAGCTAAGAGACCTAATCTCTTAGATTTTTCTCTCATAATTATTTTCTCCCAAAATTAACTTGAGATTGTACATGGAAAACATTTGAGTTAGGTAAGTGCACTACATTCCATGTATAGATTGGAGAAAGTATATAATTATGTAAATTAAACAAAGATCCAATTCCCTTCACTTGACAAACTAAATAAGCCAATATAACATAAAAATATAGATCCAATGCTTAATAAACTGAACTAAAATGGCATCAGATAAAACAGGTTTCTTTGTTTTTTTTTTTTTTTTTTTTTTGAAGAACTAGATAGAATAAGCTTGCGCAACGAAATTCAGAATCAACTCAAGAATATAAAAATAATAATCCAGCAAAACGATTTAAATAACAGAAAATTGAATATACATAATACATATAATGTAGAACTCAATAATACACTAACAATCCAGATTGCTTCCTGTGTGAATTTTCATCTCTCCACATCATCTGAATGTTATTTTATGTTCTTTTTTCCTTCCTGGTGTCAAATTTGCCATTAAATCAAGTCAAACAAAAAAGAGTGAACAGTTCAAAAAGTAAATCAAACATCCATTAACAGGCCAGTGAGTGAAAAAGTTCCTAATTTCATCAAAATTTAAAGAAAATCTGCAAGTTCGTTTTCGTTTTTTTCTTTTTAGAGAAAAGGAAAAATGGAAAAAAAAAAAAGAAAAAAGAAAAAAGAAAATGAGTTTCAGGAAATTATTTCCAGATTTTTTTTTTTTCTGAAAACAGCTCAACTTGAGATGCAACAAAAGCTGTTTTCACAATTCTTCAGACACGCTCATTAATTTGTTCTCAAAACAGTTAACACATAAACAAATATTTAACCATCTTCTGAACTATCGAACTCACCTGCATCACAGGGCTCCTGTCCTTCCCTCCTGACAAATCTTCGAGTTTCTTGTTATCTAACTGAAACCCGAGAAATCAAAAGAACGTACAAATAAATACACTATAGAAACAAATTAAAGAAAATATAAAATCCAGAATTAAATTTATAGTAACTGCATAAATCGAATTGAACTTAAGCGTACCAAGAGCAAAGCGGCTTGGGAGAAGTAGCGATAAATGTAATCACCAATGTTCTTGGCAACGTTACCGAGCTCTAAATCATCGAATCTCTCGTTGGCGTGGAAGTAGCCAACGATGCTCAAACCTTGAGCTCCATAGTACTCCTCTATCTAATAAAATTAAATTCCAGTAGATCAAAGAGATACAAGAACAGTGCGACAAAAACCTGAATTGAGAGTGCGGGCAGAGATGAAGAGAAACCTGAATGAGAGCAATCTCAAGGGGAGGGAGGAGGGCGATGTGGGAGTGGAAGAGAGGGACGGCGTCCGTGATCTCGACGGAGTTGTCGGGGCCAGAGAGACGGCCGAGGAGGACGCCGTTGACGGCGGAGGTCTTGTGCTTTAGGGCATGGAGAACGACTTTGATGTAGGCATTTTGGGCGATCTCGTACCGCACTTCGCCGCCCATAACTCCGTTAGTCCAAGCGAGAGAGAGAGAGAGAGAGAGAGAATTACAGTGATAAACAACTTGCAGGCCAGGGCATTTTGTGCTCTAGTGACCCGACCCAACCTATTCTGATATTCTCTCGTCGGTTGAAGTTGGGGTTGAGGTCGAGGTCGAGGGTCGGGATTTATCTTACTTTTTGAATTAAGTATATGATTTCTAAAATAAAGCATTTGAATATAATTAAACAAAACTGTACATTAATAAATTATTATGAAAAAAAATTAACAAAACAATTGAAATTAGAATAGGATTCGTAATTAATAAAAAAAATAATTATGAATTTTTTTATTTACCGAGAATGTCCGAACTTCGTACTATTAATTCTTAGGGATGGTCATCTTATCTCCTGATGTATTTTTAGATAAATTCGAATATGATCACAGTATATATATATCTAAAATTTAATATTCAACGTAATTAATATATGATTTATTTTTTAATTTTAATTTTATTTTTTAATTAAATATTATTTTTTACTAATAATTTTATCTTCTAAATTATTATGTAAACTAAGAACAAAGTTTATAATTAAAGCCTCATATTACATCATCATTCTTGCTATTGCTTGATAAGACTGTAATTTATATTCCCAAAAAACGTCCTTGTTTTAGCCCCGCAACTGCGAACCTATTTCCTGTTGAGTTCACATCTGTGCCACCATTCCGTTCGGGTAATTTTCTTCTCTTACTAGTACATCGCTGTCCTCTTAAATAACTCCGACCGGGAGTACCAACAACCTACTTAATTGTAACATTATTATGACTTCATTTCTTTTTATTTAAGAAATAGTTCTTTTAATTTATTATTTAATTCAGCTAAACAAATCAGTCTCCCTATTAATTCAAAAGATCATTATCCTTCTTTGTAGACTATGTGTCATTTGCATTGCATTTACTAACAGATTAATTTACTATATTTGAAAGCCTTATCAAGAGAATAACCAAAAAGTGCAAAATAATAACCAAAAAGTGCAAAATGACAAAAATATTTCACTTAAATTATAAATTTGTTTTCCCTATCCCTATCTCCTCTCTCCCCCTTTTCATGATCACCTCCAATAAATCTCGACCGCTACTACATCACCTCATTGACTGCCATTGCAAGACGACGATCAATAGCAAAGAGAGTGAAGGCGACAAGGCAATGCAACAACGGTCAACGCTTGTTAGAGATGGCCATGAAAGGGGAGAGAGGAGGCAGGGATAGAGAAAATAAATTTATAATTTAAGTGAGGGCATTTTTATAATCTTTGCGTCGATAAACCTCTCAGTGAGGCCGTGTAGAAGGGTCCTTCACTAACTAGTATAAGGTAGTTGTACAACCTAACCATTTTCTACAACTAGCATAGCATGTTATGAAAACATAAAATGGGAATTGTAGCATTTGTTTAACTCGAGAAATTATTATTGTTAACATGGTTTCACCATTAATGTACATCCAACACGGGTTTACAGGACTCCAGCGATTGATTGGTTCTGATATCAACTTTTGTCCATTATCTCCTCCAACTCCAAAGAGGGACTCGCAATTCCAGTCCAGCTCCACCGGCGGCAGCAGCAGCCGCCGCCTAAAAGAGAGACGTATCAGGGGGAGGTCCGTACACTGTCTGCCATGAATATGGTACCACCCATTTCCCACCTTGATTGCCTGAACAAACTAGTAATTAAGTAAGGATATTGTTGGTTAAGATGCTAAAGAAAAACAGACAGCAGCATAGCATGTAATGTACTTGACTGCAGTTCGGCTGACTTAAAGCTTAGTTCTCTAGTCTCAGGGTTTGCATATGCAAGCCAGGAATGGAGTTTTAAGAGATTGGTTGAGCCAATTGTAAAACAACGAAGTCAATGAAACAGGGATGCAGGATGCAGCAGAAGTAATTCAAGAATAGAAGCAGACCATCTAGATCTTGAATGACCGAGCACCAAGAAAACAAGTATTCCAAAACAAAATGTAACTTTCTCCAACCCAAAAAGAAAAAGGGGTGACTTTTGCATCAATAAGACCATAGAAAAACATCAAAGTTAAAAGGGATGACTTTGGGATTTTGAAAACGATATTTCCAGTTCAAGCATCATTGACATAAATGATAAAACATGCTCAACATTTGGAAAAAGAAAATTACACCGCATGATAGTTTTTTGCATGCCATAATGTGAGAAGAACTTGGAAGCATGGTTAATCACGAAACTGAAAGTGCTGCCAGACAGGAAACAGATTTTGGACGATGGGCCTACAGTTCAACTTTATTGAAGACAACGTACACCGCACACGGTTCTAGGAACAAATATGACCTCTCATAAAAATATAGATAAAAGGAAAAGGGAAAGAAAGAAAAACAAAAAATGAATCAGTTTTTAGGTAGGCATTAACGCATTGAAGCCAATTATTCACCTAAACTTACCGGAAAAATTATTAGGGCTCAAATCCAGAAGCCTGCATGCTGCCTCAGCAAGGTGAAAGGCCTCTGGTATATTGTCCCCTTCTGAGCAATAGCAAAACAAGCAAGTCACCTTCAAACCTTTGGCCTGCTCCAAGATCAGAAAAGAAATCTCGTGAGGCAAAAATTGAAATTTGTCCACAAATTATAGCAGTTGCAATAATATACGAACTACCAAAAAAGCCTCTTTCTGAAAACAGAAGACACTTTTAAGATCTATTGTAGTATTCAAGATCATATGTCAAAATTATGTCACTGCAAATAAAGTTAGGAAAAAAGTTCTAGGAAGTAAATGAGGTACATTTTCCAGATAGAAAGCACCAGCAGTATAACAGTGAGTCATGCCACACTACCACTAGTTAAATTTTGCAGAAATTCCTAATACAAAACCATATGGATTAAAAACAAGATGAATTCTGCAAATGGAGATGGGAGTAACACAGGCTGAAACACACAACAAATTGGTACTAATTAACCAACATTTAATGAACGTAACCAAAGAGCACCTAAGCAGTAAAAGATGTAAGCTGGGGCTAGAGGGTAACACCTAAAACATGTTCATAGTTGAATCCCACTATATACCTTAAAACAAGAAAACAGTGAGGCAAAAGGTAAACTTGGGTAGTAATCTTCATCTCCCAGTTCATCTTCGAAAAGCACATTATCATCTGGTTCAACGTTTCCTTCAGCCAAGGTGCTAAGATAATTCCAAAGCCTCTGAGCAGGGTTATATTCCAGAAGTCTTTTCCACCCAAGTCTCTCACAGTCATCATCTCTTCCATCCACTTTGGCACTGGACAGATAATATATCTGCAGACCACTGAAACAATCACCAACTGGTCAAATGATGTTGTCAATGCCCTAGCCTGTGAAAAACTCTAGACAATGGACCTTCCTAGTTTATTGGAGGCAGGACTTTGCACAGACAAAAAGTAACAAAAAGATGAGCACCCAATCAGTCCATGATCTTACAAAGTAATAACTTTTTTTATTGTGTTATAGTTATTCAATAATCTCACAATGTTTCATATATATTCAGAAGACAGCACTTCATTGGATGTCACATGTCAACGCCCATGTTTCAACAGTGTCAGCAACCAATTAAAAAATAAAAAGGATGGCCTTCAGAATTATCTTTTCTTCAGATAACCTGATATTATATTTTCCTTAGCTATTCAATAATCTTACAGATTTATTACAGAGTAAAATCCCAAATCCATATTAATCAGAACTCTGACTTAATCCAGGAATTTAATTTTCCAAAATTATTCACAGATCCGTGTCCAAAAACTTAACTTCTAAAAAGTTGTGGCAAAGAATAATAAGGCTTATTTTATTTATTAGTAGTTTTTAGCTCTTTTATTGAACTTTCAATCCAATGTTTCCTGTAGTAGGCCTAATATTCAAATTTCTGTTGTAGTTTGACTGCATGATTTGGATAACCCAATTCCAATGCATAACTCTATATTATAAACTGAAAGGAAAGGGGGGGGGGGGGGGGGGGGGGGAATAAATAGATAAATAGAAACAAAGTCTATATCCGTAATTCTATTTTTTTAAATCTCTTTTTCCTTTAGCCTTCACCAGGAAGACAGCACAATTCATGAATTTCTGAATTTATTTAACCCCTATATAACAGTGTTTGGGGGGGGCACGGGGAGAGAGAGAGATGGGTATGCCAAAGTTTGCTATTAAGTTAATCAGGTGCAAATTTCTGAGCACAAGTAAAAAAATGTAGAATTCCACTCCACAGGTTTTGCTTTTCATTTTCACCTGCTTTTCAACTTCAGTTAGGATCCTAATGGCTAACTGTGATATAGTCCACATCAAGAACCTCAAGAGAGCCCAAATGTCAGCCACCTAGGATTTCCTACAAGCTACAACACCTAGTTTTCTGGGTAACATGATTGACAACAATACTCCAAGACTAAAGGTGAGAAAATTAACACCCCCCACCCCCCCGCCCCCCCAAAAAAAAAGAAAAAAAAAAAGAACACTGCTGACTTTAGTACCTGGACATGTCAATTGTTTGCCAACGTCCAAAATCCAAGCTAGAAAGCACAATAATGTGCTTTTTCCCACTCGCAGCAGCAAAATTAGCCATATTCTTCGCAAATTCTACCATCGCACCCTGCTTAATCAGGAAATTAGAACTTTAATCTCTCAAGAATAGAAGATATTAACTCCAGATTAAAAGTAAAACCAAAACACAAATATGAACAGTAATTCTGGAGCTATGGCACCTGTACACTTTTATAATACAGTGAAATGCCAAAACCCAACCTCAAAGTAAACCTTTATTGTTTATAAACCTTTTTTGTTTATGTCACCTGGTAGTATTAAATGTTTAAGTATCTAATAGAAGAATTGATCACAACTTATGATCTGTGTTTTCGACAGAAAAACATGGTTTAAATCTCATTCAGTACTGGCAGGTACATGCTGTTTCAGTAAAATTCTAGTGCAAAATCTTTCCTATTTCGTTCCAGATAAAATACCAGTCAGTATCAACTGCATCCCTGAGAGGTAATAAGGATGGCTAGTAAATGCGTATATGATAAATATTATATATTTATGGCTTTGCAAGTATTGTCCGCGCTTAATTTGGCATTGCACCCTTCATAATCCTCTTTTGTAATTCTATAATCAAGGATATCCTGTCAACAAATAAAAACAAAAGAATAACTTTTGCTATCTTGTATTTAGATGGTGATAGAAAATTTAATTCACAGATAGGAGTTAAATATTTCTTATGCATCATTAGGTACCCAACAACCAGCATAAAATTGTCAAATTGAACAACTAGAAATAGGAGGAAATCATTGGAGCATAACCCTCTTAGAGACACACTGCATTACTAGATTGCAATGAGAAATAGGCTACGGTCAGAGTATAGGCTTCCAAATGTAGTGTTAAATCTACAAGGACTCTCACATTTTCAGAAATGGAGGCGAGTAAAGAAGTTTATTCCAGGATCTTAGACTAATAAATATTGGGAGTTTGACAGGAAAATCTATGGAAGTGACTAATGTGATGAATAGGACAAAAGTTAATTTTATTTGCCTCCAAGAGACGAGATGGGTTGGAGAGAAGGCTAAAGTATTGACAGAATCTGGATATAATATCGGCACTCAATGAAGATAGGGCAAGGACGCGAGTAGGAATTACTATGGATAAGACTTTAAAGGATGCAGTAGAGGACTGAAGAGAATACGAAATGGAATTATTAGCTAAAGTTGTTCTAGGAGAACAGACCGTGAATATTGTTAGCATATATACACCACAACATCAACTAGTAGGGAGAGAAGATAAAGACAAAATATTGGAGAGGAGTTGGTATAAAATATATTTAGAGGGAAGATCATTATAAGAGTTGCCTTAAGTGATCGTGTGGGTAGAGAAGGGAATAGGTATAGATATGTACATGGAGGTTATGGATTAGAAAGAAATAATGGGGGTAAAGCTATTTTAGATTTTGCCGTAGCATATGAGTTCATCATAGCCAACACTAGGTTTAAGAAACAGGATGAACATTAAATCACATACAAATTTGACTTATCAACTACCCAAATAGACAACTTTCTTATGAAACAAGATCATTTATGTTGCAAGGGTTGTAACAAGGATGCTGATAGAATGCCTAACCACTCAATATCGGCTTATGGCTATTAATGTCCGTATAAAAAAAAGGAGAAAAATGCCAAACCAGGCCCAAGAATCAGGTTGTAGGATTTAAAATGTGAAAAACAAGCTATTTTCAAGGAAAAAGTGTGGCAAAAGAGATTAAACTGTAAGAGAGGCTAAATAAATGCGGACAGAAATGACTACTACAGAGTTAGTGCCTTAGTGCAGAGCAAGACATCAGTCAGAGATCAATATTGACAGAGTTAGGCGCTTGGCCTCTATGAGGCACCGCACGGTCTACTACAAAGTTTCTCCCTCTCTCTTTTGACGTGTTGAAACAAGGTTATCAAGGCAAGGACTGGAGGTAT
Source organism: Diospyros lotus (assembly GCF_014633365.1). Lineage (NCBI taxonomy): Eukaryota > Viridiplantae > Streptophyta > Magnoliopsida > Ericales > Ebenaceae > Diospyros > Diospyros lotus. The sequence goes on along the minus strand of NC_068338.1, from coordinate 40,832,322 downwards.
GAGCGCCTCAACAGCATCCAAAATCTAACCTTCAATCCACAAGTTCCTCAAGCTCCCTAGCAAAATGGTATATTAGGTCCTGCATCAGCCAAAGCTTAAAGGAGATAATTTTGCACAATAGCATACTAGGCACTGGGCAAGAACAAAACATCAAATTGGGTGAATAAAAGTTTGGAGGCATTCTCTAGTGTCCCAAAGATCTACGAAGAGCACTGCCCGCTCTTTCGGTGGCAATTACATTGTCAGCCCATGTGTCACTTCAAGAAGCTGACACGTGTTTACTTGGTGATTTGTCCTCATGCAACTCATGGTTACTTGGTGATCTCCACAGGTCATGTGGTGGGGAGTACCAAATACAGCAACATCATCAATCCAGCAAAAGCAGACCGCCAAGTACCATCAAACAACAAATACACAGTAACTCCTTGCTTTTCAAAATTGCATGCTATGTATTTCAATATGTTATGCTTGAAACGAAAGAAAGTCAAAGGAAATTAACATTATTTTAAGGATTCACAAAACAAGCGGGGTGCCTTGTGCACTGGGGTTGCCCTTATATTCAAATATGTTCCAAAACCTATGCAGTATTAGAAAACCAATATGACTTCCAAATTTGATAACTAGTGATTTATCATGTTCAATAGAAGCAACCACAAGCAATTGCGAAAATAGAATATTCAAAAGTTACCTTCACAACTGGGGATCTTTGTTGGACAAGAGTCACTGAATTAGAAGAAGATGCATAAGCTGCAAGTTAAAGCCATGCTATCAGAAAGAATGCATAAGTTAACAACCTAAAAATTATGAAGTATGCAAGACCAATTTGATTCTTAGCTAATAGAGCCAATATAACAAGATAAACCCTCCTCCCCTGCAACCCTCTTACAGCTGCAACTTATACAAGCATATTCAATTAAAGAAGGAATAAACCCCATCTCAATGAGTGAAATTTAAAAAAACCAAAAAAAAAAATACATAAACAAACACAAATTTTACTAGCCTGCATGGTTCGACAAATAAAATTATTGTATTTTGAATGAATTATCTCAAAATTTGCTAATTTGGAAATAGGATATATTAAGATTCGCAGCCATCTGATAAAATGGTTTGTCCATATACCAATTTTTTTTTATCACATAAAATTCATATTTTGCAAGAAATAACTAAGCCAATATTTTCCAAAGAGAAAACATTCCATATTTTTCGTGTAACCTTATTTTTACAACCAAATAATAAACTCTTCCATTCAAAATTGGCAGCTTCACAAATTTTGGAGCGAGCAAACAGGCCCTAGTAATTTTCAAAACATTAATAATGACTAGCAACCTATTATACCCTTACTTTAACAGAAGTAATGAGAGTTTAAAATTAAGTTAGCTCACGGAATGAAGAAAAACGCAAGTGATTGGGGAAAAGCCCAACAGAGTTGAATTTTGTGAAGGCATGTATCACTGGACAATAATTGTACATAAGCAAACACACTGCATGTCAAGATACACGCATATAATGTATATATACATGTTTAAGATTAAGATAGAAGAAAACCTTCAAGAGGGAGAACGAGTTGGCCTTGAGGAGTTGGCCAGTAAGCATCGTTTCCGACGCAGGAAAGAACGTTCGGATCATCCAAATAACCGATTCTCTCCGCTCTTGTCGACGAAATCAACAGATCCACCGCCAGCTGGCCCACATTCCCAATCGACAGAGCCGGCTACACACAAAACTCGAAATCTTAAATAAAACCCCGAAAACGTTGACGAAAACAGAAAATCGAATCGAAATGCCTTGAGAAAGAATTTTTATCAGGATTTCAGTGAGAGGGACGAACCAGAATCAGAGTCGAGCATTCTTCGTGAACCTGTTTGCCTTCTTCGACGATGAATGTCATTTTCGCGTGGGGTAATTCGAATTTTGTGTGTATGTATATATGCAAAGATGGAATAATCGAACTCGCTGCTACTAGTAGGTTTGAATTGAACGAACTTGAAGAGCAAGAAAAGAAATGCTATGAACGTCATTTGCTTTGTTGTTTGTTAGAAGTGAAAATTGTTGCATTTAGGGCTCCAATTGGGTCAGGCCCAATTCTTGGCCCGCAATTGTACAGAAAGAGGTTTATCAGTGGAATGTGAAGCGTGGCCCAGTAATATATAATATAATATGGATGCTAATATATTTTATTGATATAATATGTTAATAAATAAATATTATTAAAAATATCATAATTTAACATTCTCAAAAAATATATATTTTTTGTTTTTTTTTTTTTTTAGAAATGATGAATAAAAATTTCTTGAGAGTCATAAGAGCTTATCGAGAGGCTTATTGAATCGAATGAGGATTAGAAGATCAAAATGTCATCACTCATTTTGTAAATTTAAAAGTAGGTCACTGTCATGCTCGCTCTTATTTCCCTTCCTATGGCAGCAATGCAATCATTGATCGCTCTTCACCTCTCTGTTATCGTCTTGTCACCTCGTCATCTTGTGTCTCCAGTGACGATTAGCGAAGCAAAAGGCGGTTAACAGTTACATCCAGTGACAAAGTCAAGAAAAAATTTTAGTCTAGACTAAATTATAAAAATTATAATTATTTATAGTAATACATATACAAAAATAAAAAAATCAACTCATGCCAAGATCTCTGTTGGCTAAAACGTAGCTTCACCACTATTTGCATCACAACCATAAAAAGGGAGAGAGAGAGGGACAAAATAGGATAGTGACCTATTTTATAAATTTATAAAATAAACAAAGATATTTTTATCTTTTAACCCATATTCAATAACCCTATCTGTGAACTTGTTTGCCCTTCTAGAAGAACCCATGATGACTGGGCTTAACAGGTGTTAGGGAAGAATCAGTCAATTATCGTCATGTCATGTGAAATAACTGATTAACTGATCGATAGAAAAAGTCAATTCAACAGTCGTGCACAATTTCAATTTCAATTTCCATCACGACTGAAACTATTGTCTATCATTAGACTGTGTGACCGAAAGCATCTCGAAAATTCTCGGCTAAGCATTTATTTGTTTTTCTTTATTTCGCCAAGACTCTCTCTCTCTGTCTGGCCTAATTATTTTAAATTAAATAATTCTACCATTAATCTCTCAACCCCTAAAAGTAGGGTCTATTTTTAAGAAAATTTAAGGCTGCCTTTAAAATTCAGTTATAAACAGAGTTGAAAATATTAATGTAAGTATTTATTAAACTCGACCTAAGTTTAAGTTTAAGTTTGTGTTTTCAGTTTATTATTATCTATAAATTATTGTTACAAATTTAAATTATTTTATTTTTTGTATTTTCATATAATTATTATTATGTTTTTTACTTGTTTAAAATGCTAATTGAAGTTATGCAATTTGATAAATTTATGAAATAATTTGGTCAGAAGTATAAAAATACAGCTGTGATCAAGAAAGGGCAAAGAGGGAGGGATAATCCTAGAGAGCCAGACGGCTCTACCGACAGCCTTACAGAAGGTATTAAAATTTTTTTATTTTAATTTTATTTGCGCGGCCCAATGTCTGGTTTACCGCCCAATGTTTTCTCTCTCTCCCTTTCTATCACTCACAGACCCTCTTTCTCTCTTTTCTTCACTGCATCTGCTCCACCTCCTTCTTTCTCCCCCCCTCCCTCCTCTCTCTCTGTTTCGTCTGCTACTCTTCTTCTGGTCCATTCGCCGCCGTTAGCCTCCGATGCAGCCACCTCCGCTATGGTTCGCCGCCGCCATCAATGCTTCTGATCGCCGTTCGGTAAGGCTGCAGCCTCCATCATTGTTTCTCTTCCCCTACCCTCTCTTTCTCCTTCCCCCCATCTCTCTCTTCTCATTCTCGTCGCCATTCACCGTCGTTGAAGCTGTTGCCATCAAAGCTTCTTCTCGGCGTTCACCTTTAGTGCTACTTTCATCCCCGTTACAGCCGCCTCCTCCGCCGTTTGCCGCCATCAACGCTTCTGGTTGCCGACATCTCTCTCTCTCTCTCTCTCTCTGGGACTTCTCTCTCTCTCTCTTATCATCGTCTCCCGCTATTCTCCAATCTGAAAAATTGTATTTATTTTTTAATATATTTCACTTAATATTTTTAAATTTTCGATTAAAAAATACACATTCTTAATCTATCATAAATAATAAAAACATCTTATCATAAATAATAAAAACATCAGTTCATAAAGTGTATGGATTGATCATTTTATTTTTAAGTTTTAAAAATTTAAAATTAACACATATATAATATATTTATTAAAAATATAATATATAATATATTTATTAAAAATATAATATATAATATATTATCTATTTGTATTATTTATATAAACGTAAAATATGATATTATAATTTTGTATAATTTTACATATAATTGTTGATTTTTGTGAGATGTGATAATTTTATACAATTTTACATACAATTTTTAACTTTTTAATTCAAGCAATATAAATAAATAATAACATAAGAATATATATAATTATTTATACATAACATAATTACAATCATAAAATTTTATATTTTGTATGAATGATAAAAAAAAATATAATTATATTGTGATGAGTTGTGATGAATATGAATATATTTTTATTAAAAATAAATATTATAATTTATAGTTTAATTTTTATTTTATAATTTAAAAAATAAAACAAAATTGCGGCTGGCCCCCAATTGGGCTATTTTATTTAATTTAATTTCCCTGGGTTTTCGGCCCACGTTTGTATTTTTGTTTCATATAAAATTTTCAAAAATTTGCAGGCATATCAACTGTAAATCTTTTATGTAATATATATAATTAATTTGTGTATATTTATATATTTAGATTAGAATATATATTTTCAGCAAACGACGGGCAACAGCAGCGAACTGCGATAGGAGAGGAGAAGCCGTCGGCCAGAATGAGAAGACCCAGAGAGAGAGGAGTCGGCAACCAAAAGCGTTGATGGCAGCAAACGGCAGAGGAGGCAGCTGTAACGGGGATGAAAGCAGCACTAGAGGCAAACGTCGAGAAGAAGCGTTGATGGCAACGGCTTCAACGACGGTGAGCGACGACGAGAATGAGAAGAGAGAGATGGGGGGAAGGAGAAAGAGAGAGTAGGGGAAGAGAAACAATGATGGAGGCTATAGCCTTACCGAACGGCGATCAGAAGCATTGATGGTGGCGGCGAACCATAGCAGAGGTGGCTGCATCGGAGGCTAACGGCGGCGAATGGACCAGAAGAAGAGTAGCAGACGAAACAGAGAGAGAGGAGGGAGGGGGGGAGAAAGAAGGAGGTGGAGCAGATGCAGTGAAGAAAAGAGAGAAAGAGGGTCTGTGAGTGATAGAAAGGGAGAGAGAGAAAACATTGGGCGGTAAACCAGACATTGGGCCGCGCAAATAAAATTAAAATAAAAAAATTTTAATACCTTCTGTAAGGCTGTCGGTAGAGCCGTCTGGCTCTCTAGTATTATCCAAGAGGGAGACTTGAAAACGTTTTCGTGTTTGAACATTGGAGGGAGGTACAAATACAATGGTGAGTTGGGGGGATGCTTCCACATTATTATTATTATTATTATAATAATTATACGTTTGGCCCCACCCAGCCAGCCTGAGCCAGCCAGCCAGCCAGCAGTAGCACATGCATGAATGATCCAGTTTGTGTGGCAACGCCAACAACAGCACGTCCTGCTCGCTCCCTTCCTCTCTCTTTCAGTTGGGCGTTGTCCGTCGAGCGTGACGTGGCGTAATGAAGGCGTCTGTCAGTCAAGCGTCACCACCACATATGCATGTTATATCATGTAAAAAGGGTTCAATGAATTTTTCACTATACAGGTTTGAAATCATGCTCCCATTCGCCTTTTCACACCCTTTATTGGATTGGATTGGATTGGTTGTTTTATTTTAGAAAATTATAAATTATAATAATTGTATGAGTCATGTATGTATGTTGGTAATTTTAAATAGAATTAATGTTATATTTATTAGAATTAAAATATCATTAAAAAAAACATCAATTATTCTAGAATTTGAATTAGGTTCAAGTTTAAAAATCTAATTTTAAAAAATAAAGGCCAAAATATAGTGACTTAATTATATATATTAATTTAAGATACTTAATAAAAAAGATTGAAATCTCTCTCTCTCTCTCTCTCTCTCTCTCTCTTAACATAATTTTCTAAATTAAAAATTAATTTCATATCTATAACATTTGAACGCACTATTCATGTTCTCTATAGAAAATGAAAAAATGAATCTAATGTGAAATTATAAATAAATATAAAAAGAATTGAAAGTATGTTAAAGTTTAAAGGTGGTGAGTCGGTATATAGGTGGGCTACCAATTGACATTTTTTTTTTTGGTGTGGGAAAAAGGCAGCTGCTGACTATTCCAACAAAAAGTCAAATCTTACTGTACCTAACACTATAAATATATAAATATGAAACCAAACATGCCCCTGTTTTCTAACCAACAACGATTATATATATTTGTTTTGTTTGTTAATACAATATAATTAATTAATAATTTAATCCAAATTAATTCTCTTCTCTCTCTATATATAGCATCTTTAATAAATACGTCTCTCCGCTGAAATCTTCTTCGTGCTCCTTGCTTGCGAAAGACGTATCTGGACGCGTGTCACCATCCTCGCCATCCATATATATATAGATAGATAGATAGATGGGCACGCTGCTTCCATACGGTGGAACCAAAATTCTCCAATTTCTCAGGTCAGATATCATCTGCTTTCTCTCTCGTAATCACTCATTTATCTCCAATCCATTTCCTATTTCCTTTCTCTCCATCTCTTGTGCCGTATGACGAACGAGAAAAACAGCCTCCGGCGGCCCAAGTTCGGCGCCCTGTTGAAATCCGACCCCTGCATTCCGACCATCAACACCCACGACGAAACCGACGCATTCCTCCACCGCAAGAGCGACGCCTTCTCCTCGACGCCGCCGGCGAGTCCTTGGACCTTCGTCGCCTCTCCCAGCGCCGGCGACGCCTCCCCTTCTCCTTACTCCATGTCTCCGTGGAGCCAATCATCGCCGTACTATAGCAAGTCGCCGTGGATTCGCTCCTCCCCTTTGGTACTGCAATTTAAAATCAGATTAAATTTGAAATAGGTTCATTTTTGAAGCTTGTATTTGTCTCTTACATAGCAAGGATTTATTATACGTACAGTATTCATTCATTTGACTCGGCCGGGCATTTCTTTTTATCAGGTACCGTTGGACTCGTCTCCAGATGGTTTGATGGGTTCGCTTGTTCGGGAACAAGGGCACGTTTATTCTCTTGCCGCCGCCGGCCGGTTGCTGTACACCGGCTCCGATAGCAAGAATATATGGGTTTGGAAGGATTTGAAGGAGTACTCAGGGTTTAAATCAAACAGTGGATTTGTGAAAGCCATCGTTATCGCCGGCGATAAGATATTCACCGGCCACCAAGACGGCAAGATCCGGATATGGAAATTCTCTCCCAAGAATTACCGGAAACCGTACCGGCGAGTGGGGAGTTTGCCGAGGACTAGAGACTTCATCAAGAGCTCGCTCAACCCGAAGAATTACGTCGAAGTCCGGCGACGCAGAAACGTTCCATGGATTAAGCATTTTGACGCGGTTTCGTCCATGAGCTTGGATGAAGACCAGAGGCTTCTTTACACCGGATCTTGGGACAAAACCGTGAAGGTTTGGCGAATCTCTGACTCCAAATGCTTGGAGTCCATCGACGCTCACGACGACGCGGTTAACTCCGTCGCCGCCGGCTTCGACGGGCTACTGTTCACTGGCTCTGCCGACGGAACCGTGAAGGTTTGGAGGAGGGAGTTATTGGTACGCTACTGCATCTCTAAGGCTATATATGTTTCAAACCCTTCGAATCACATTTTTCACAAAAACAAAACTGAAAACAATTCCAATTTCTGAATACTCCATATCTCTAGTTTAGTAATAATTCAATGGTTCTAATCGTAACAGGGTAGAACGCCGACGCACGTTCTGGTGCAGATACTGTTGAAGCAAGAGCATGCGGTGACGGCTTTGGCGGTGAACGCCGGGGCCGGGGCGGTTTACTGCGGGTCGTCGGACGGGCTGTTGAACTTCTGGGAACGAGAGAAGCGGTGGCTGCGCCACCGCGGCGTGCTCCGTGGGCACAAGATGGCGGTGCTGTGCGTGGCGGCCGCGGGGAACCTCGTGTTCAGTGGGTCGGCGGACCGGAGCATTTGCGTGTGGCGAAGGGAGGCCGGCGGCGACCACGCTTGCCTGTCAGTGCTCGCCGGCCATAGTGGGCCCATCAAGTGCTTAGCCGTGGAGGAAGATGACAATGACGATGACGATGATGATTCGTGGATGGTGTACAGCGGCAGCTTGGACAAGTCGGTGAAGGTCTGGAGGGTCTCCGAGCACGCTCGTAGGGATTAATTTGAAGCAAAGTCGTCTATCTATGATGGCGGGCGAAGTGTGATGATCACGCGCCTCCGTGTACGGTGGCTGATTGTAGAAGTTGGCTACAACGGGGAGACTCGAGTCGACCAAATACCAATTGAGAAAAAATGGTAGTTGGGTTGGGCTATAATATTTTTCCAAACACCATTTTTTTTTGACACTTACTTGTACGTAACATTAATACTCACTTATTGATAACAATTCATTTGTTTATATATACTTAATAATAATTTTGATTTTGTAGTTTGATTTGTGTTCAAATTTTTAATATAATAATTATATTATCTTAACATATTATTACTACAAATTAATAATCATATTATTTAATACAATTATAAAAATGCTTGAAGGGTGAGAGCGGAAAGTGTTTTATTATAGCCAGCAAAATGATTTTAAAAAATCTTATTCATTTTAATAAAAAAATACCTCAAGTTATAGTCAAGTGATAGTTCATTGCTATTCCCAACCGTGCTTGTTCTTTTGTAATCAACTTAAAAAGACAAATTGCTCCCATTACCCAAACCACTTATAATTTAGGTTATTTGTACAAATATTCATTTCAATTTTAAAATTATAGTTTATCTTTTTTTCTTTTCTTTTTTTTTGTTTGGGTATCCCTCTATTACTAATAATGTTAATTAAAAATAATTACATCATATTAAATTAAGTTTAACTATAAGTAAGAATATAAGTTTAAAAAATAAATTAAAAAACTCTATCACCCCCAAAGAAAAAAGAAGAGAGGGAAATTTTCTTCTTCTTTCTGTTTTATTTATTTTTTCTCTTTAACCTTTGAGTATGACCTAAAATTCATTGTTGCTCATTCTATTTCAAATATAAAATCACATTACATAAAAATTACCAAAATTTTGCCTAAAGGGTAATATTCGATTGGATGAATTTTAACATAGCATTAGCTAGAGAAGATGAATTTAGATTATATACTCCCCCTCTCCCTCCGCGCGCGATATCAAGTTGGCCAAATATAAGTAAAAAGTAAAAGGAACTCACACGTTCATTATGGGTTGAAATGATATCAAGTTGGCAAAGGAATGAAACTCAAAACTCACCTCCACTTGGGCTTGCGTCCTTGAATATCAATGTCTCTAGAAACAAAGCAACACAAGTGACATATCATGATGGCCAAATTTAGCTCAACTAATAGTGCGTTCAAAGGCCAAATTTTCGTATCTAAATTTACTTGATGGTGCATTAGAAGAGAAGATCATTCATTTCTGGAGATTAGTTGGACAAAACTCGAATTCTTCAACTGAATTAAAAAAAAAAGAAACAAATTTCCTAAAACAAGATGAATTAAGAAGTGTGAACATTTAGATTGCCCCTTAATATAATCAAACTTCAAACTTCCCCTGTTTCTGCCACATTTCAATAGGCACATTTCTGTTGAGGAACATATTCGAGTTTTCTTTTGTCTTTTTCTGCCACATTTGTTGCCAATTTTCTCTGTTTCACTGACTTGCCTGGCAAAAGTGTTTATATACTTTTCTCTTCACATGTGAAGACTATCTTAATCATCATGACTCTGCACCTTATTTTTAATAACACGAGTTCCTTATTTCATATTATCTCATTTTTTATTTTATCTTTTATTATATAATCAGATATTTATTATAATATTCTCATATTAGGCACATATTTTCCACATGGTGGTCCTTAACAACCAAACATTTTAGCCCATACAATAAATATGATTTTGTATCCATCCAATAAAATTTTCATTTTAATTTTAAAGGAATTTTACTATCAATTATCACATACGGTACATATTTCTCTATTTGGACCATTCCGATTTGATTTGATGAATAATATCCTTTTTAATCCTCTTTTTATTTGTATACTTGATCTCTAAAGATATATTTGATTGCATTATTTAGAATTTAATTCTAAATAATGATTGTCTATAAAACAAAAAAAAAAAAAAGCTATTGGTACATCATTGAGTATATATTAGGTTACACAATAATGTATCAATATTTAAAAAAAAATCTGGTTTTAAAACTAGATAAGCTCGGAAAAAAAAAAATTTGGTAAATCGGTTTTGGAAACTATTTTCAGGGAATTTATCTCATAAGACCTTTTTTTTAGGAAATAACAGGAAAATGTTTAAAATCATTGCCATACAACAATGAGAAATTATGTAAAGGACAATGGTATTTTCAAATTTTTCATTATTTTCAATTCTACAAACGACAAAAGCAAAACAACCAAATGACCTAGATTTTCTGGATGTTATTGGTCATCAACACGTTGGCTATCCACTTCCTCCTCTTCTTTATAATATCTATCTATCTATCTATCTATCTATATATATATATATAATTGGAACCACTGTAGAATTTAAAGTAGTCCCCACAAACGAGAATGAAAGAAGAGATGGTGACTAAGAACAATAATGGCCAGTCAAATGCAAAAGATTGAGTAGAAAAAAAATATGAGCAGGACCCCACGGAATAGCTTTTAAGTGGTCAATTATATGGGTTTAGGATGTTGAGCATGTTAAGGTTATTTGTTTAAATCCTAAATAATGTGGTAAGTATCAGTTAACTATACGAGGGGTTAGGAACACGAATTTTTTTATCTAAAATTATCTGATTTGGTCTATTTGCCTGATTTGAGTCGATGCTCGTAAATTATAAGGAGATAAACATGCACGTCAAATATGCCGCCAGGCAAAGCTTCTCAATTCCTATATTATATATATACATATATATGAGCACCGCTCAATTTACTATTCAAGTTATCAATAAGCTTGATGGCACCACCAACAATTATTTTCTGGGCACATATACAATAAAACAAAAAAAGAAATGAAAAACCAAAACGATCACACTGAAACATTCGTTTTGACTATATTCCAACAGACTTCTCCGACCCTGTGCATTAAGTGACCTGACAGAAATCAATCTGGCAAATATTATTTTAGGAAAATGCGACTTCTACAAATGAGTTATCAAGAGAATGATGGAAAGTATCAAATCACAAAAATATTCTTATCTAATTTACAGATTCATCACAATCACATCTGCTCTTGATTGTCTCCTCTTTCCTCAGTTATGGCCGTCTACAACAAGCTCCACCTTGCCTCATGATGTTTCTCGTTGCCTTCACGTCGCCTTCACCTTACCCCGCATTACCTTGTGATGCACCTCGTCGACCATCAATGTATCCTATCGTCGTCTCATTGCAGGGCCTCACGTGATCACTGTTGCATCATGTCATTGTCTCGCCATAACACCTATTGTAGACCGTCGTTGCACCATCTCGTTGTCTCGTTATTGTCATCTCTAGATGAAGCCTAATTAGATTTTATGAATTAAGCTCGATTAGGCTTCATGTGGATAAACATGCCAGCCGGTTGAGTTTATCCAGGATGAAGCCTTGGGCAATAAAGTTCGGACTTCATCATCGGTACACGTAGCACAATCTATTCTATTATTTTACTAGCATGCCTATTAACCATGACACTAACAGGCTGCTGGCATGTTTTGCTGCGTCTTGGTGTCACCAATAGGTTCTGGAAGGCCTGGAATGCTTGTCAAAACTTTTTATAGCTTCTTCAAGAACTATATCTCACTTCTAATGACTTGAATCAACCCAACCAACCATTCACCCTACCTACAAGGATCTGGCTACAAGGAGATAGATTGTTTCATCATTCAGCTCTCTAAGTAGCTGTCCCATTGGCCGGCCAATGGCAACCAAAAGTGTTTCCATTTATTATTTCAACCAAGTTAATTTTTGGGTCACTTCTCCTCTAGCATCTTGGACACCTCTTCTAACAAAGATTCAAAAAGGGAAAAGTAAAATAAATGAATCCTCAGCTTTGAAATCATAAGCATACCACTACTAGAATTCAAAACCCCTTATTGACAATATATGTATGTATATAAAAAAATAAGAGCTCAACACGATAGGGATTGGCATCCTGCAACTAAGAGCACCTTGAAACCTATAAATTATAGGATGTGGATTAATTGGCGTGACATGGGAAGGGGACCAAAGCCATTTTGCAGAGCGGAGGGCGTTCAGATTGAACACTAAAACTATGTCCCTTTGTGGTATTGGCTAATTGCACAAGTGACCCTTTGTTTGGGAATTTTTGCATCCATTCCATTTCACATATTCGTGACTCGTTAGGTACTCTCAATAAATGGTCCTAGTTTTAGCTTCCGATTGACAAGTTCATCAACAGCCGACTGCACTGAATTCACTTGTAAACTGAGGAAGAAGACTGATGTTCAACCAACTCAACCGAATAGAAAAGCTAACGCGGTAGTAAGCGCCTTTTTGCAGATCACAGTCGAGACGATGAAACCACGGACAGACTCAGAGCGTCGAACGGTCCGAGCTGAATCCTTCCTTCGTCTCTCACTCATTTTCTACCTCTTCTCTCAGTCGCCCCCATCCATTTTCCAATCTAAGCAATCAAATTCAAGAAAGATTACGAAAGAATATATGCATCCCTATCAATAATACAAACAAATACGCATCAGATTTCGAAACTTGGTCGAGAAATGCTCCAGTCCAGATTATTATTATTATTATATCACAAAACAAAATCATCAGCACAACCGTCTCAAAAATTTCGTTTCAGTACATTATCGCAACCAATAGAGAGACCTACAAACCCTTTGACAAAGAGTACAAATATTCAGAGCACAGATCAACTGGTTAGTTCATGATAAATAGAGATTTATATCAATAAGTCATGAGTTTGATTTCTTACCATGCGTAATAAGGCAAAACCTACACTTGCAATTTATTTTCTTTATCAAAATCGAGAGTACGATTGATAGAGAACCGCGCAAGAACGGTAATCCAAAAAATACAAATAACATATTGCGCATTGAGACAAAGTTTTCACCTATAATTTATCTTTTTTGTCGAAATCAAGGGCACGAACAACAGAAACCACACAAGAACAATAATCTCAAGAGTATAGATAACATAATAATTCTCGTTATTTAACTTTTTAGGTAGTTATGTGTAAGTAATTTTTATTTAATTATTATAAAAATAAATTAGATATTTTTTATATAAAAATTGATTATTATGAATATGATTTAATTTTATTATAAAATAATACATAAATTATTTTTATTTTTTTCAATTAACCCCAAAAATCAGACGACGGCTTCAATTTTAAATTTGATGACCTCTAAAAGTAAAAAAAAAAAAAAAAATATAGAAATTATGAGCACTAATAATAATAACAAAAAAAATAAAAATAAAACCTTCAAGTATGAACCAACTTATGTCGCAGACTATATTGGAGCCTGGGTGATTGGACCCTTCAACCAGGTTGTGATTGCGATGGCACATTGTGGACTGACCAGTGACCACCGCCCCTGAGCTAAGCAGCCGCAGCATGCAGGGCCGGCCTAAGGGTCACTTGCGCCCTAGACACTTTTAATATTTAAAGGGAGGGACCCAATTTTTTGGTACCCTAGACATAGGCCGCCTATGCCTTGAGTCGACCCTGGTAGCATGCAGATGCAGTAGTCATCGCTTTGGAGTATGTACACTTGAGGGATGTGTAAGTGTTTTAAGTCTTAAAAGTTCAATTATATGCATTTGGCATTTATTTATATTGTAAATTAATAATCACGACCGTTGTAATTGAGCATCTCATCTGGCAAGATTCTGAATTGAGAATTAATTACTAACCCACGTACGTATATGAAGCCCATTGATTGATTCAAGTTTATAACAGAAACCATGTTGGCACTTTGGTTTCAATAGCCGCCAAAGCTAATACAGTTCAGTTCTAGCTCAAATGAAGCAAGCAATTGAACAAAGGCACATGAATCCCATTCATTACCAAGGATTCAACCCCCTCCTCCTCTTATTCAGCTTCCTCGACCGATGATTCAATCCCCAGAAGCACAAACCCCACCGCAACTCCCACGAGGACAAGCCCGTTCATGATTGCCGCAATCGTGAATATCTCGCCGGCGGCGCTGCAGCTGGACGACAGAGCTCCGCCTCCGCCTCTCGACGGCCGCTTCAAAGAGCTGACTATCTTCGCAAACGACTGCTCGGTACAAACGGGAACTCCCAAAGAGACCACGCTGTTGTGAGCTTTAAGGCCCCCAAAAGAGTTCAGTCCGGCGACGTAGGTTACTCCGGCTTTTCTCCTCTGGGAGGCCCGGCCGGCGGAGCCAGCCGACGCAGCCGAAAATGTCGCCGGAGAGAGCGTTGCAGATGCCGTCGCCATTGCAAAGCAGCAATCCACAGCCTGATGTGTACAAGGAAGAAAAGGGTTGTAAAACAAACGACAAATTCAGATCGCCGGAAACCCTTCTCGCTGAAACAGAACTATGGCACGGAAAGAGCAGAGAGTGATTAGAAGAGAACAGGAAAGAGTGAGAAACTTACCTGATTTGAGAAGAGGGTTGAACTTTGAAGGGTACGGCGTGGGAATGGAGAGATAAAAGAGAATTAAAAGGAGGGGTTGTGTGAGAGTTGGATAAGGCAGGAAGGGGAATGGTTGGCTGTCAAGTAGATTACAATTTGCTTATATATTTGTGGAGAGGAGATTCACAACAGGGCTCATCTGAGTATATCATATGTAATTACGAGCATACATGCCAATGTGCTAGTCTATACTACTCACTTTTTGTTGTCAAGTCGGGCCAACCTCCAAGGAGGTCAGCCCGCCCGATACTGTCGGGCACCGCCA
The DNA here is from genome assembly GCF_014633365.1 of Diospyros lotus. Classification (NCBI taxonomy): domain Eukaryota; kingdom Viridiplantae; phylum Streptophyta; class Magnoliopsida; order Ericales; family Ebenaceae; genus Diospyros; species Diospyros lotus. The sequence goes on along the minus strand of NC_068338.1, from coordinate 40,817,215 downwards.
GGCTCACCAGGCCTATTTATGCCCTCATCCCTCATCCCAGCACGGGCTCTAGGAGGCAATGGATCGACCCATGGACACATCTAATTTCCATTGTTAAACATACCTGTAAATCCGAACCGAGTTGGAAGCCTTGTCAAGTGTTCATACAGCTGAGGTCTTAAATTTCTTCACCAACCAATGTACTGGGAAAATGATGAAGCATGGTGGATTTTGTTGGAGGAAAATGGCAATCATCTCATGTATGAACAAGTGAAATTCCACACGTACTTGAAAATTAAGGATATGAAATGAATGCAACTTGGAAAGTAAATTAAGTTCCTCAAATACTTCTCATATCATGATTATTTCAATTATTTGAGGAGTTTGAAAAAAAAAATAAAAGCCACCGTGCACTATGTGACATATACACACATCTTTTCCTTGCTTTATTTGCAAGAAGCTAAAAGGCAATTACTTCTTAAAGGGTGCAAACTGAGACAAACCTAAAGAGTAAAAAAAGTCCAGAATAAAAGATTAGGAGAGATAACTACAAAAAGAAAGTGGAAAAAGATTTGTGCAAAAGTACGCTGCTTTCGGCAATATGATATGGTCACAAAGCACCTACTTGTTACCCAGCTGAAGACAAGTAAATCTGTATACAAACTCCCAAGCATCTAGACGTTCATAAAGTTTAACATAAACATAAGATCATATTTCTATTTTAACAAGCTGCCAGGCTATAGAAATAAATTTTACCACAAATTTCAACCATTTAGATCATGATTGCTGGAAAATTGGATGGTTCGGCTGAGATGTCTGTTTGGATATTGGTTCGGTCCTCCATCTTCAGAAATGCGAAAAATGGCAACTTTCAGTACAACCTCCTCCACCCTGAGCCGCTCAAAGACACAAACGTCTCCTTCCTCCAACTTGTTGTCCCAAACAAATTCAAGCCACCCCTTGCTCAACTTAGCAGAACCATCTCTCCACATGCACCGGACAGGCCACTTTTCCCCATTAGAACCCTGAAGTGTGATGAATCCTGAAACCCCACCGAGATACTTTTCGGCAAAGGAGGAGGGCATATGCTGCACATGAACAATGACTTCAAAGTAAGCACCTATTCAAGTGAAAGAAAGATCAGATAAAGCACGTATAGTTTGATGGCTCACCAAGCCTATTCCCTTGTATATATACGATCGCCGTAGGATAACTCTGCAGAATGGATTTTCAGACTGAAACATTTTTGCTGCATTAAGCACTCTTTCCTTTTCCTCAGGTGTTACAACTCTTGACTTCCTCAAGAAATTTCCACTACTTGTTTCACGTCCAGGTATTTGTATTTCACTTCCAAGCTTAGCTGATGATTCAAGGTCAGCTAAATCTTATTGCATTAGTTATGAAATCGATAATATCTTAGAATACTACAAGAGGAAAGGAGGATCTAAGTGAAAAGAGCTTACAAGATCCAGTTCCACGTTTCCTTTTTCTGCTTTCAGCCCTTTGATGCAGTGACTGCAACTTAATTTCATAGGCAGATGTCACAAGTTCACCATAATTACACTGAATACCTATGTCTCGAGTGGATCGAGCTGCTGACTGTACAATACCTACATGTGATTTTTCTCCATCGACCTTAAATCTAGAGTTTCTAAGTTCAGTTCCACTGAAGATACCATCAGCTTCTCTTATCCCTTTCTGAAGTAATGGTTGATCATAACTTTTACCAAGTTTTTGATGAGCCACAGTTTCACCAAACATGCTGTTTTCCAAGAATGGGGATACTTGGCAGGAAGGATGGTACTTCAAGAATCCAACTGAATAATTATATTCTCCTCCATCTCTATAAGGTACTGCATATTGGTTGCCACCACTAGGTCCTACTGAACTACTCAGAGTATCACACTGATATTTTATCTCAGCATTAGCCATATCATAAATATTCACTCTGAACTTAGAATTTCCTTCAAATGTGAAGACTAAAAGGAAGCCCACACGGATAGACTGGTGCTCTACAAATTCATGCCAACCATCGCTGAACCAAACTTTGTCTTCTATTTTCTTTAACCTCACTCGCCAAGCACAACCATTTGGAGTTGTGAGAGTAGCAACAGCAGGAAGTTCATAACCAAGCTTCTTGACAAACTTCCCTGGAATTTTCTGCAGGAACCAAAACCAATTAAGACTTCCTTTGTTTCAAGTGAAAATGAGAACAATAAGAAACATCCACAAAGGGAACTGTTCAAGAGAAATACATGATTAAAACAGTTCAAAGTAGCAAAGGTCCAGTTCGATTATAGTTTCTGTATTTTTTCTAAGTGTTTTCACCATTTTTGAAATTGAAAATTCTGACAACCACAACACCATTATTCACATAATCTTCATTTTTCTATAATAATGGTTTTTAAAATAAGTGAAAACATTCTTTTTACCATTTTCTTAGGTTCACGTTGTGGAAATAGTTTTTTTGCAAAGCAAGGGTAAAGCAGCATACTAAAAACGTCTTTCCCCCGTTGCAAAACAGGGAGCCTCATGCACTAGAAGGCCATTTAGAGTGTTTTAATATCAATTCGCACGAAATAGTTCCTAGAACCAAGTATAAAACAGTTTTTGGGACCATAATCCAACTGGCTCATAGAGTTTTAGGGCCCATTCAATTTCAAAAAAACATTTTCTAGTTTTCTACTCTAATTCTATAACTAAAGGTGTCCCAACATTTTATGTTTCAAAAAGTCATAGCGCTTTCATTTTCAAAAAAATTAGAAAACATCAAAATAATGATTTCTAATTCACAGTATAAAATTCAAAAATTAGAAAAAGTGATTTTTCTACTTTTTAAAGAAAGATTTAATTATTCAATAGAAAATTAAATTTGAAAAAAGAAAATGTTTTCTACAACTAAACAAGCCCTTAAGGTTTCCAAATTCCAACCAAACAGACATATTATTTTGTTTCTCAAATATTTGATAACAGGATTACCAAATTATGGAATTTCACAAAGACAGTGATATGCAAACAAGACTTTAACAAGAGATGTGAAAACAAATATTTCATCATACAGGAAATAAATTTAAAAAAAAAAGAGAACTCTGCCGGATTAACCCTAATACAACAGAGCTGCCTGGTTCAGCTAGTGGGTTTACGGGAACAAAAACAAAAACAAGCATCAGATCCAGACAATCATTTCCAAAAAGCAAGAGTAAGAAAAGAAGAAGGCTAAACCTTGATCTTCATTGCGAAGCCAACAATTGTTCTTGTTTTTCATTGCACAGAAATGAGAACAACACAAGTCTCAGAAAAGAGTTCGAGTTACGGAGTTGATCGAGCAGTAAAAGGAAAACAAAAAACCGAAACGCGATAAGATCAAAGAGAAGAACGGGATTGGATAGAGAGTTACCAGTTTCTTGTCCTGGATGATAGAAGAAACAATCATCCTGTAGAAAGTTGAAGACATATTCACCGGAAAATTCGCGCGCCGGCAATCGGCGTCTGCTAGTCCCCCTTGCTGCCCCATTGTTTCAGCCGCTGAAAACGTCAGATTCTCGATCACGGTCGTCGGCCGGATGGTCAATTCATCCCTCTCTCCCTCCCCTTCTCTCTCTCTCCCTTCTCTATCTCTATCTCTCTCTCTCCCTATCTCTCTCTCCTTTTGAGGTTTTTGAGATTTTTAATAAAACGAGTCCTAAAATAGCTCACTACCGGAGCACAAGTAAAGGAGCTGTCTCCTGAGCAATTAACAAAAATAGTTAATTACATTGGTACCCGGGAACTATGCCTTTTTACCTAATAAGATCCAATATTTTCAATATACAGATAGAGCCCCTACCTTTATATATTCGTAGAAGTACCCCTAACTGTTACTAAATTGCAGGTAATATAAAAATGGGTATTTTACCAATCAGTATGCAAATTCTCATTATATAATAATTATCAATAATTATAAACAAGTGGGATATACTAATAAAGTAGGTATATTTTTTGAAGATTCAACAACCAATGATATATGTTATTAATATAAAAAAAATTAAAAACGTTAGGGTTTCAATAACCAAATAATTATTATATATGCTTTAGATATTGAAACAAACATTATGTTATATATGGAATTAAAGATCTGTACATCAAGTTAAAGTACAGTAAAAAAAAAAAATTGAAGATATTGTTGATAACTTCAATTTTTAATTTACATCATAAATGCTTGGGACTGATCCCAATAAGTGAAATCATAACAATGTGAGTCATGATTTGACGGCAAAAGTTTCAAGAGAGTAGGCGAAGAGACATTTTGATCCCATTTAGGGACGAGCCCTTACAGTTCCCAATTTCGATCTTTAGTTAATTGTTTTATCTACGGAAATTTATATTAATTCGATTATTTCAATCAATTTTGATTACTATTTCAACTAATATGATTAAATTGATCATCCGAATTCCACTTTTACTAAAACTTAATTTGTTTCTGTGCACAACTAATTTATTTGATTAATAATTCAGTTCAGTCACCCAACCCACATTCACTGATCAAATTGAACAGCAATGTTGTCCTGTCCACATCAGGTTTCTGGCATCAGGCAAATCTGCCGCGGGCAGGGAGGGCCACGCCCAGATGAAAATGTCTCTTCGTCGAATTGAATTGTGGTACTGATTGAATTCTTCATCCCAAATATAGGAGTCAAAACACAAAAAAACAGAAATAAAACCCAGAATTTCTCGGAGAATTTATGAACAGGGTAAATGAATTGAGGCAAGTACTTGTAGTTCTTCGAGCCTACAGCATTTTTTACTTTGATGCAAGATCCCCGGGAAAGGGGTTTCAATTTTGATCATCAAGGGGTACTTCTATTCAAATCCCCTAAAGTACTACTTTTCTGTACAGTTAGAATGGAGGATAGAGACGACATACATTTACCACATCCTACAAGTGATTTGTGTACAGTAATGAAAAACCCAACCCTGATTGTTGTAACTCAACAAAAGAACGGAAAAAAATAAAAATAAAAAACTTGGTGCATAAATGATTGTTGTCGTGACAAACCACAAAACCCGCTACGATAGCCAACCCAAGGTGAATGATATTTCTTGCCAATCTGAGGAAGTCCAGTTTATCTAATCCACTTTCAAGCAGAATGATAATACGCGTGCTGAAGGAATGGAGCTCTTGAAACTGACTATACAGCAGGTTGGGTAGGCAGCTGCTTCCCGTGAACATCCAGCACAATATCCCCGAGCTCCGGGAATGCCGATTTGAGTATCAATTCAAGTATTTCATATGCAAGTTGTTTCAAGCAGACCGTAGACTGCAGCATAATAATATACGTCAAACCAGGTGCTACTTGATCACACCGTGTTATTCAGATAAGAAAAGAGAAAGAATCCATAGAACAAACGATTGCAGTCAATGCAGAGTGGATAGAAAATGCCGTCCTACCTGCAGGAAATAATGTATGTCTTTCGCACAACGCCTATACTGCTTGCGCCCAATTAAGCTGACAAGCGGAGCAGGAGCTCCATCTGGAAAAAAGTGAGTGGCACAATTTAAGTTCCAATTCAGGACTACGCTATCCAATTTTCACATATAGCGGGAAAACACGACCTCCGACGAGATCAAATAAAGGGGACAATTGATTCTGAGTATTTACATCAAATTTGCTACCAAATTCCGGGATAGTGTCTCATACAACAGCCTGCCAGAACGAGCATATTGGCTAGTATATCATTCTCTTTCTTTGGGCGTGACAAAGCATGGAAATTGTCCCTTCTAATTCTTATAGGGATTTCTATTCCAATTTTTGAAGAAAAGATAAAAATATTCACCATAGCTTTGCTAGGAAAAGCCCAAGAGATTAACTTTAATTTAGAAAGTTAACACCATGCTGCCATGAAGATCTAAAACAAACAGACGGGAACCTTTACATGGCCAGGAATCAACAGCAAGAGATGAAGTAATTGCCAGCGAACAAATAAGTGCACACATAACCAGATTAAGAAGATTCCAGAGCTGCCAAACATGCACTCAATAGAAATCCCATGCTAAACATATTAATCAGATAAAGAATATTCCAGAGCTGCCAAGCATACATAATACATATCCTGTGTATAACCTAATTTGACCATATATATAGTGTCGAACAGCCCCATCATTTTTTTTTTGCTAGCTTTGCCCCGTCATTCTCACTCAAGAGTATATTCTGATCTTTGCAATAAGACAACTTATGTTAGAAATACTTATCTGCACCTCGCATCCACCAAACTCCACCTGTGTACTGAGTAATTCCCTTAACACTTCAGTGTTGAAAGGTTTTCCTCCTTATCACAACTAGCTGCCTAATCGCAAGCCCAGATAAAGGAAGAGATGGTCGCACTGTGCGGCCAGGAACTAACATAAAATCGTCAAATCTTTTCAACATGGATTTTACACAAAATAAGATGACCTTGTTTCCACCAACCAAAGGAGAATTCTCTTTTTTCCCATTTTTTTCTTTTCACTACATAAACATTAAAGCCAGAGACTGATGCATCCAGAATACAGGTGCACTCCAACTTGGAACATTATTTTTATGAAAATGAAATCCAATATCATTGTCTAGTGAACAAAGAAACTGAAAAATCATGCCAAAAGAAATTCATCATATACAATTATTCCACAAGCCCAAAAAACATAATAAAAAGTTTATTGTCACCTAGAGATGAAGATAAAGATCATTTGAGGAGATATTAACTAATAAGAAGTGTACAAAGACCAAATAAACAAAGAGAGTAAAAAAGAGAGAAAAAAAAACACTTACTGAAGATCATTTTCTTGACATAGTGAGCCCTACGGGCAGCCTCAAGCTGTTGTTCAAAAGACCCTGTTTCAGTTACCCTACTACGACGGCTCGTAGTTTGAGAAGACTCATTAAACTGGCAATCATCAACTCCACTTTGAGGATTTGACCTCAGAAAGAATGTGCCATCAGGCCACAGAGCCTGTTAAAAAAAAGAATTACAAAAAATTTGGAAGAAACAAAAACTTTGGTTAATGATTCTTCCAGACTCTTTCCCAAGCAAATGCATTAAATGTTCTAGCATAGCAGATAACTGAAGGGTATTTGTCAAATTTAAAGATCATGAACACTTCAACAAAATTTGATGCATTAGTAAATTATTCTACATACTTAAATAGGGTACTTGCACCAGGCAATTATTTGGATGTATCATCTAATGGGAAGGAATACTTCTCCCTAATTAGGACAATGACACAATACATAGCCACAATAACTCAAATGCTTACATGATTTAGATGTCAAAACAAACTCTAGTATTGCATATAAGGTCATAAATACCAGTCATAGTTTTAAATGGAGTAGCAGAAAACCAGACAGAGCTCATTATAATTTACATTTAAAAAGGGGAAAAACAGAAAAGAGAAGAACGACAATAACCCAACTAAAACAAAAAGAAGAAAAGAGTTCTCACAATTTACACTTTAAAAATTTGATGTGCCAGACTCTAGACAAGCCAAAGGCCATCCCAATGTACAAAAGACATATTCAAAGATAAGAATTTTGGGCCTGAAATGGTGCCCACCAACCTAGCCTTAACTGACTTGGGCACCACAAATCTATCCTAGTGATAAAATGCCTTGGGGGAATTACGTCCATCCAAAAGAAACACACAGACAAACAAAGATTATTAAATGTGGTATAATATTCACATGAAGCATGGATTATGGTTCTCTTAATCTTCCAACACTGTAAATACGATCTTGTTTTCACAATCCTGTATCAGTAAAATGAACTAGATTAAAAAATAGCTAAATTCTTACATCTTGGACCCATTGAATCCCTTGAGCAATAATATCGTCTCTCCGCAACTGCTGAATTTGTCTTAGAAGCCAGTCATCAATAGCATCTTCCATCATTAACTGTAATATTTGCTTTGATATCCAGAAAACTTGTCTTCTGCAAAACAAAAATAAGCATGTAGGATTATTAGTGATCAAACATGCTAAAGGAACGTACAGAGTTTTCAATATAGATCAATCAAGTCTGGTTGTAAGCAATAAAAGAGGAACACAACCCAAGCTATATGGGTGATTGTTTATGTTAGAAATCCAGAAATCTATCTTATAATTGTTTCCTACCTAGGATATCTTTATTCCTTTATTTCTAGAGTTCCCCTTTTTTATTAGGATAAGATTATGTTTCCTTATTCGTATTATTCCCCTTATTTTTCTTCCTTTATTGAGTTGACTAACCCCTAATTATTTGGGATTGGTTGCCTTAATCGGGGTTACACAATAAAATATAGAAAAGTATTCTTTTCCACAGTTTATACTTGGGATGAGGGACAAAGAAACAGAGAGATCTAGAAATGTCTGCACGCCAAGAAGAGGTTGCAGCCCTCCTTAATCAAGGTGCATGCAATATAATTACAACCATCACTACCTCAATTCTAATTGTGGTCACATCACCAAATGGTGTCTCAAACCTGAAAGAGGATAACACTCATCCTCCACAGAAACCTAAGTGGGATGCCCAATCCATTACTTGGATGGCTTGGCCATCTAAAAATAGGCAACCACATCACAATTCCCAATAACATCTCCACCAAAACCCTAGAGGTGTTCTCTCTCTATCTGTCTCCTTGCCAAAAGGAAAGAATGCCTCAGTTCATATCTAACTTTGAATCCATTGGGCCTAAAATATCCAAACATGGTTCATCAACCTTCACCTCACTTTCTACCACCTAGTACTAAATATATTTGTTTCTACTTGTGCTGACACTCAGCTATTTAAGCAAAGACACATCATTGTAGTGCACATAATCAGTCATAAACAACATTGCTTTGGTGAGCTGAAAAGTAGTCATGAACCATGTTGGTTTGGTGAGCTCAAAAGTAATTAATTGCAGTGCACATGATCACTCATAGAACTGCATTGGTTTGAGAATCTCAAAAGTAGTTACGTATCACAGTTAGGCTCCTGGTAATGTAGGATTGTTCACAGTGAAAACCTTTGAGTGAATACAACCCAGAAAGAATATCCAATGGAAGAATGGTGAACAAGCAAAAAAATAAAAAGAATTACAAAGCTCAATAACCTAAGAAATCACAAAAGTAACATTTTTTTCTTTTGGCTCCAAAAATCACCTAGAAAGAGGGGCAGACACAAGAATCTTTATTCAGTTTGGTTCCAGTTCTAAAGGGATGCTATTGTTCACACAAATAACCAAATCAAGATGAAAATCCAATAACAGTGCAAAATCAGAGAGAGTTCAACGGGTCTTTGTGTTTCATGAGCATAAGACCTAGGTCTGCAGCGCACAGGTACAAATCAGAGCAGGGGCTCCTCATTAACACACACCCAAAACAATAAAATAAGTTAATGCAACTGAAATCTAGGAATTTGTGTATATATAAAGAAAGGTAAGAACTGAAAAGGATAGAATCTAAAAACCAAGGTTGTGATGAGAGAGCTATAATCAACCTAGCACCTTCCCCCCCCCCCCCCCCCCCCCCCCCCAAAAAAAAATAGCAGCTAATTTACAAAGGTGTCAAGCCCTGCAAGTGTTCAAACAAAAGAGATATAATGGCCTTGCAAAAGATATGATCACGAATAGAGATTATTGGCAAGTTAGAATCCACATAAACAAACCCAAGTGGGATTAAAGGCTTGGGGGTGTTGTTGTTATGTTAAAAATATAAAAACAACATCAGACATCAAGGGGAGAAAATATGTTCCAACAATGCATCTTCTTCATCCTCAAAAAACTTATAAATTTCAAAGTAATATTAAAAACATGAAAGGACTTCTGAAATATTGCTCACCTTAACCATCCTCTTCTCTTAAGCTGAAAGATGTTGTCAACTAAGTTCAAGACAGGTATGCTTAAATTGGGTGGTGTCCACTGCAGAATAAATCACCAAATAAAGTTTAGGCAAAACCAATTAGATGCATTCAAGACATGCCTAAAGATGCTCTTGAGAAGGGGAGATCTGAGGTGGTACATGCGATGGTCATGCAAAGGAAAGGGAATACCAAATAAAAATTAAAAGGATACAAATCTAAAACTTAGGCAAAGAGAGCAACTTTGAAGGAAGAGAAATCTGAGGTTTACGTGGCACTCATAGAAAGGAAAAGGAATGCCTAAAAATATAAACAAAATTTGTATCAGCTAAAGGTCAGAAATTATGCAAAAAAATAGGCATAACTGGACAAGATTTTACTAAAAACAATCTGCAAGGTGATTCATAAAGGGTGAAAGTGGTGTTGATATGCTTTGTCAAGAATCTTTTACAAATAAAGAGCAAAAATTTGCTAATCACACACAAGAAATAAAAGGCCTAGTGGTAAATATGCAGAAAGAATTTAAAAATATTTAAAAACAGGAATTGCAAACATCATCATCAATAGGGTTTCAGAAATAATCAAACATCATCATCAGGTCAGTCCACTGATTCTTGGTACCTCTGGTGGTACCCCAGCTGGATCTTCCAGATGATCAGAGCCTACTGGTAGACTTGTTGCAGGATATCCTCCCAGACTGACAGATAGAGGTTCTGCCTCTAAACCATGTTTTGTTCCATAATACAACCTTCTAAAATTTTCACCATGTTTAACCACCCTTGGTGGCAGACCCTTTGAGTCTAATTCATTATCCGAGTGCCATCCATTAGCTTGAACATCAGGTCCTACTTCTTCATGGCCACGAGTTCCATCTTTATCAACATCCTCATCAGAAATGCTTTTTGCTGATTCTGCGGCACTATGCCAAGAGAGGTGTTTACTAACCTCATCAGCATTCCAGGATAAGTTCTTGCCTGCAATTGCAGAAGAGGCTTCGTAAGGAAGGGAAGATGAACCAACAACTTTCCGCATTAAGCCATCTGAAACTCCTTTGAACTGGCGCACAATATCATCCATAGCCTCATCCACATTCACTGTTTGAATAAGAAGAAGACAGACAAACATAAGTACGAAAATTTTGCCAGAAAAAAAAAATAATAATAATGAGAAGAAGAACAACCAAATAAATGACATAATAAAAAAGGAAAGCCATTAACATCAAGAGCAGATACAAATACTTATACACCATTATTTTCAAGATATACCCATAAAGAGGTAAATGCAACTCATAAAAGCATGAATGACAAATAACCAATACCATAACAACAACTAATAATATTTCAAACACCAGAATATCATGTAATATTATTTCAACAAAGTATTGGAAGTCTAAAACATCAACGTGCAGCATGGTTTCAAGTTTCAATTTATAACACAAAGACACAAATTCATAAAATGAAGTGAAAGTAAAAAGAAATGCAAATGGCAAACATAAAAAATCACAGGTAACCCTTAAATCATACTCAAACTTCTCAATACATATTTAAAAAGTTACACATTACACACATTTCTCAATCCTCATCAAGCTGAAACAGAAAGCTGCACACAAGGGATTAATAACAAAACACCATTAAGAAAGAAAGGGAAAATACATGTGGTACCCCTAAGGGTTAGGATAAATGCAGGTACTACCCCTGATGTTTGACAAAATACAATGACCACCCTGTACTTTTAATATTATGTTGCAATTTTCCCTGACATTAACTTACCACTGTTAAATTTTTCTAAATACCCTCTACTACGTTCTCTGTCCAATTTCTCTCAACTTGTCCACCTTGCATTTGACAGAAACAACTTGGTAAGACTTGAAAATGCCCAACAGTTCTTCAACTCTTTGTCCAGTAAAAGGTCATGACTTATGGATAGGGGGGTCAATGTGCCTATTACGCACATAATGTCATAATAAACTAAAAGTGCAAAAACTGAGCTTAACACCATATATGGACAACTAGGATCCAAACATGTAAAAGATGGAATGGTCATCCAACCAGGAAGAGAAGCTGCGCACCTGCAAGGGTCCTAATTGCTGAGGATGATTTTCCAAAAGAGTAGTTCTTCACCAACAATAAAAAAACTATTAGACTTGATCATAAAATACAATAGGAAGATTAATTGATGGGAAAAGAAGAAAACAATATTGGAAGAAATGAAAACCTTTGAGGAAGCACTCAAAAAATCCCACACTTCATGTTGCTCAGCAACATTAGCTATGGACACGAGATCCTGGAAAATGAAGCAAAACCATAAATGGCAAAAGGACAGATAAGAGGATACGCATAAGATTTGTAGATGAGGGCTAAATTATACTTGCAGATATTTGTCAAGCTGAATACAGCGTTGATGAACAAGAGCATCTTCTGTGCTGGAGGAGAATATCCTTTTTGGAGGCAAATGTAATGTATAATTAGGAATATCCTTAAGGTGTCGATGTAGTCTCTCAAAATTGCTGTATCTGTGACCAAATATCCAAAAAAATATATAAAGAAGAAATACATGCTGACAGATGATGCCAATAACATAAAAAATAAAATAACTGAAAAAATCCAAAATGAGGATTAATATCTTGAAGCCTCAGTAAGTCTTGGTGAATTGAAGCACTAAAGCAACTTTAGTTAAATGAAGAAAGATGTGAAAGGATAATCCCGCAATTATATTGTATCAAAGGTGAAGATAAAAATAAGACCTTCTTCTAACAGACCAAGTGTTGTTATCTGCATCTGTCACTAAAATTGAATAAACTGCAAAGGATTTTGATCCAAGTTTCTCGAAGTATGCTCCTTCAACCTATAGACATTAAATAGCATCAGAAGCTAGTGATGAGATGCAAAATGGATGAATCAACCTAAATCTGAAGCAAGTGCAACACCAAAAACTAACAAGAGATGAATGAAGAAGTTCATTAAATCTATCAATACAGCTCTCTTTATAGTACTAGCCAAATGTTTCTACATCTCCTGAAGGAAAATGGAAGAGGGGAAGTTTACCCGGCACCAAAGCTTGGGAGCATGCATTACTTCACTGTGGAACACCATATTTGAAGCGCCCTTGGCAGTATGTGCTTCACTTTGTCTGTCAAAATCTGGGCTATAAAACTCTGATATAAGAGGATGAACGCCTTCACTTCTGGATGCTTTTTCCATGTTGGTTTCAACTTTTAGAGCAGACGTGCTGTTTGATCTTTTAAGCCAACCTTTATTCTCACCCAGAGTAAAAGAAGCAGTATTCTCCAATTCATTAATGGCTCCTTTCCCACCAGGTTGTTCCTTGTCTAGTCCACGAAACAAATGTGTCGTATTGTTGCTCCCGTCGCTTGGTCGAGCCTCTGTAATAAATTTTGGTGGCAACCCAGAATCTTCTGTTGCAAAAGAAACTACAGGCCTTTGGGTTGACATTTCTGTCCACGAACTATTTGAAGGTTTAGCACTATTTATTCTCGAACTCTTTGCAGCAATCTTCTGAGCTTTCTTTTTATAATTTTTTCCTTTGGTCCACATGTTTTCAAGATTTTCAGGCATCAGAACCTCTGTTCTCCTCTGGGTTGCCGCCTCCAGTATTTGTGCCCAGACAACAGGATGTTCCTTACCAGAAAGATTAGAAGTCAAATTCTTTGAAGTATCCAGGGGAATATGTTTCTGGATGCCAATTCCTGACACCAAAAGATCAGTTCCTTGACCAAATGAAATCATATCCTGCCTTGAAGTATATTCCTTTGGTGGTATATCTGCAGGAGCAGTATGGTCACTGCTACCCATTACATTAGGTGAGTGGCTATCACCTGTCACTTTGTTTCCACCATCCTCAGTACTAAGGAAAACATACTCAATCAACTCATTCACATACCTGGAAACAAGTAATCATTTGATCTAAATAGTTCATATCTCAAATATAGGGAAAAAATAAATTTGATATACTCATAACACATTAAATGATTATAAGCTAGTTATGCAAATTTGGCGTTAACATTACCTCATGTATGGTTATCAAAACAAGTTACCATGAGACTTCACCAACCCAATTAATACTAATTAAAATTTATAAACTTATTTCTGAAATTCAATTCTTGTTGAAGTCATGTTTGCCAAAAAAAAAATGACATTGGATTGAAGGCATGTTCAAGTACCCACTACTTCATTTTTTATTTTATTTTTTTATATTTTCTCTTTTCCTGTTTTCGTGAGAATGTATCTTGACTACTTTGAGTTTTGGGAGGCGGAAGGAGAATCAAGTTTTGGCTTGAACAATTGGCCCTTTCAAATTTGTTCTGATTCACAGAATTAACAGAAGCATAAAAGGATGACAGATGGTGCTCTTCAAGTTGTTCAGGCTCTACTGATTCTGGATTGAGTTTTATTGGATTCAGGATATTTTTCCAAGTCAGCAATCAGGGTACAGAATGATATTTAGAATTCTATTGCATAATAAGGATTTGGAAATTTGAAGTTCTCATTGCAAAAGGTTATAATATGCTCTAAAAATCAATAAACTAAAACATTCATGAGGAACAAATAGTTGTGAGGAAATTGATTGGCAACGGAATGCTAGATTGGGGATAAAGTCTTACAGTAACTTACTCTGGGCTTGCAAAACTCATAACGGGTTGCATTACCAAGCAAGTTATAAGCTCTCGGGCAATGCATCGAACAAGGGGGCATTGGGCCTCTTGTGGTCTGAGGACCACAGCTAACAAGCCACCAACAAGATGCTGAAGAACCTGCAACAAGCAAAGGCATCATATGGCATCTGAATGGCAAAATCAAAACGTGAATTTTTTTTTTGTCAGAACACTCCACTCACACCTTGTACTCACTCTCGGGAGATAAACATGCAGGGTGAAGCTCCCTTGAAGCTTCAAGATGGTGTCTCAAACGATCATCCCTTTCTTTTGAGGATAGTGTTCCCATGACATCCACGCCAATTGCAGCTTGGTTTCTTCTAAAAATATCTAGGTGAACCCCAACTAAGTCAACTAAATCCCTGATACAAACAACAACCAAGTGACTCGATTATTCAATCATGTAACCATTTGAAACTTGACGGACACTTCCCGCTCCAAGAAAATTTGGCAACTTTCTCCAGAAAATACCTTGTCAAAAAGTCAACTAAGTTTATCTCTTTGACCCTTCCGGATATTTCACCGAGCACATCCATGATGATGGCACGCATGAGCTCCGGCGCCTCCTTGTCAGGTGTAATATCTGAATACCACAAATCGGAGACAAAATCTTGCAATAGTTTATTAACAAATCCCTCCATTGCAGCCTCCACAACAGGAGAGTCAATTTTTCTCTTCCAATTTGGGGGTGGCGGCAATGTTGAAAGGCAAGGATCATCCACGGGCAACTGCTTCTTTTCTAAATGAGATAAGTATGTCGGAGGGCGAACTTTTCGCACCTTCCACCGGAACTCCACCTCACTAAATAAAACCCGTAATGCAGAAACAAATAGAATTGACAGGGGAATATTCATCCACATAGATTTGCTCGTGTCTGCAAAGAACTCCCAATATGTAACAGAATTAATTGAGACTAGTAAAGTGAGAACTTCCAGAATGCCTAGTCAAAGACATGGAGCCAGCAGAAGACAAAAGTATCCCACGAGATAAATTTACTGAATCAACAATTTATAACACTTTTCACGACAACCAATGTTTAGAAGGTATATAGGTTTCTCCGGTCGCCTATGTTTCGCTCTAGGAAATACATTAAACTAAAATTTTGGAATTTTCAATGGCCTTTTTGGGTCAAGAGAAAACAACGAAGTACTAAAAAGAGGATTCACTCTGCTTAGTTGAGACGAGTTTCTATATTTTCTTACCTTTTCAATTTCAATACCTCACTGCAACTCCAATTATTTAAAAGAAATAACCAGAGGCCAACCAGTTCAGAAAACTGAAAACAAAACCCTAATTCAGGTCAAATTGACTCGAATTCACGTCGAGGATGCAAAATGAACAACAACAGAAAAAAAAATTGATTAATTCTACAAGAATTCTACAATAAATGCCTGATTGCAAAGCCAAGGAGAAGCAGGCAATTCGCTCTGTGTTTGAAAGCATCGGGCTAAATCGAGAACGAAGAACTTACGAGTCAAGAAGTACGACACAGCGAAGATACACAACGACCAATAAACCATTCGAAGCTTAGCCTCTTCGATCAGATCCTGCAAGGTCTCCATCGCCTTCATTGTATTTGTCCCAAACAAACCGTCACTTTCCTCTGTGACAACGGCTGGATTGGCCCCAATTCTTGTTCCTCTCGAGCGATCAAAATCAGAAAACAACAAGCTAGGGTTTGTCTTACAGCTCTGTTTGTGTTTCTTGAACTAATACGGTTCGATTCGCTCTGGTCGGTCTCTTTCTTTCTCTTCTGTCTCTCCCTGGAGTTTTTGCGTCGTCGAGCAGTTTGGAAGTTTCAACAGAGAGATTCCAAGAGAAGAGAAAACGTGACATTTGCTTCCAGTCTTGGGAGTAAAAGTAGACGTGTAGTCTGGACTGGACTCCACTCGACTCGACTCGGCTGCGTAGCTTTGCATTAGCCCGTCGTCTCGTCTGTTACTTTTAGACAAGATAAGCCGCCATCTAATTATCATCCTAATGCTTCTGTAATATTCCAAATATATTCGATTCTAAAATTTACAAATTATAAAAAAAAAAATTAAAAATGGAACAGATAGCCGTTGCCCTGATGCTTTGCCCTCCAGACATATGGTAAGTGGATATTTATTGACGGTTATTTCATATTTGTCATGTTTTTATTTTTTATTTAATTTAAGAATAAATTAATTTTAACTTAATAAAGACATAAGTAATGTTTCTTATACCTAATATCTCTTTATTTGCAATTTTGTCAATACTAATATTCACCTCCAGAAAATATATGTACCTTTCTTTGTAATTTTTTTTTATTAATATTTAAATCTTAAGTAAATTTTGGTCTTGTTAAAAATGACTTTGGGTGCATTTTTGTAATTATATAGTTCAATTATTATTTTGGTTTAAATAACAAATTAATAATTATTTATAACATAGCACTGAGGCTATCAAAATACTAAAGTGATCACGTAGCAAAAGTTAAACTTAGGAAAAAATAAAAAATCTCAAGTTCCAAGTGTCATGATTCACAACAAGAAGCTTATGTAGCACTTGGAATCTTTGATATAGACTTTGTTTATTATTTTTTTTAACTTAAGAGACTTATGCTATTTTTGTACAAGAAAATAATTTTAATTATAGTTGTGCTGGCTGCTGCAATTATTTAGCAGCAATGAGTTTGCATTGACAAAATATACTTAGAATGAAATAAAAAAATATAAAAGTGATGTAGTAGAAAAACGATAAAATTCTCTCCAACATCTCAATGTTATGTCATGCTCTATTTATAGGCTACTATGGTACTAAATAGGTGCTTGCGCACGTGTTTGGGGTGGCATTCCACGAGTGTGGGTGGGTAAGGGTGCATGGCTACTATGGGATGATTTTTGTGTGATGTCTCATCTGGAACCAAACGGCCTGCTTCTTCTTTGCCATTGTCCAAGATCATCACCATTCACTAAGATTTGCTTCTTCTTCCTCGACGACATATTGTTCTTCAAGAAGCCATGCTTGCATGCCAAACAAAGCTCGAGCCATTTTCCAAGTACATCTCGCAAAATGGCTGTTATCCAGACCTAATCAGCTTTATTTTAATTAATCAACTCAGTAAGCCAAGTATTGGAATTATATTACCCATCAGTGCAGGAGCTATCTTCGTTATCTCATTATCACTTGTTTCAGAAAGATGCCCCAAAAGAAGGGGTAGAGAAGCTAATCATTCAAGCCGGTGGATTGAAATACCTTATCAGCTGTTTACATGGAAGCTCAGCAATTCATAAAGTGAAGGAGGAGGGCAGTAGATGTACCAAAACATTGAACAAAGAGAAAAAGGAAGAGGCAGCTTTTCATGTCCCAGATGGATTACCCAAATCTGCCAAAGAGGTAGAAGAAGAAAAAGAAGAGAAAGCGAGAATGCCGGATTCAGCTTTAACCAGAATGCTCAGAAGCGATGGGAAGCTCCCAGCTTGGTACTCCTCTGCACCTTGTCATTATACAGGTTGATACACACACGAAGTTGCCAATAGTGGCTTATATGTCTTTTTGGCTTTAATTTTTTCCTGATTCATCTTATGTTCGAGGAGGATTAGGATTTTTGTTAGATTTCGTGTTTAGGTGAATTAGAATTCATAGTCAGACTAAATAATGAAATAAAAACTTAATATATAATTGTTAACAGATTTAGTGTTTTAATTATTTAAGATGTCACATTACAGTGATAAAATTTTTAATAGTTTTTATTATTTTAAAAAATAATATCCAATTTTTTTTTGTACTGTTATGAGCCACTTTAATTGTTCTTTTTTATGCAATATTTTGTCATTGACATATCTCATGATTGTGTGAGAAAGTTTTATGTAAATTTCAGTTTGTATTCAGTTTTCATAATTTTTAGATATTATTTATATAATTTGCAAATGGGATTGTATGAGTTGAAGTCTTGAAGATTCTCCTTAGCATAAGATGGGTGATCTCATCCATTTGGATGCACTATGATCATGAATGGAGTTACAGTGGCAACGCAATTAACAAAACTATTGCAATTGATGATTGAAGTGAGGTGCATGAAATTAGATTTAGGTGAAAAGAATGCCAGATCTGCAGCAATTTGTACAAAACTATGCCTTTTTATAAGCTATTTTAATGAGGTTTCTTTTTTTATGTATGGAGATCCACGAGTTTAAGTATAAAGTTTGTATAAATCTTTATTTGTATAGCATTAAGCGATGGTGAAAGTAGGAGGTGTGTTGGCAGTTGGGTAAAGAGGACTTAGTCATTATCAATTTTTAGCACTTGCTTACTTACCTCTTTTATGTACAAGCAAATTTCACCAAAAATTGGAGCTGGCCTCCCTAAATTTATCTTTGACAACACCCATATTTGAGGTTTAGAAAGATCTATATCAATGGGTGGTGCTAAAATTGGGAGGCTTTGGTCAACAACCTTTCAAAATAACTATCGTTCCGTATCTCCTTATTCCCCATCCATCCATGACTCCTATAAGCAGGCCTTGGGCCTCTCCAAGGGTTGTGGCCACCATGGCTAATATGAATCCCTTCGGCTGCTTCCTCCTCTTCTCTCTCCTTGTCCCTTCTGCCTTCTCATTTGGTTTACATCACGACGATGTAAAAAAATCTGTTTCCCAATTTGCGGATCATGTGGTTAGTGATGGTTCTCCCCCGGAAGTTGAATATGAGATTGAACTCAAGGTCACTTTTGCAAATGACAGGCTCAAGAGAGCATACACGGGTCTCCAGGCATGGAAGAAGGCTATTCATTCCGATCCAAATAACATGACTGGCAACTGGGTTGGGGCCAATGTCTGTTCCTACAATGGTATTGTGTGCGCTTCAGCATTGGACGATCCCACGGCTAATGTTGTTGCCGGGATTGATCTCAACCATGGTGACATAGCCGGGCACCTTCCTGACGAGCTTGGGCACTTGTCTGAGTTGGCCTTCCTCCACATTAACTCTAACAGGTTCTGTGGAGTCGTCCCTGAGAGCTTCAACAAGCTTCAACTTGTGAGTGAATTGGACATTAGCAACAACCGATTTGTTGGCAATTTCCCGAAGGTTGTTCTGGAGTTGCCAGGCCTCAAATACCTTGACCTCAGGTTCAATGATTTTGAGGGACCATTGCCTCCAGAGCTCTTTGAGAAGGAGCTGGATGCCATCTTCCTCAACAACAACCGGTTCACGTCCACCATCCCTCTGACTATCGGCAAGTCCCCAGCCTCTGTGATTGTATTTTCAAACAACAAATTCACTGGCTGCATCCCAAAGAGTATAGGTAAAATGGCAAGGTTGGACGAGATACTTTTCTCCGATAACGAAATGGGCGGTTGCTTGCCTGAGGAAATTGGGCAGCTGGGAACTGTCAGTGTGATTGATATCAGCAGAAACAAATTCACCGGGGTGTTGCCAACATGCTTTGGAGGGCTCAAGAGCATTGAGGTCTTGGATTTTAAATCCAACAAGCTGACTGGAATGGTTCCTGAAAGCATTTGCAGCTTGCCAAGCTTGACCAACTTAACACTCTCTAAAAACTTCTTCAAGAAAGAAGGGAAAACATGTGCAGCACCCCGGCCTGGTGTTGCATTTCATGATGAAGAGAATTGTTTGGAAGACAGGCCGAAGCAGAGGTCCAAGGCCAGTTGTTCGGGCATTGTGAATAAGCCTATTGATTGCAGCAAACTATGCAGAGATCTAATTGATGAACCGAGCCCCGTTACTCCCCACAAGCGTACACCACAATCACCACAGCCCGCTCCCCAAAACCCAAGACCAGGGCCTCCGAAAAGCAATGAGCACACCCCATCAATCCCTAAACATCATCCTCCACCGAAGCCCACATCGGATAAAACCCCATCACCAGCACCACCAACATCAACACCACAGCCTCCACAAGTACCAACCTCGTCTCCATCACCACCTCCAGTAGTCGACCATAATACCCCATCCACCCCCAAACAAACTCCACCATCTTCACCCCCATCAACACCGAAGCCACAGCCTCGACCACCCCCTACCCCAATCTCTAAACCCAACCCACCACCTACATCGAAGCCACCAACTCCAACACCAATGCCAGATGCTACTTCACCTCCAAGACCTTCTCTTCGACCTCCTACTCCTCATCAAAAACCATCTCAATTCACTCCATCACAGCCACCTGCCTTCTCTTTTCCACCACCAGTTCACTCACCTCTGCCACCTCCTCCAACTTATTCCCCTCCACCTCCACCAACCCATTCATCCTCTCCACCAGCGCAATCCCCACCAAAAACTCCTCAAAAACCATCTCAACCTCCTTCACCAGTACCACTATCACCACCATCTTCTGTGCCAAGCAAATCAACACCACCACCATTGACAACCCCTCCAAAGCCTTCTTCACCCAAACCAACACCGGTTAAGTCATTTCCGCCACCAGCTTTTGAACCCATGCCATCACCTAATAAGCCGGTAAAATCAACTCCACCACCTAAAATATTGTCCCCATCACCCCTACCACCAGTTCATTCACCTCCACCTCCACCAACCCATTCATCCTCGCCACCAGCGCAATCCCCACCAAAAACTCCTCAAAAACCATCTCAACCTCCTTCACCACTACCACCACCACCACCACCATCTTCTGTGCCAAGCAAATCAACTCCACCACCAATGACAACCCCTCCAAAGCCTTCTTCACCCAAACCAACACCGGTTAAGTCATTTCCGCCACCAACCTTTGCACCCATGCCATCACCTAATAAGCCGGTAAAATCAACTCCACCACCTAAAATATTGTCCCCATCACCCCTACCACCAGTTCATTCACCTCCACCTCCACCCCCACCTGAATTTTCACCGCCCCCACCAGCTCATGTAGCTTCGCCACCTCCTCCTCCAGCTTACTTGCCTCCACCTCCTCCTGTCTTCTCTCCGCCACCATCAGTCCGCTCACCTTCACCACCAACAATGTCCCCACCGCCTTCATCATCCGTCTTCTCTCCACCCCCACCCCCATCACCTTCTTTATCTCCTCCTCCTGCTCCAGCTCCAGCTCCCGTCCTCTCTCCACCACCAACCTTTGCTGACTTCAACCTGCCACCACACTTGGGGGCCGTGTACTCATCACCGCCACCACCAATGTTTGAAGGCTACTAAGGACACCTCGACATATTTCCATGTATTTTAACCATTCCTAGTCCAATAAAATACACACTTCTGTGCAATGATCAATTGAGTTCATTCTCTCATTGGACATGCATGGGTCTTTAGGCTTGCTAGAACTGATTACAAGCAATAGTGCCCTTTGTTTTCCTTTTTTTCCTCTACTTACCTTAGTATTTTCTTATTCTAAATTGTATCTATATATGTAGATGTGAGTAAATAACTTCGTCTCCCATTTTTGTTACTCAAGTTGATGCATTGTACATGCAGTTAAGCCAAATTCTAAATTAGCAATGACAGCTTGGGAAATTAACCATGTTCTTGTTTTAAGACAAGTGCATGCCTTTTGTCTAAACACATAAATGTTCATATATTATTGACATTTAACCGACATATACAAGAGAGAGTAAGGTTTTGGACTGTGATAATACATCCAAAGTTCAGAACAACCTCATCGACAGCAGTGCTTATCATTGAACTGGCTATTTATTGGAAATTTATCAAAAGACTACTTGGAAATTTTACTTAATACTATGTAAAGGAAATAAACGGATTAATTCCCCATGGGAAAGGAAGTTATTTTATATATTTTTGTAACCAAACAAAAATAATTTTAACAAATATTTATCCCCCCTATTTCAACGCAATAAAAATAATAAGAAATGCATTCTATTCAATTGTAATATTGACTATTTTATTTTTATTTTCATTCATCTGTTTTGTTCACAAATTTTAGTTCAAAGCATGGCATATATTTTAAGGTAAAAAGAGAAAATTTGAGTAATTGAGGACAAAATCTACTGCATTATAATTCATTCAAATATGATACTATATATATTCAAAATACATCAATTCTTATATCTTTAAACTCACGAATGGTATAAAAAGTGACCACTTAGACAATTATTAGATACCATATTCAAAATTGAAACCTTAAGGTTTGGTGTGAAAAAAAATAAAAAATAAAACCACACACTACTGCATATATAATAATTTAGTTAAATCGATTTTATCCAACCAAATTTAGTTTTGTAAAGGAAGAAAAGGGGAACAGTGAAGCCAACTGTATGTTTAATTAAGTTGTTTTAGTTAATTAACAATAATAATGGGGGGAGAATTAACCTTGGAAATGAAAAGGAAGGATAATATTTCGAAATTAAGGGGTAACATGCATTTTATCTAACATTAGGGAAATCGTGCAATTTACTCGCAATTTTACTATTCTTTCTGGCCCGCTTTTTTCTTTGGTTTTCCTTATCTAATAATTTTTTGATGGGTAAAATCTAAAAATTCTACCAATCTTAGTAATTTTCCTCATTTTACAAATCTTCTTTATAGTTTATTTTTTATTGTTTTATATTTATTCCTTTTTAACCAAACTCGGATCTCCTTAGGTAATTTATAAAAATATGTGTTTAACTTTCTAAACATGTTTTTAAATGTTGTTTATAAAGTTAAACACATATTTTCATTTAAAAAAAACTTTCTAAACATGTTTAAAAAAATCATAATTACTCAAAATATCAAAAGCTAGAAACAATATTAGGAGAGTTTATCATTTTCTGAGTAAAATACACTAATTTTTTTGAGATAAAGTTAATTCTGCAGCCATCCTTTTTTTTTTTTTTTTATATACAATTTCTCTATTTAAAAAAATTATAGAAAATATCATAAGTTAAAAAAAAAGAAAAATTGCACCCAAATCCTTTTGTGATTTGAGATATTTATAAAGAGGCCTTGTGATCTAAAAATATTTATGAAAAACTTATTTTTTGGTAAAACACATTATTTAGAGATATTTTTAAATTCTCATGGGTCAAAATGTTTAAAAAACTTCACGTGACTTGAGTTTATTTCATCATTTTTAAGTTAATGGAGTGGTGTCTGTGTAATAAAAGTAAATAAAAAGAATTTTAAAGATATTCTTAAACTATAAAAATTTTCCATGCATATAGCTTAAACTATAGGAGGTAAAAGTGTGATTTACAAAAAGTTAAACGATGAAAATTCGAAATTACGAAAATAAAAGATAAAAGTCGGTGGAATTTATTATTTATTTATTTATTTAGTTCTTTTTCTCAATTCGGTACAGAAGTCTGACGTTCTCCCAAACGGCGTCGCTTGAGCATGGCCGGGGACCAGACGTAGCCGCTTGCCTCGGCATTGCCTTCAAACGCACGTTCCGTCAGATTGGTACTTTTTCTTCTGCTATTAGTTTCCAAAGTCCCAAAGGGCATCCGAAACCCCGGAAATTAATCGTCTGTAAGTTTCTCAGTTCACGAACGCACGGCGCCGATTCAAGGCTGAGCTTTCCTTCCGGCTTCCGCTTTGTCCAATGGAGGATAGCACGTTAAAGTCGCCGGCCGAACGGCCTACCGGAGAGGAAGAAACAGCAGCACCAACACATCCGCCTAAAGAAGAAGAAGGCGGTGGATGGGGCGGTTGGGGTTTCTCTGCGTTCTCCGTTTTCTCAGATCTCCAAAAGGCCGCCGCCGTCGCCGCCGAAGAGATCTCCCGCAATGTAACACTCTCTCTATCTTTGAGTGCATCCAAATTTCATTTCGTTTAGTTGGGGAGAAAAGGGGCTTAACTTTTGTTCCTAGGTTTACTCGATCTAGAGTTGCGAAACGACTCTACGAAACGAGCTTAATTCGGCTTGTTTGCTTTGCTGAGGACATCAAAAGATTTTAAACCGGCAACGGATCAAGCATTAGGTCTCAACAACCCCTTTTCCCTCAATTTTCCGTGTATGGTGCTGTTGTTGGAAACTATGCATTGGGTCCAAGCATTAGTTCTCGTTAACTCAAAATTTAGACAATCTAGAATTTGGATCTGCTTGACGATGTATATTTTCATTTTATACATTTCAGTTCAAATGAACTTATGCTATGTTTAGAATTGGGGTATTTCAAGAGAGAGAGAGTAAGTAATGTTAGTTAAGGGCATACTTTCTACGGATAACCCATCAAAACATGGCAAATTTTTTTTTCGAGAAGTGTGTACTGACTAAATTTTTCTCGTCAATTGTCATTTTGTTTCTCATCTTTTGTCTTTCCTTTTCTTTTCCTCGTACAGTTCCAATTTCAAACACGGCAGGACTCCCCCATCATTTTGGGAAAACATATATGGTTGTAGTACTTGCCAAAATAAAAAGTGAAAAATGTAAGTTGATAGTTGGAGGAACGTAGCAGCTTCTGTTCACTGATAGAAATAAAAATCAATTGGATTAAACTGATAATTCTGTAAACTAGCCTTATATATACATAGTTGTTTGGGCTCGTGAATTGTGAAATTAAGGTGGTTATAGTAAAGTGAAAAGTTATAAAATGTGTCCATCTCATATTTTATAATACTTGAGATGCTTGGTGCGCTATTTTCAATTTTGTTGATTGCCAGTTCATGGATCATGGATGCAGGCTGCAGAGGTTGCTAAGACGGCAGCAAAGAGCATTACAGATATCCAGAATGAGTCTGAAGACTCAGAAACTTCCAAGGAGGATGATGTGGAAAATTCTGCATTAAAAGAAGAAGATGAAGATGAGCATAACGAGCAGCGCAGGGCTGCTTTGGATAGACTAGAGAAGGCTAGTGGGGATTCATTTCTTGGGCAGGCATGTAGTAGATTTAGAGTGTACATTATCTCTTAGATTGTGTTTGTCCTTTGCTGTTTTCTCACAGGTGCTTAATTTCATTGGTAATACGCTCATATGCTCCACATAACTTCAGAAATTTTTAGTTTTGGACAATGCATAATTGAAATTCTACTTTGGTGTGTGTGCATGCTTGCATGCAAAAGGGCTCTTATACAACAAAGGGCTCTCTCTCTCTCTCTCTCGCTCTGTGTTGCATGCGTGTGTGCCAAGGTAGAGGGTGAGGGTCTCTGAATGAAAATGAAGACACTAGTTCTACAATGAGGCAACACCCCCTCTGTTTTTGAAAACATCAATTCTTTTAGGTCCTTAACATTAATTATTTAGACGATTGTTTCAAAGAGTCTCTGTATAAAGTACTCTATGTGTTTGTGTTCTTTAGGGTCACATAACTTGAATTTTGTTTTCAGTCACTTTCTGAAATATTCTGTCATTGGCAAGGACTACAGTTGACAAATGCTTGGCGTGTACATTCTTCTAATTGAATAGCTTTACCATATTTTTGAAGGACCATGTTTACTTGTTATTTTTGGCATTTGGTTTGATGGTACAGTTGTCTAATTGAATTTCTTTACTATATATTTGAATCATCATGTTTACCTAATTACTTTCTTACAATTGAGTTTAAGCTTAACAGTTGTTCCCTACTTAATTTGCAGGGTTTGAAGGCTCTTGACAGTTCTGTGGAGAATTTTGCATCAGGAGCATGGCAAGCATTAGGAAGTGCATTGAAAGGGGGCTCTAATTTTGTTCAGAAGTATGACTGCCTTTAGAATTCAACATTTTCAGGAAATTCTCTTTCTATGATAACTACTAAGTCTTATAAAGTCCTAAGATCCTTGTATTGTACTTTTTTTTTTCTTTGGTTCACTTTTTTGAGATGTCAATCTTTACTAGTTATAGCACTTTTAAAATTTCAAGGATCAAGGTTCTTTTTTTTTTCTTTTCATTTTTTAATGGCTGAGTTCCCTGTACTCGGTATCATCTGCACCTTCTGCTCTAGGAGACAACCTGGGTTCACTGCTCTAATTATTTAGATGATTGGGTAAGAAATGATATATTGGATGGTGATTTTGAGAGCATGATACCTCTTAAAATATTTCTTGGTTTATAGATAGAAATGACTGGAGAGCTAGAATCCCATATGGTGGGATAAAGGGATAAAGGCTTGTTATGTTGTTTTATGTTTAATTCCTCATTGACACTTAAGGGGTGGATGCACAAGGATGGGATGGGCTGCTGGATCATAATAAATATATGGTAGTCATAGCATGCTTAAAGTAGGGGCTTGACAAAAGCTCCAGGTCTAGCCGTCTTTAGGTAAATTATGATACTTGGGCCATCTTGTTTTGGCCCTCAAGTTATTAAAATTAGAAAGGTTGTGTTAAACAGTCTACATGCTTAATTGGCTTGAGTGCTTCTCATAGCTAAGAGGTTTGAAATTAAGTCCTTATAGTTATCACGTTATAAATTCAGCACATTTAATATTTTCTTTTTTAGTAAATAGTATGAAGCATACATATTAATCACCATATATGCACAAGATTTGTGTGTCATCTGGCCTACAAGCACTCTTTCCAAATCTGGGCCTAGATACAATGGGCATAAGGATTCTATCCAGCTTGGCAATATGGGGCTGCATCCAAAGGCCTATGAATCATGGGTAAAATTGGGTGGACTTAACAAGGGTAAGATCAAAATCACCCCTACTAACAAAGATGTTGCAATTCGCAAAGATTTATAGACAAAAAGAAATAAAGGTTTCAATTTGAGAAGAATTTTCCTATAGGGTACTACCTTGCTAAGTGTCTGACTTGTTTTCTTTTCAATTTAGCACATGTTCAATTGTTAAGTTATTTATAAAAATGCATCATCCATACTTAGTAGAATAGTAATAGTAAGACTAATAATAAAGGGCGTTCCAACTTCCAAGTGCACAAGTCTCCCCACTTAATACTAATAATGATAATGTAAATCTTTAAGTTTGAAGTGTAAGTAGTTATAGATGTAGCCAGAGATTATGTGGCAGCTACTGTCATTTTTCTCTCCATAACTCATTTTTGAACACTTAAAATTGTAGGGTAGACAATAATGAATGCTTTGGCTTCAGTCAAAAACATAGTAAAAAGGTGAAACTGGTGGAAGAGGCTCCTGTCTGTCAAATTTAAATGAAACAACTTGTTCAAGAGTTCTGATGATAAAACTTGTTGATGCCTGAAGATCCTGGGGATAATGGTCTGGGCTGTGTGTTTTGGATACCTGCTGCTTGGGTTTAAGATCTCATCTTAGAAATGAAGATACTCCTGCATGGTATACAAAGAATGTCCGTCTTTGGACTATATGTATTCCTCTAATGTATTCTTCAATTCCCTTCCGCCATTGATTGCCAGTCTATTCTCACCTCTTCTCAGCTGTGTAACATGGATTCTGGGATATCTATTAGGCAGCTGAGTTGTTAATCCCAAAAGCTTTGGACATTGTTGAATTCTCGGTTCCTTTTTCTGGTCAATTCTCATGCAGTTATGTTTGTAAGATGTGGCAACTTGACTTCTTTTATGGCATTGCTAAGATGTAGAAACAGATTAATGACTATCTTTGAACCTATTTTGAGTTGAGTATCATTTTGTTAACAAAATGAATTTGGTAACCTCCTTTCTTCTGCAATTTTCCCCCCAGGCTTGAGCATTCTGCAGCAAACCTTGCAGAATCTATACAGCATGGGGGTCTACCTGCGGCTGGTTCTGTTGCCCCATCCATCCTAGAGGTATTCATGACACTTGTTAGATGCATTGACCTGACTATGCAATCAATGCATACTTTAATGCAATAAAGTTCACAATTCATGCATGCATGCTGATATTTATGAATGTTGCTTTAATGCAATCAGGTTCAATTAATCTTTAATTTAAATCATTTCCAACTATCCCCCACTTTATTTTCCAACACTTGGTCATTGTTTTACAGAGTGGAAAAGCTCTTACTGCAAAGGGAATGCAAGTGCTTGAGCTAGTAGGAAAGGAGACCATAGATCTTCTTATTACTGAAACTGGAATTGAAGTTGAAAAGAATTCGGATAAAGCTCACTCACAACATGATGAGGATCAGTTGTTTGAAGAAGTGACATTTGATAGATGTTTCTACATTTATGGAGGTCCAGAACAGTTGGAGGTCACTTTCTTTATTGTCTTGATTGAGTATCTTCCACTGCAATGCACTGGAATGGTACTTATGGCTTAATCTTCTAAATTCTTGTCACTTTCAGGAATTGGAAGCATTGTCCAACCACCACACTCTGTTATTTAACAGAAGAAAAGCAAAGCTGTCATCTGAACAGAAGTCTTTTTACGATGTAAAACTAAAGCAGATGCAACAAGTTTTCAGTTTAGGTTCTGAAATTGATGAAAGCATAACAGAGACAGAAAAAGGAAAGAAAGTGGAGACCGGAACCAAGGGTGTTGCAGACGAGATGAAGACTTTACATGCTTCAAGTGTCAGTAAAGCTGCTGAAATGGCTGCTGGGTAATGTTGCCTTGTCTTATTTAGAAGGGTATCTTCTTTTATTGTCAAGTTTCTATTATTTTTTCATGAAGATAATAATAATATTAGGATTTTAGATCACTGTGTATGTAGATAAATGCATCAACTCATGCTGACTTGTTTGTGTGTGCTCAATTTGAGATCAACCAGTAGAACTCAGAACTTGTGCAACACTTCCTCTAAGGAAAAGAGAAATGTATCTGGCATAAAATCAGTATATTAAAAAAGAAAACAGGCATTAAAGCTTGTTTTGGGAATGCTTCCTCAACTAACTATTGGCTACAGAGGAAGAACGTATCCATGCTTTTATGTGTACGTAGTTTCAAATTGTCAGAAAGTAAACACATATATATTAAGTCTATATACACAGAATAGCTATTAAGGGTTGTTTAGGAATGTGCACTATAGTGCTTTGATATGCGTATAATTTAATATGTGAGTAGATGAATGTTTCAACATGTGTCTGATTTAATATGTGAGGTATATGTATGGAGGAGTCTATAAATACCTAGATATGAGGCTATGTGTTGTAGAGTGGAGTGACATGTGTTCTAAAGTCTTTGGTTGGTGAAAAGGAAAGAGAACCTGTCAAGAAGGTAGTTCTAAGACAAGCTCCAGATAAGCCTGCAAATTAATCTTCTGTGGCGGTTAAAGATATCTAGTTTGTATTTTGATCCTTTTTCCCTTTTGTTTTCAGTCTGTTCATTATGTTTTCTATCTTCTCTGCTTTGTGATATGCTTGCTTCTTTGACCACTTGCATGCATAAGATAGATTAGCAATGGAGATTTGCTATCATACAACTTTCGTATGTATAAGATTTAATGTCAACTATCTTAAAATACTTGCAAATACTTCTTTGTTTTGTAATCTATGTATTAGGCCTTAAAGTAAAAACTTGTAAAGATTTATCTTGTGTTGTTGTCCATATTTTTTGATATAAAACTTACTGGGTATGGGTATGCATTACTTGCTGGGGCAGGGACGGGAATGGGGATGCATGGATAGGGAGAGTGTCCATAGTCCAAACCCTCCACATTGCCATCCCTAACAAGGGTTCACCCACTTAAGGCACTTTTTTTTCAATGCATTTATGTATTCCATATTAAAAAAAAAAGAAAGAAGCCAAAGTGATAACTAAACATAAAAAATGGTGCAATAATGAAAATTTCAAATATATTACCAAAAAAATATTTTTAGAAAATAAAGATGAGTAAATGGTTCTCGAGTTCCCATCTAAAGGAAATGGTATTTGCTTTTAAATGGTGGTTTGCTTGGAAGATTGACTAGATCCTTTAATTGTTCCATAATGGAATGGTGTCATAAACTGACTTCTTTTTCCTGGAATCTCTATCGAGGGACATTTGAAGGTTATTTTAGTGCTTTAAAGGGCAATTTTAAGGAAGATTTTACCTTTAATGTAGGTTGATTCTTGATGTGCAATGGATAAAGTGCAGGGCTCATGAGGTGGTCCTTTAATAAACGAAAGAGATGACATTATCTAGCAGGATTGTGATAATTAATATATACTATAAATGGTACACAACTTCATAATCTTTTGTACATAGGTGAGAAGTGACAACTTGTATAGACTAATGCATTACGCTAACGGATAATATGTGGAGTTTCTTTCCAACTACAAAATTTTGATTAGAATTTTCTGACTACGAAACAAAGAGGACTCTATGAAGCCAAGGAAACTAGGAATTTGAGTCCTACATGAATTGGTAGTTTGGATTCAAATATTTGATGACCTTCCACTTATTTCTTTTATCTTTCAACTCAGCCAAGTCAAGTGTCACGGACAGATGCTTGAAACTTGTATCAGGAGGCAAATTCACCATCTGCTTTACTTAAATACTTTCTTCATTGTTTGCAGCTTCACAAACACACTGGCAGGACTGGCTACAAATGATATAATCCAGAGAACTTCTGGCAGATTGGATTCCCTTCATTCTGAAGGGGTTCATGTATGTTCAAATTTTGGCCTACTGCCATCTTCCTCTCTGCTTCTCTCTTTCTGTCTGTTGATAGTTACTGCTAAATGCATCATATAGTGTAACTGAAAATGCGATTTGTATACTTGTCTATCCAGAGGCTGTCAGAGATATGCTGTCTTGCAGTGACTCAGCTTCTGATGCTTGGGAAATCCATCATATCTAATGCAAACAAATTCCAGGGCCAAGATGTTGATGAGGATATGTTGAATATTGACTGGCCTGAGGATTCCCTTGAAAAAGCAAAGGTGATTAGAATACAGGCACAATCAATGACTGGAAATGTGGAAGCTGTGTGCAACAGTTTTATCATTGGTATGTTCTTCCAGAATTGCATCTTTTGAGTTGCAAGTATTTTAGGTTTTAAGTTTACAGAATGAAGTCTTTTCATTAAATCAACCCCCTTCACCTTCCCACCCACCTAGTGATGGCAATGGGTCTCCCAATGGGTCTCAATTACCCATTTAAAATTAAAACAAGTATAAAAATTGAGATATATGCATAAGGCTTATTTGAAAATGTCAGGTCCTCAGATCTGACAGTGAAATTCTCAGCTAATTGAGAGAACTTCGGGCAGAATTTAGGGAGAAATTGGATAGAAAAATCAGAGAAGGAGAAAGAACAGAAAATGGCTAGTGAGAGAAGTAGAATCGACAGAGAGAAAATCAAGAGAGAAAGAATGTTTCGAAAAATGTATTTCCATTCCTCTTTCGTTCAGCTGGATTAGTTTATATACTAATCCAGCATTGGCAGTAGTTAATGAATTGGCACCAATGAGGCTGCAATTTCAAATGTACAATCTTTAGTAGCTTGCTATCAGTACAACTACCATAACTACCAAGCCAAAAATATCAAACAGACCTCATACAAATATTAGGTTCCTGACAGAAAATTTGTTAAAAGAAGTATGTAAATGCCTAATGGGTCCCAACTACCCATTTAAAATTAAAATCAGTATAAAAATTGGTATATAGGCATAAGACTTGTGTGAAAATTTGTTAAAATAAGTAGGGTTGTCAAACAGGCCAAGCCAACCTAGCCCAGCCCAGGCCCAACCCGTTTCTTACAAACCTGGGCCCAGTTGGCTCATGAGCCTGCCTAGGGCGACTGAGTTGGGTTAGCCCGTTGAACTCCTGGGTTGAGTCGGGCTCAGTCTTGAGAGCCTAAATGGGCCAAATCCAACAAAAGCCCATTGAGTCAGGCCGATTTTAAAATCATTTTCAAATTAATTTAAAAAATGATGATTTTTATTTAATGAAAATGACATTAAAATATTTTTAAACATACAAATTCCACTTACAAGTTAGTAGTTAAAAGTTTGAAAATTCCAGTTAGAAGTTAGTAGTTTTTGCTTTATAGTTTTTAATGATCCAATTCCAATTACACTTTAAAATTATTTAATTAGTATAAATATTTGAAAGTTATAACAAATATTTTTAGTCATTTTAATAGTTTATTTGAAATTTGACACATTAATATTGTATAACTGATCATATGGATAATGTTTATGTACATTTTATTGTCATTATGTTGTGATGTCTTTTTTATAATATATAAAGTAGACTTATCAAAATTATATATCAAAAATTTAAAATGAAAGTTGAAATATAAAATATTATAACTTTTTGTATTTTTAAAAATACATTTATTAAGGCTGTGCCCAACCGGCCGGGTTGGTGAGCCAGTAGGCCCAAGCTGAGTCAGGCTTTTTCTCGGGCTGGGCTGCGATCCCAACCTGGCTGGGCCCAGCTCGGCCTGACCTACCTAGTGAGCTGGGCCTGGCCCATTTGACAACCCAAAAAATATGTAAATGGGTGACCCATTGCCATCCCTATACCCACCCACACAAAAAACAAGTGAGATATGTATTTCTATATGTATTTTATTGCCACACTGGGAAATATGAAAATGAATAATCTTTTTTTTTTTTTTTAATCAATGATTGCCAAAGATATTGAAACTGAATCCAGAACTCTTTGTGATGCAGCATCCTAAAGAAGAACAAAAGAATGAACTCAAATCTCAATAATCAAGGATACCTTCAATAACATCCTAAACAACTAAATATAGGCAACTAATATATATAATCCTACTCTAATTAGGATTCTAGTAGATTTACAAAAAAAAAAAATTAGGATTGTAGTAGATGCAATCCCAATCTAATTAGGATTCTAATGGAACCTACTAACTATAGAATAATCTAAAAGAAATTAGGAAATAAAAAAATAGGAAGTAAACAAAAGAACTAAAATAAATAATACTCATTCCTAATATTTACACCGTCTGACATCACTTTGACTATGTGTGGCCACATATGTCTTCTACTATTTTCCATGGTTTCTACATGCATTGCTCAATGATTAAGCTTGTCTTGCTAGTCTTACACTTGCCTGTATTTTGATGGTCCGGCGAATGTAAGGTTTGAATTTTGTGATGCCAAAGCAGCAAGTTCCTTCTGGTTGGATAATCTTGGTAGTCTCTTTTCTTTTATTCTGCTTCTGCCCTGATGAGCATTAAGGTGAATAGGTGCATGGAACTTGGTTTGCATGGGATTTTGTCCAGAGTTTTGTCCGTTGCATCAATGATTGGTGATCTCTCTAGTTCTTAGGTGGCCAGATCAGTTTAAAGTTTGATTAGTTAAAAAATGACATGGAAGTCCTTCATTGTTGAGAATTAGCTGGCTAGAGATGTTGGAACTCTATTTATCTAAAGTTACTTAAAATATGTGCAAGATGCTCGTTCGACATTAGTGAGGGAGCTTACACAAGCCATGCTCTGTAGAATACCATCCTATAGATAATTTGTGTTGAATACGACAACAGATCACTTTACTTTCTTCCATGTCTAAACTATTATGGACACTTCCAAAATATGGAACAAGTTTATTTTACTTGCTAGAACCAACTTTTGAAGTTACCATTTCTCAAACTATGTTAAAGATTATGGTTAGCATGCTCTTTTACACTTAATTTACAAGACTTTGCATTTGTGCATGTATGCATTTCCTCCATGCCTAAATTTTGGTAAGTTGTTCCATTCTAATGTAGCATCTCTGCCCTTCTTAGGTGCATAGTTATTAAAGGCGCGCCTAGGCGCAAGGTGCCTTAAGGCGCCAGTTTGGCGCCTCGCTTGGGCTGAGGCGAGGCGGTTTCAGCAAGGCGCTCGCCTTGCAAGGTGAGGCGCTGAGGCGCGAGGCGCGCCTCATGAAACTCGTGGCCTGCATCCTCTCTTTCTTTCCTCTCCAGCCTCCCCTCTTCTCAGTTCTAGCATGCATACATCACAACTTATTTACATTTCGTCCACATTTTCTTTTATTTATATTTTACCTTCCATTTACTTTAATACATAAATGTAAATAAGAAAGTACCCCCCATTTGGATTCAATAAAAATATCTAAAAAATCAAAATCCATAACAATAAAAAAATAGAATTTTGGTTTTAGTACAAACTCAGGATTTAGTGATTTTACCATCCCCAAAATACATACCTACTATTTCTTGAAAAATTCATTAAAAATCATTTTAACAACAATGACTATTAGCTATCAAAATACCGGGAGATGGTTTTTCAAAATGAAAACATTTTCTTATATGTCTCCTTATAATGCGTTAATCTTCCAGACTTAGAAAAAATGCGCTAATCTTTCAGACCTAAAAAAATAGCATTTTTCAAAATGAAAACATTTTCTTGATTGTGGACTTATAGTGTTTATTGATTGTGGAGAATACTAAAGCTATTCCAAAATGTCCTCCATCAATAAAACAAGAGATTAGAGAGTACATGCAAAAGAAGAAAAATAACAAGGATGAGCAAATTGCATGATGAATGAATCAACTTTGATGTTGTTAGTTTAGAATTTGAAGATAATGAAACATTAATGATATGCATGACTTATTATTGATAATTTGATAGTTTTTTATGATTTTACAAGATTTTGAGTTTTTTTTTCTAAAAGGTGCGCCTCGCTTCGCAAAGGCGCGCCTCAGACTCCAGGACCTTTTGCACCTCGCTGTGCCTTGCGCCTTTCAGAACTATGCTTAGGTGGTTGCAGTAATTACTAAGTAGATTCTTTGAAGATTCTGCAATTATTGTTTCATAACTACTGGGTCAAATTTGAGTCATCAATATTCGTAATTGCAGCTTTGTCGGTTAACATGCCTTCTGTTTAAAATATTTAATTTGGGGTTATCTAAAAAAAAATTGTTTGCCTGTGTTGGGGAAATCTTAAGTGATGACTAATGGTGTAGATGATCCCTAGTATCACCCACAATTAGTTAACATCATTATTGTTTTCACGGAATTCTCTTGATGATGCCATTCAAGTGTTCCATATCCTTCGCACAGTGTTGATTAATTTGTCTTTATCCCACAAATCTATTGACCTTGACATAGTGAACTCAGATATCGGCAATACCAGCTTTCTGAATATTAATTACCTATTCTTTTCTCTAGTTTGGCAAGGGGTGTATTTGGAAACTACAATATTTTTTTGCCCATCTTGCAATAATAGTGTAAGTTGCATGTAAATACCAAGTTTCTGAAGAAGGTAATGTCATGTGTCGCGGGTAAGGAGTGGGTGTTAGTGTAATTGGGCTATACTAAGGGTAGTAAGTAGTATATTAGAAAGTTTGCATTGAGGAGTTGTAAATTGTTTGTTGTTGCATTATGGGGTAGTACATTCCCAGCAACGACAATCTATTACGCACATGGATGAGTGGCTCAACTATATATATCAGCTAACCAGCTCTCCAATGATTATGAATGAATATTCCCAGAAGTTTTTATTCTCTCTCTCTCATTCTTTCTACTTCTTCTCTTCCCTTCTAATTCTTCTCGGTTAACGTTTTCAATCGCTCAACCGGACAAATCAAACGGTCAGGTTCTCGGAAGCTGACATTTAGTATCAGAGCAGTGTCCTTGGGCGCAAACAAAATAGGAGAAGGTTATCCATATGGCCGAAGGAACGATGATGAAACAGATGGAGTCTCAACTGCAGCAAATGGCCACAGCAACGGCAGAGATGCAAACAAGAATGGGAACTCTTGAATCCTCAATTGGAGCAGGGGTGGATGCTCAGATTGATCAGGCCATGAAAAGGTGGCGGGGTGAGAATCGAGAACAGAACGCTCAGTTTCATGAGCAAGTGATGGAACAGATGCACCAAATCATGAGGATGTTCTCAACCCAACAGCCGGTAAGACTGTCGGCTGATTTTCTGCAGAGGGAGCAGTCAGAACCCATTCTTCAAGGAGTAGGAATGAAGCGCCGACCATTAGGAATGTCGGAATTTGAATTTGAGATGGAGGGAACATGCAATAATATAAGGGAGAGAAGAGCAGGAGCTCAAGCAGAACGTTATCAGCCGAGCTTCCCAATACCCGAATTGGAGATTCCACTCTCCGATGGAGAAAACCCGAGATGGTGGGTAAGGAGGTGTGAGCGTATGTTCGCCCTGTATCAAGTACAGGAACAACAGAAGGTCACCTTGGCCTCTGCTTACCTGAACGATATGGGTGATGCATGGTACCAGGGATGGCTCGCAGTGAAAGAAAGCAGCCTGTGGAATGAGTTCGCTGACGACCTATGTGAAAGGTTTGAAGATAGGAGTATGCGAGATATAGTTGAAGAATTCAACAAGCTCAAACAAATGGGGTCGGTGCAGACCTACCAGCTCAAGTTTGAGGAGCTGAGGTCCTTAATGATGGTACACAATCCCTATCTATCAGAAGAGTATTTTGTATCGAGTTTTATTAGTGGCTTGGGAGATGAAGTGAGACCCATGGTAAAAATGATGCAACCAACGATAGTGAGGCTAGCCGTAGAGAGTGCAAGGTTGCAAGAAATGACGATCGAAGCATTATTAAAGAGGCAGCGCAATCAAGTGAAAGAAGTGATCTCAAGAGGATGGCAGTCTAGTAACAGGACTCAAGGAAGAGATATGGTGCACAGTGGTAAGGGGGTCCTAGCATTACCTCCCCTAACCCAATGAATGGAGGAGGGTTAATGGAACAGAGACGCCAAGCGAACTTATGTTATAGGTGCGGGGATAGATACTTTTTGGGATACAGGTGCAAACAACAAATCCTGTTACTGGAAGGGGAGGATGAGGAAGAACTCGCGGATGAGACCTTGGAGATGCACGAAGGTGATCAAGGAGAGATCTCTTTACATGCACTAAAGGGATTGGCACACAGCAAGATCATTAAGGTAGAAGGGCGAGCTCACCAATGTTTACTAATGGTACTCATTGATAGCGGAAGCACCCATAGCTTCCTGGATGAAGGTATGGCAAAGAAATTGGGGTGTGAGGTCTCGAATTCTCACCCCCTTTCGGTAACAGTAGCAAACGAATATAAGGTATTAAGTCAATCCTCGTGTCTGGGATTCTGTTGGGAGATGAATGGGGAAGAATTCGTGGCAGATTTGAGGTTGCTGAAATTGGGGGGCTATGATGTGTTTGGGGTTGATTGGATGAGAGGAGTGAGCCCCATCAACTTTGATTTTAACAAGATGGAGGTGACCTTTGAGAAGGATGGAAAAATGAGGATACTCAAAGGTAGCCAGGAAGCAGGTATGTGTAAGATGATAACGGGAAAGAGACTTCAACGATTGCTCAAGAGCAAGTTTTCCCAAGTAGCACAACTATTTTCCATTCAAGCCTTGGAAGTCTTCGAGAAAGGATAGGAGTTGGAAGGAGAATTAGCCATTACAGTGAGTAGCCACTCACATGACCAGTAGAAGGTACGCGAAACTAACTCTCTTAACATGCTATTACTTGAGTTCAAGGACCTCTTTTTTGAACCCAACTCACTTCCTCCTAGAAGGCCCTGTGACCATACCATAAATCTCAAACCCAATTCCGAACCAGTGAATGTGAGGTCCTATCGCTACCCTCCTAAACAGAAAATTGAAATAGAAAGACTCATTAAAGACATGCTACAAAAATCGATTATTCAACCCAGCCATAGCCCTTTCGCGTCTCCCATACTACTTGTCAAAAAGAAAGATGGTTCATGGAGATTTTGTGTGGATTATAGGCAATTCAATGCCATAACCATCAAGGACAAGTTTCCCATACCCATTGTAGAAGACTTGCTTGATGAGTTGAAGCATGCATTAGTTTTCACTAAGCTGGACCTTAGAGCAGGTTATCACCAAATTCGAATGGAGCCTCGAGAGATCCCTAAAACTGCTTTTAAAACTCATCAAGGGCACTATGAATTCAAGGTAATGCCCTTCGGACTCACTAACGCCCCAGCTACATTTCAAGCATTAATGAACCAAATATTTGAACCCTACTTGCGTGAATTTATTCTAGTCTTTTTCGATGACATTCTGATCTATAGCCCAACCTTTCTCGAGCACCTAAACCACTTGAAAACTACCTTTGAGGTCATACGACTCAATAAATTGTATGTTAAGGAGTCCAAGTGTTCCTTTGCACGAAGTCATGTGGAATATTTGGGCCATATAATATCTAATGCAGGAGTAAGCACCGATCTTAGCAAGGTAGCAACCATGGTGGAGTGGCCGAGGCCTCAAAATGTCAAAGGATTAAGGGGATTTCTGGGGTTGACTGGCTACTATCGTTGGTTTGTCAAAGATTACAGAATTATCAATCGGCCACTAACGGAGTTGCTGAAAAAGGATGGTTTCCAATGGAACGACAAAGCTGAAGAGGCCTTTGCCAAACTTAAAAGGGCTATGAGTGAGGTGCCAACATTAGGCTTGCTAGATTTTGACAAGCCATTTGTATTGGAGACTAACGCCAACGCTTTTGGAGTTGGGGTTGTACTAGTACAGGAAGGAAGGCCTTTGGCATTTCTCAGCAAGGCATTGGCTCCTCAACACCTCGGGTTGAGCATTTATGAGAAGGAACTGTTGGCAATATTGATGGCTGTAGATAAATAGAGGCATTACCTAGAAAGAAGTAAATTTGTGATCAAAACAGACCATGAAAGTCTAAAATTTGTACTTCGACAGAAATTACATACACAATTACAACGGAAAGGGATGACCAAATTGATGGGATTGGATTATGTAATCCAATACCGGAAGGGGAAAGAAAACCTAGCTGCAGATGCCTTATCAAGGTATCATGAAGAGGGGCATTTTGCTGCCCTCACAGTGGTGGTTCCAGACTGGCACCGAGAAGTGGTCTCGAGCTATGAAACGGATGAGAGCATTCAGGAGCTGCTACAACAACTAATGGTGGATCCTAATGCTAAACAAGGGTATACCTTGACCGACGGACTTATTCGAAACAGAGGAAGGTTGGTGATAGGAAAGGATGAGAATTTGAAGAAAAAGATTGTGGAGGCGCTGCACAATTCTCCAATAGGAGGACATTCCGGTATAGTTGCTACCTATCACAAAGTTAAGCAATTCTTTCATTGGCCGGGGCTAAAAAAATATGTGATGGACTTTGTGCTAAGTTGTGATGTCTGCAAAAGGTGCAAATCAGAATTGGTGGCCCTCCAGGGTTGTTACAGCCATTAAATATACCAGGTGAGCATTGGGAAAGTATCTCAATGGATTTCATTAAGGGTTTACCCAAATCAGAAGGGCGTGATTGCATAATGGTGATAGTGGATAGATTCACCAAGTATGCTCACTTCATAGGATTGACACACTCTTACATAGCTCAAGAGATAGCTAAAGTGTTCCTATACCAAGTGGTGAAGTTACACGGAATTCCCAAGGCTATAGTGTTGGACAAGGATAAAATTTTTACTAGCCTATTATGAAAGGAATTGATGGAGTTATTGGGAATCTGACTCAACATGTCGACGGCCTATCATCCAGAATCTGATGGCCAGACTGAAAGAGTAAATCAGTGTTTAGAGACATACTTAAGGTATGCTTGTTTCCTACAGCCGAAGTTCTGGCATAAGTGGCTCGCGTTGGCATAGTGGTGGTATAATTCCAACTACCACAACTCCATAAAGAGATCTCCTTTTGAAGCCCTATATGGGTACAAGCCGACCTTACTGCCAGATCTGGGAAACTCCTCGACTGTGGTAGCCTTGGATACCTATCTTCAACTGAGGCAGCAAGCTTTCCAGACAATCAAAACAGAATTGGCCAACGCTAGGAATTGCATGAAACAGTTTGTTGATAGAAGGAGAAGTGAACGGGAATTCCAGGTGGGAGAGTGGGTCTATTTGAAGCTCCAGCTGG
The DNA here is from genome assembly GCF_014633365.1 of Diospyros lotus. NCBI lineage: Eukaryota > Viridiplantae > Streptophyta > Magnoliopsida > Ericales > Ebenaceae > Diospyros > Diospyros lotus. Next base: position 40,777,239 of record NC_068338.1, on the reverse strand, counting down.
GCCATTTGAAAGCCCTACTCGGGAAGCCTAGTTCAAAGCTTAATACGAGGTTTTATGGACCTTTTTTGGTACTAGCTCGAGTAGGAAATGTGGCTTATTGCTTACAGCTACCAGATAGCTCCAATATACATCCGATCTTCCATGTATCATTACTTAAAAAGGCAGTGGGGTAGCAAGCTGTCAATCCAGTGTTACCTCGTTTTCCAGATCCAGATGACAGTCGAAAGGAACCTACAGCTATAATTGACAGGAGGGTGATCTACAAACAAGGGGCTCCCATTGTCCAAGTGCTTGTGCAATGGTCTAATCTACACCCTGACAACAATATTTGGGAATACCTTCCAGATATTCTCAAGCAATTTCCTAAGGCAGCCGGTCTTCTCAACATTTCTTGAGGACAAGAAAATTTTGAAGGGACGGGTAATTATCATGTGTCGCAGGTAAGGAGTGGGTGTTAGTGTAATTGGGCTATACTAAGGGTAGTAAGTAGTATATTAGAAAGTTTGCATTGAGGAGTTGTAAATTGTTTGTTGTTGCATTATGGGGTAGTACATTCCCAGCAACGGTAATCTGTTACGCACATGGATGAGTGGCTCAGCTATATATATCAGCTGACCAGCTCTCCAATGATTATGAATGAATATTCCTAGAAGTTTCTATTCTCTCTCTCTCTCTCTCATTCTTTCTACTTCTTCTCTTCCCTTCTAATTCTTCTCGGTTAACGTTTTTAATCGCTCAATCAGATGAATCAAACGGTCAGGTCCTCGGAAGCTGACAGGTAACTGTCAAGACCTAGTCTTGAACCTAAGGTTTTCAGGATAGAAATGAGAGAGAAGAATGGAAGAAAGAACGGAGAGAGAACAAAGAGAAAGTGGAGAGGAAACAGAGAGAAACCAGGGAGAGAACAGAGAAAAAATTGAGAGAGAAATGAGAAACTGAATTCAATTCTTAATTGATTCTCCAAACAGGGTGGTTAGTTTTATATATAGCTAACCAACCAACAGTTACAAATCAGTTACAACCTATAACTGATCCTTTGCAGAAATAATCTGCGACAACTGATATACAAAATACAATTCTACAGCCTACTTTAACCTACGAGCTTGACACTAACATGGCGAGCTAATTAATTGTGGTAGATGCCGGAAAATTGAAGATGAGTAAGGTGAAAAATGTAGTAATGTGATTGGGGATAGAGAAAGGGGCAAAAGTATATTTCGTGAAGGTCTATTAGAATGTCATATCCCCTAAATTGAAACTAGAGCCCTGAACACATAGAGGGTATAGTCAAGTCGTAGGATTACTTGGCCAAAAAAAAAAAGGTCCTAGGATTAGGTCTGTGAAGGATAAGCATAAAATGAAACAGCTCTGGGCATTATCAACTGCATCAGAACTCAAGTGGAATTACATTAGACCATCCTGGAACAAGTTTTGACCACAAAGTCCTTTCCTAATTGGTGGAAACTCCATTTAGATTAGATAATAGCATGATGTCTCTCTCCAAGGCTAAACTGGCCTCCTTGCACTCAAGACACATTTGGGTATTTGTGTAAAGGCAAACTTTTGTCTTAAATAGCCAAAGTTAAATGATCCCATGATTCCTGCTTGTTTCGTAAATACTGAACAATCTCATAAATCTCAGCTTTGCTTCCCGAATTGGGTTATTCTTAATCGGTATGCTTGTTCACTCTATTCCTTGGTCAATATTTGGTTCCCAAGGTTGTTTGTCCAGGCATTAGGAATCCTATTCTGTTGACCTTGATACAATCACATTTTCAACAAGATAGTGATCATTTTTGTTCCTTCTTCAGGCTGACAGAGGGAGACCCTTCCTCGGGCATATCACACTGCCTTTCATGGTTATTGTATATATCTAGAATATTCTTGTGGGAATTGCACATGCACATGAGGTTTCACATTTCAGCCAATTGCTCAACGTAGCAACTTCTGAGGATGGTTCCCAATCATCAAAACTTGGAAAACAAAATAATAAAGCAGAAATATTCTGGATATAGATAAAGAAAGGTAGAACTGGGTAGAAACTTGGGTGGGTTGGTTGCTTGTGAGATCAAGGGGAAGGATGTGCGCTCAATTGGTCAGAGAAACATGCTGTGTGTTTTGAAACCATACCAACTTGAAAGGGGAAGAAAACAACATTTGCTTGCTAAAAGAATAAGAACAACCAAAACCAAATGATTAATATGTAACAACCGGCAAGAAGGATGCTTCATGGGCATTTCAGATGCATCTTCTGATAATCTTAGTTCTAGCAGAAGGAAGATTTTCTGAAAATAGATAAAAGCTGACATAATGATTCAGGAGTTTGCTGCTGACAATTTCTCACGATCTTTCAATCGGACTGTATAATATTCCGTAATCCAGAAGCTGGAGTATATTAAATTTGTGTTTCTAATACATGGTCGTTGTTATGGAGCTGTTTCCTTTTCTGATTTGGTTTTATATTTCATATCATGTGAGGAGGTTTACATGAAAGCAAAAATGTTTCTTCTTCACTCAGTGGTTGTAATGGTCTATCTTGTTGCTCAGGCATATCTGAGGTAGCTGAAGCTTACACGGCAGCTATAAAAGGTGCCACTAGTGACCCGAAAGATGTTTTGCAGAAACCAGTGCAGGAAAAAGCCAACACCTTCACCTCGAATATTCGTGCTGATTGTACCACAGCCGTTGGTAAGATTCAGGACGGGCTCCAATACCTGTCTTACGTAGTTGTTTCAACCTCCATGCCTTCTGCTTGAAGTTTTAATTTTTTTTTATATCTTTGCTGGCACACATCCACCATAATCCATCCCTGCCAGAAGATAACATTATTATTTCTGGTTGTAAATAGCTGCGTGCTGAGGTGGGGCTTGATTCGGATTAAAATTCCTTCATGCCCCTGCTGCTATGTTCTCTAACTAAGACAGGGAAAGACAGGCTAGGCTTCTAGTTCCTGCCATTGTTGGACTTATCTACAATTAGGAGCTGGTGAAACAGTCCTTTTTTCATCATTTATACAGTGGGAATAGACCTCCCAAAAAAAGAAGATTTGGCATATATTGTGAAGATGATGAGGTTTATGTTGTGCATAATGTTTTAACCCCAATTACTGGTAAACTTTGAGACACATTTGGTGATTGATGTAAGCATACATATTTACTGCATTTCTGATGGGTGAAAAAATCTTATAATGATTAGTTGACCATTACTATCTAACTAATATTATACAAATAAGATTTTATGTTACAAACTATATGACTCATTTATATGGGTAATGTTTTACAAGCGTATGCTTTTTTTTTTTTTTTTTAATAATTTTTTTTATATTGGATGATGTTGCCTTGCTTTTTTGTTTGTATAACATGATCAGTTTTATTTTGATTATGACTTGACAATGAATAAGAATTCACAAGGAGAGTTTAAGCGTTTGATATGTTGTTATAGTTATAAAAAGAAATATGATTGCCAAGCATGCGTTCAATTCTTTGTATATGTAAAGGATAAAAGGCTGCTTCTCTGACGTGGTTGCATACTTTATTTATCATTTCGTGTAAAAATTTTGTTTTTATATAGTATTAAATATTAATCAGTTAAAAAGGTACTACTTAATTTCAAAACGATGAACTCTTGTCTCGGATACATTACTTGATTTGTAGTGCTACAATTGAATCATTTTAGTAATTTTTAATTTTTTTGGTATCAAAGTTCTAAGGATGTATTTTTCTTGTCTTGTTTGGGAGCAAGGAAAAAACTTTGTCTGTAGAAAGAATTTAATTGGCTGGGCAGCGGGCTACCTTGGAATATGCAAAACAAACACTAACAGTAAGAATCAAGGAGGTACTGTTGTTTCTGGACTTTTTTAGTTTTTCTTTTCATTTTCGTAGGTGATCACGATCGTCGATCCCATCCCGGGAGGGCTATAACTCAAATTCTCATCAAACAAAATTCATATAATTAATTTAATAAACAAATCAAACAACTGTAAGCACCCTCCCCTGGAAGACGAGAAGGCCAAAGTACGTGTTTATATCAAGGAAGAAGGCCAACGTAAGGGACTGCAAGATAATTAACAAAGCTGCCATTTACGCCTGCCGGCGGCGACCAGCTTTGATGCATAACTGTGTCCACTGCTTCGACGAAGACGACTACGCACTCCACGGCCAGCTTTATCACTTCCATGCAAATTTCCAGTTTCTTTATCACCATCAATGACCTCTCTGCGATAATATATTGCTGCTTCTACCCAGTGAGAGACATATATATATATATATATATATGTGTGTGTGTGTGTGTGTGTAGCAGTCCTTGCCTGATCAGACAGTGATCAGTGATGAACTTTTATTAAACTGGCCTTTGGAGAGCCCAAGGGACACATTTTAAGTCATCCCCATCTTGCCACCTCATCCTCTTAAGACATTCTTACAGAATTTTTATACAAAAATTATACCATTAATTGTTGCTAATTCATATATATTTTAATTAGGCACTAATTAATAGTATTCTTGTAACAATATTGTTTATGAGTTAGTTTAATAAGTTTCCTTAATTATTCTATCTACAAATTGCTACCTCTCCTTCTCTTTAATTAGTTTATGCAAGTAAACTGTCAATTTCATGGAAATATATATACATGTATATGATTAAATAAGAGGTTTGGGGCATGCATGGTGCCGGCGCGTACAATAATATTGGTAGACAGCCGAAACCATACATCTATCATCTAATGTCCCACTTGGAAGTTGCGGACAAGGCTGTTGGCGCTGTTGCATGGTCCACCATGAACGTGACCTTTCCCATAAAATAGCAATTAGCATCCACTTGTGCTTGCAGGCATAGAAAAGAACTATATGGCGTTACACTTTAGATCATAAACTAAAATGTGGATAAAGTTTAATTATTGTAATTCTTTTGGTTTAATATAGGCAAAGAACTTCTAGATTAAACGTGCTTGAAATGAAAAAACTTAAAAATTGGTGACCCCTAAGAAGTTCGCGTAGGTTTATTAAGATAAATTGTTCCTATTTTTCTTATCGCTTGATGTGAAATTTTATAAGCACCCGTCTTGACGAGCGATTTGTAGATACTATTTTTTAAATTATTAAAAAATAACATTATCTTTAACTAATTATATATATCACAGTGTCGAGCATCTATATATGATCCTATTCTCATTTCTAATTGAAAATATATGTGCATCCCATTATTACTTTACATTATTTGATGTCACTTTTCTTGGATTAATAAATATTAATTAATTTTAATGATGGATGACAAAGGTGGGTTTGTGACATCATCATTTTTATTTTTTAGTACTTAGGCAGAGGCTATTAATATTTTAATTAGTGATTATCATTACGTGCCAGAGGTACTAGCCTAATGGGGTCAAGCTCCAATATGGACCACACCACAGGTTTTGAATTTGAATATTTTAGAACCATTAATTTAACCCCCAACTTATCAATTTGTTAAAATCACAAAATACTTTTAGAAATCATTAACTCTTGCTATTAAATAATATCTTTACAAATGAATTGGATGCTGACAATTATATAGCTTTTAATTACCACCTTATGTATATTCCTCAATTTGTGTTCATTGGCTAGCAATGTTCCACAATATTCCTTAATTTTTTTCCCAAGTTGTCAACTAAAAGACTATCATCCATATTATTTTTATTTTTATTCAACTAATCCAGCAAGTCATCATTTAACAATAAATTTAACAGTTTCTAACTGTATGCTATAATTATAACAATTTTAACAAATTCAATTCGTAAATTGTTAAAATTAAAAATTTATTTTAAAATTATGAAAAATCTAAAATTTTATTTTTTTTTCATAATTTGCCCTTTATATAAAAGAAGGGTGAAAAGGTGATTCAAAGTTTCAAATTTATCTTATTAAGAAATTTGGAAAAATAGAAGAAACCCAAATTTTACTTCCCGGCCCATTTAGCATGGGCTCCCCAGTTAGGTATTTATGGGCTGTGCATGGCCCGAATTTTACTTCCCGGCCCAAATTTATCTTGTTTTTTTAATAAAATTACTTTTAATTCATACCTGTTTTTTTACAGTTTAATATAAAAAATATTTTAAACACCCTTAATAATAATCCATTTAAAATATTTTCTATCTCAAATCATAAAAATTAAGTAGAGTTTAAATTAAAAATAATTGATCTCTAAAATATATAATTTTAAATTAATACGATGATTGTTCAACGTGGAACAATCACTTCACCCTTTGCCTAGAAAAAAAGAGACCACTTTTATTCCCCATTTTCTCCGAACAGAGTTTGAAGAATCCGCCATTGATGATCTAGAGGGAAGGTGCGTTCATACTTTGCACTTGGGAGAATGAGCATCTATTGCTTCGTGACTCTTTTTCCACTTCTCTCGCTTCATACGACTCTGAAATCTCCATTCCTCTTTTTCAAAAGCAGCGCGTGCTGGCGCTCGAGCGTCAACATCGAGGTCTAACACTCGCCGATTTCTATATATATATATATATATATATATATATTCCTTGTGTTTGGTCGTGAAATCGAAGCTGTTTGTATCGCTGTTCTGATTCTCATCGAAAATGAGCTCTGCAGCCGCCGCATTCGGTTCCCTTTCCTTTGGCCGGCGATGCTTCTTCCAAGTAAGCCTAATTGCTTCTCTCTTTTGTCCCTGTGAAAACCAAAGCAGAAGCTACCCACTCGAAGGATAGAGTTTTCTTCGCAACCGAACCGCCTGGGAAGCGAGATCGTCTTTCTATTTGATTTTCCTTTTAAGGAATTTCTTTTTAGATTAATTTTTGTGGAAAAGGCGAAGTGAGTTTGAAGATATGAGATAGATAGTTTTAAGTTGTTGGTTTAGGTTCGTATGAATGTTCAAATTTGCAGGATGAAGCGAAATGTTCAAAGGCAAGAAGTCTCTATGTTTGTAATTCAATGGCCTCCCCACAGCCGGGCTTGCAATTTGCCAAGGCCAAGGCGGAGGTGGCTGAAAAGACTGTTCGAATTGGTGTTCTTGGAGCCAGTGGTTATACAGGTTCTGAGGTAGTACTTTTTTTCTTTTCATAAGGATTATGCTCTCTTCTAGGGTGTTTTCTGTATACACCTTAAATTAATTAGTTTTTAATCTTTCATGATTTCATAGTAATATATATTTGTTTTGGACGTAGCTGATCTTTTTGTTATATATGCATACATTTGGTGTTTGATTTGCCCTCAATTTTCTCACATTCTGGCACTGTGAAAAAGGGATTTGGCAGTAGTTTGTTATATATGCAGTAGTTTGCCGTTTTCTGTTCGAATTGAGGTTCCTTTAGCCATTCACTATTTTTTTCATCTTATTCTTTATCTTTTTCCAGTTATATCGCATCTCATCCATCCTTAACAGGGAATAGCAGTATTGCACGGTTCGATTTTGCTTTAGTTTTATGCTATCCCCTCTACATGATATCATTTTGTTAGATTTTCACAGAACCAAATGAAATCGTCAAATGAAATATTTTTCAAGTAATTAAGTCAATGTACCGAGTAATAAAGGGAAGGGTAAATTATTAAATGACTTCTCTAACTTTGTTTTCCCAGAATCCATATCAACCTTGTACTTTTGATTTTTATGTTTAAGCCTTACAAATATTTTTTGATTTTTTCACATTTCATGACTTTTAAATTTTAACCACACCAAAAAATTTAAAAACAAAAGAACTTTTAACTTTGATTAGACTTTTGCATGTCAACCTTGAACTTTTGATTTTTAATGTATATGAATTTACCTTATTTCTTTGTAATTGAACCATTTTAAGAATTAAAGTAAAATTAACTATTAAGCAGAGAAAAAAGAGAGAGCAAATCATTGATCATTTAGGTGAAAAATATCTATAGGTGAAATCATAGATCATCGAAGTTTGAGGGATTGAATAGAAAAATATGAATATTGAAGCAAAGTTGGAGGGAATTTAATAGTTTAGTGGAAAAATTGAAAAATGCAAACCTAGGGGCTTGTTTGTTTATGGTATTTGTGTTCATATTGTTTGTTTCTCCAGTGGTTTTCTGGAACCAAATCAAAGGGAAGAAAATTTAAAATTTGTGTTTTGAGAAACTTTTGACCCAAAACCTTAGTTTGGTTGGGATGCTAAAAGGGATATCTTTATAAAGTAACGGAGACATTTTTTTTCTTGATCTGGCAGGAGGCGTAATATCTGACAAAATTTATGATAAAGAAAAATAAGTTTTGCTAACTCTATTAGTTGGTAGGCATAAATGAAATGTGGTAACAGAGAGGACAAAAAATTAAGATATTGATAAAGATTTTCTGAATTCAAAGCTTCTTGGTTGTTCCTTTTCCTTAATTTTATCAACTTTTGTTGGCTTTGTACCAGCACAATACAATCATCACTATAATTATGTACATGAACTCATCTTTGAGCTGCTTTGCTAAATGGAAGATATTCCTTCTTGTTCAGATTGTTCGGCTTCTTGCAAACCATCCCAACTTTGGCATTACTCTGATGACTGCTGATAGAAAAGCTGGCCAATCAATTGGATCAGTGTTTCCTCATTTGGCAACACAAGTATGTGCCACTTTATACTCATGGGCTTCATTCTGTTTAATGCTTCAAACCTGGGTTTGTTATGACGTAAATATCTAAAAAGGATTTATTAGTTCCTAATAGCATCTTTCTCTTTCTTTCTGCTCTGAAATTATTCTATAATTTCCTAGATGAACAATAATACCATTCCTTTGATGCTCATTAATTTGATTGTGGGACTTCAACCTTTTTGTTCTATTGAAAAGTCATCACTTCTCTTGGATTACTTTTCCTAAGTTTTAGATTGTTTCACTTATCATAATTCCGGGAAAGCAATCAAATCTGTGCAGTATGCAGAAAATATAGTCACATGTTATGTTTGATTAATTTATCTTTTGCAGAATTTGCCACATATGGTAGCTATCAAGGATGCAGATTTTTCTAATGTGGATGCTGTCTTTTGTTGTTTGCCACATGGAACTACACAGGTAACAGGATCACATCTTTTCACTGGTTAAATTACCAGTTTTGATGCCGTGAAGTCTACTGTTCTTTATATAATGTAATTAAAAGAAAACATAAAATTTTCTCAGATCCTTGTTAATCAGAGTATTGATGGGACATATTGAAACCTTGCTTTTCTTTCTCCCCTTTAATATTCAATTGCTAACTTATTTAGTTTTCTATTCTTCTACAGGAAATCATCAAATCTCTTCCTAAAGAGTTAAAGATTGTTGATCTTTCTGCAGTATGCTTTACATTCCCAATCTTTCAGTCCAGCATTCTATGGTGTATCTGCATGCATCCTGTAGGCAATGTCAAGTCTGAGTGTACTCACTAAGAAGTTACTTGGGATGGTTATGCAGGATTTCCGGCTGCATGATATTGATGAATATGAAAAATGGTATGGGCAACCTCATATAGCACCAGAATTGCAGGTGGTCCCAACCTATTTTTTTTGTTTCTTATGCGCTACATACATAGACAAATTGGTGATGCGTGGTTGTCTCTCCCCACCCTATCCCACCCCACCCCAAATACAAATATTAAAAAAGGGAGCAAGAAAAAAAAATCTACCAGCGGTGTGCAGTATAAAATCTTCATCATCATAACTTTTATCAATTATCTTAGTACTACTCCTTTCTTTCCCTTAAACTTTCTTAGATCTTCCATGAACATGTCCTTACTTTGCTTGAACCCAGAAAGAAGCTGTCTATGGTTTGACGGAGATCTATAGAAGAGAAATCCAAGATGCTCGTTTAGTTGCAAATCCTGGCTGTTATCCAACATCTATTCAGCTTCCTCTCATTCCCTTGATAAAGGTTATTTTGTGTTAAACACTTTTCAGTAGGTGTGGTTACTATTAAAACACATATATGCTACTGTGCAATTTTTTGTGCTATTTCTTTTCTCATTAATTGAATTAGAACCATACTTTTCCATGTTCCATTTGTTTGCAGGCCAAACTCATTGAAAGTAAGAATATCATTATTGACTCAAAATCAGGGGTGAGCGGAGCAGGTCAGAACTATGTTCTAGTCTTGTTTTAATGTCATGCATGGTAGTGTTGGAGCATTTTCTAAAAGTTGATATACTATGTAGGGCGTGGTGCCAAGGAGGCAAATTTGTACACTGAAACAGCTGAAGGGATTCATTCTTATGGTATTACTGGGCATCGCCATGGTAAGTCTTTGTTTGTTTGTTTTTTTTGTTTTTGCCTTTTCCTTTTCTGGAATGATCATATGCTTATAGGATGAAAAGGAATTTCTGTTTTGACTTCGATAACTTTCTTTTGTCGGTTTGTTAACTGCTTTATTCACCTCCACCTATTTTACACACACACACATGTTATATAAATATTAATGTTAGCCAATCAGAACCAACATTTAATGGATTCCAGATGGTTATTTATCATATGGAATTTATACTTTGCACTGTCTCCCCTGTGTTTCTATGCGTTGAACTGCTTCTTCTTTCCCATCCATCATGGACAGTGTCAAGTAAGCCTAGAAGCTGCTTGTCATGAGTGTAGCCGTAATTGGTTTCTGTTGGGGTTTTCAGTGCCAGAAATTGAACAGGGATTATCTGAGGCTGCAAACTCAGAAGTGACCGTCAGTTTCACTCCTCATTTAATGCCAATGGTAATAGTTAAGAAGTTCAGATGTAGATAATATAGTTCATTATCTTCATCTTTTTCTAATTACATTCTCTTATAGAGCCGTGGTATGCAATCAACTATATATGTGGAGTTGGCTCCAGGAGTGTCAGTTCAGGATTTGTACCAGCATCTAAGAATTGCCTATGAGGTATGACACCCCTATTATGACTGGACTAATCCACATTTTTAATCAAATATGTCAATGGTCATCACTGTCTTCTCCATGTTGGATTTGATTTGTCTCCATTTATTTTCTTTGTCATTCCTGGGGGTGGAGAGGGAGAGAAAAGTCACGTGCAGCCAATAACTTTTAATAGTTTGGTAGCTGGAAGAAGCTTCCTCTAAGCAACATAGCAGGAAACATGCAGCACTAGGTTTATGTTATATTATGAAACATAAAAAATGAGGCCCATGGCTGGGGGGTTTCTTGTGGCAACCTGGGCTGCCCCTTTGGGCGCCCACTGGAGGGCCACAAGAAGCAGCCACCTTGGGCCAGCCCAATGCTCATAACTTGTGGTCTTTTGTTGTTTTGTCTGCTGCTGTCTCTTTTGCACGACTTGATCCAGACCTTTGGCGCTGCTTTTCCTGAGGCAATCCGAGCCATTCATTTCATTTATATCACGCCTCGAGATTGTCGTTTTCTGAGAGCATTGAAGATGAAATTGATTGAGGGGGTTTGCAGAGAGTCGGTCACTTTTCTAGGGTTTTTTCTTCTTGCTCTCTCTCTCGTTCTCTCTCTGTAAATGCTGTATAGATCGTCTTCTTTAAGCGTTCCTGATTTTGTTTTTGTTTAAGGTAAGCTCCTAATCTGTAAGTGATTTCGTGGCTTATAGTGTAGAAAATCAGGGTTGTTTGTTATTGTTTTTACGCTGTAATCAGATTGAATCTATTTAGTAGAGTGAGCTCTTCTCACCGGAGCTCAAGTGGACGTAGCCCTATTTTGGGGTGAACCACTATAAAATCTCGTGCCTCCTGTTTCTTGTTTATGTTTTAAATACTGTCAATATTGCTTTGCGTTTATCTTTCAGTTCGTGTGAGTTCATCTGTGGGATTTTGACGGTGTGTGTGTGTTTGGAGATTTTGCTATTTCTGTTTGTTTGTAACAGTTTATTTACAATTCCCAGGATCTTCTATCCATTTCATAGCTTCAATCGGCTGATTATATAATCCTTAATTGTCTGGATTATTTCTAACGGTTTAGTGAGGTTCTTCTTGTTCGTGCTAACTTCTATAGACTGTGTAAATGGCTATTTTACTTTCTGTATGTATTTTTCTTGAAGGTTCTAGGCAATCCGATATTTTCCTCCTCCTGTCCAACCATTATCAGATATGATGTATGAGTGGATTGATTTGCATAAATTGCTTCTCAGCTTTACGAAATCTTGTCTATTTTTCTTTCTTGACGTGTGGGTTTATCACATTGTTTTGTATAGTACTTACATTTGTACGGATGAAGAGTTTGTATTTATTTCTTACACGGTTAATGATCCACCTCTCCAATCATTAATTACATGTGATACATAGTGTCGATCCTTGTTCCTTGTTAATGTGGGGGTCTTATCATATTTGTTCTTGTGTTATTATATAATTATTTTTTTTGTTTTGGTGCAGAATGAAGAGTTTGTAGTCCTGAAAAAGGAAAAGGAAGTCCCTCATACTCGACATGTTCGTGGATCCAATTACTGCCTTATGAATGTTTTTCCCGACAGAATTCCTGGAAGGGCAATAATAATTTCCGTGGTATGTTATCTCAAACGTGCCATGCTGTGTTTTCCCTTTCCTGTCACTACTGTACATAGAAGAACCCTGGTATTATTATATTTGGATGGCTAAACTCTACTAATAAATTCTGTTGCAGATCGATAATCTGGTGAAGGGAGCTTCTGGTCAAGCTTTGCAGAATCTTAATTTGATGATGGGAATTCCAGAGAGTACTGGGCTCAACTACATGCCTTTGTTTCCTTAGCAGCATCATCATATATGCTTGCTTCCACGTTATGTATGTGACTTGTGACCTTACAAGTCAAGTCTGATCTCAACCTCCCTCTCAAGTCCGGATAACCTGTTGCTGTAATATTCCAAAATCAAGGCGGCCCCGTGGGTCATTATTATTAGTATTGATAATCAATCCACCAAAGCAGCCTCCACTCCACCACCCTTATTCCTTGCCCTTCTCCTCTTTTCCAACCCTAAAAACAATGCCACTCAACCACTCACTTTCTCCCTGCTTTCCTGAAACTGCCTTCGTTCTGCTCCTCTAATGTATGTTTGCAACCTATTTTGAGCCAAATCTATGTTTGGTCTCAAACCATAAATGGAATAATATAGGCACCAATAATACCACACATTATTATGCAATAATTTTTGCTCTGTTGGATTTTCCATGCATTGCAATGCGACGTACGTGTGATTTGATGAGTCATGTACTCGTATTCTTTTACCACGTTACTTGTGAGAATCAGGATTCCTTATAGTAAACTCCAATGGCAATGGGAATCTCAGATATAGTGCGTGACCGTTAAAAGATGATGTGTTATGGTAACGGTTTCCTCGAGAATGTGAATTTTGACTTGCCAAAGATTTTGACTTGGCTTTTGAGACCTAATACTAAATTCTTACTACTTTGAACAAAAATGAAATTAATTCACATATACACAAAATATTGTTCCATCTTCTAGTATTTTATTATTTTTATAATTTGATACGTGTTGTGTCATAAGTAAAGTTTCATTAAAAATTTAAGAGTTCAAAATGATATTTTGACCTGAAAAGTATAAATTTTTCATACGTACCATGAGGGTTTTACATAAACGCCCAAATAAGATAATTTTAACATTTAAAAATTAAAAAAAAAATTAATTATTCATAAAGAATTTTAATTTTAAAATAATTTTAAAATATTGAGATAAATATCATCCTTAAGAAATGTTATCCCAAAAAAAGAATAAGATAAATATTATCTATAAAAGATAAATGTCATTTATAATAATTCTAGTCTTAGTCAAATTAGGATAAATTAAGATAAGTCTTATTTATAAGAATTTTAATTCTATTATACTTTAAATCACTCTATATTTTTCTATAAATAAGTAGACATTTATTATTGAAAAGAAACAAATATTTCTTATATTAGTTTCAATATAATTTTTTTCATCATACTCGGTATTTGATTTAAGTATTAGAGAGTTTGCGCAGGGATCTCTCTATGCCCTCTGATTGTTTTTTTATTTTTATAGATTCAGACGACTTGAAGACGGCACTTTCAGTCAAATAAATTTATTGTTGTATCCAGACAACATCAATACATAAATTTATAAAATATATTTTTATATAGAATATTTTAGAAGAACAAAAAAATGTGAAATACAATTTTTTTTTTAAATTTCTCACATATATTTATTTTACATAAAAACTCAAAAACTAGTATTTGCATATCTTCATTTTCTTTTCAAAGAATTATAAAATGATATAAGCTAAATATCAAAAAATAAATAATGGAACCGTAATATTACTTCCGTGCCCTTCACCTATCGAAATGTAAAGGTAATACTATTATCGCCACAGCATGTGGCCTATTAGCTCAGTTGGTTAGAGCGTGGTGCTAATAACGCCAAGGTCGCAGGTTCGAGACCTGCATGGGCCAATGCCAGTCTCCGTTGCATTATATTTTGCTGCATGGCTGTTGGGACAGGCTGGATGTTTTATGTACCTCAACCTCATGCTTGCATGGATCATTCTTCAATTAATGTTGTCTTTAGCATTGGGGGATCAAATTAACAAGTCAAATGGTTTGCCATAATATTTACTTTAAAGAGTAAATTACATTTGACACTATATTACATGCAAGTCTGATGACCAAAATTTTTGAATAATAAGATATAATTTTTTAAACATAAAAGGTATTCTTTTTTATATTTAAATATAACATTAATTACAACTAGGATGCTACTATATATTTTGTCTTTAATTTAATTTATTAAGCATGTGACACCTTTGTGTAAATTAACAATATTTTGATGAGTATCTGTATCTATATATTATTCTCTTCTTGTTCTCTCTCTATATATAGCACATATATGATACATCAACTTCCATGGATGGAAGCAAGCCAGAGGATGATTGCTGATCTCTTTTCTCCATGAATATACCTTCAATCATCTTTCATTAATTAAAGCCATAAGTTTGCTTTAGGAAAAGGCTAAAAAAGTTTGCAGTATTTTCAAACTTTAAAAGCAAGCTTATCCCCTTCCTCATTTCTTTTTCTTTTTCTATTTCTAGCTTCCATACATAGAAGAAATTAACAGTTGCACTCTGAGAGGCTGAAAGATCAAATATCACTGTAGATACCATAAATTTCAAGTGGGTGAACATGACATGACAATCCAACCAATTGAAGTGGGTAATCATGGAAAATTGCAGCTTTTATGGGCAAGAATGTATTCTTTTCTTCTAGAAAACAAAATAAAGAACGTTTTTTTTTTTTTTATCATCATGAAAATCTAAAAAATTACAACCTTTAGATTTCACAGTTATAAAATGAAACAGATCAACCATGAGAGATTTGGTGTAGATAGTATAAATCCTTTATATTTCAAAAATTACACTTACTATTCCTCTTACATTTTGTATCCACGTATATAAAGCCAGGATGAGAAGTCAGAATAATAATTTTTAAGACATGAAGAACACACTTTATAATACAATAAGAACTCATAGAGAAATAGGGTAATTTATCCGTTAAAAGTGAGTTTGAGAGAGATCAGGTCCTCGATAGAAGAAATGGCGAATAGTAATGAATAGTAGTATTCTGTATTGAGCAGAAGACAGGTGTGCCAACGAGTCCTGGAAGGAGGAAGGGAGAGAATCTGAGTGTCGGAATATTATGTGGCCTTGCTAGCAGCAGCAGCAGCTGCTGATGATGATCATACATACATACAGCTTCATCATATATGATTCATATATTTCTAATTAACCAGAGAGAGAGAGAGAGAGAGAGATGGGCATGGGATGGATTGTGCAGAGAGAGGTTGGTTGGTCAGGAGGCTCAGAAGAGGTCTCAGGCATCTCGGAGGCTTTTCCTGCTTTTCTTTCTACCGTGTCAAAAGAGGGGTTTTCCACTGGCCATTCCAGTACCAGAAAAGGTACACGCAGACGGCAGACCTCACCATCAAAAAGAAAAAAAAAAATTATCACTCTTTCAAAAAAGTACTCTCTTTTTGTTTTTGTTTTTTTTTTTACTCTCCTCCTCTTCTTGGGCTTCAAAATCTCTCCCTCTCTCTCTGTCTCTCTGCACTTTTTTTTTTCTTCTCTTTTGTTAATTATTCATTTCATTCATTCATCCCCATTACCTTTCCCCATGTGGTCCTTTCTTTCTTTCTTTCTTTCACATCCTTTCCAGAGTATCCCCCTTTCATTCCCTCCCCTCGTCCTGTAATCTCATTCTTCAGCATTAATTAGGTTTAGGGTTTAGCCTTCGAAAGATATATATTTATATATAGCTCAATCATTTGCCTCCCTGGGGGGGATTCTTTATCCCTCTTCCGATCCCAAATACAAACAAATCTTTCCACCTTCCACAACCTTGCAAAATTTTTACATCACTGACTTCGCAACTTTAAATCCAGCAGAACTCTAAAAACCCTGGTCCTGAACACTCGACAAAGAGAGAACTGTGTATATATTTAATATATCCCGCTCAAATGTTTACAATGGATTCGTCAATACAACCGCCGCCGCCGCCGCCGTTGGAAACGATTCAAGAAGCGTACACGGCTCGTTCTGGTCACGGGTCAGTCGGCCCCGTCATAGCGGTGCTCGCCGTGATCACGGTCTTGGGAGCGATGGCGGTGATGATCGGCCGGCTGTGTTCCGGCAGGTGGGTCGTGGGTAACCGGCGGTACGATTTCGAAGGCTGGGTCGAGACAAAATGCGCGTCCTGCATCGACGGCCACGTCGACGATCCAGCGCCGCCACCGCCGCCGCCGCATGGGGCCGAGAATACGACGGGTAGCGGAACGGACAGCGGCGGGGAAGCCGCGCCGGCGGAAGAGGCTCCGGAGGCAAAGGAGGAAGAAATAACCCGACCCAACAACCCGCAAGAGAGTGGTGGGTCTTGAATGAAAACGGGTGGTGGCTCATGCGTTTTTGGTTCCATTTCCATGCAGTCTGCTACCGCTACGCCCTTCATGCGCGAATGGTTTCTTTAGTAATTTTAAGCTCGAAATGATGTCTATTTTAGTCAATTTGTTTTCTTCTTTTATTTTTATTTTTTTTTTGGGGGGAGGGCGGGGTTGTGGATTTCATGCTTTTGCTTTCGTGCGATTCTTAAGATCACAGCATGTACCGTCGGGAGCATATCATAATGAGACTGTTGACTTCTGTCACCATCAAAGGCACAAAAGTTTTCGACATTTTGGTCTTTGAAATTTGTGTTCTTATTTGAAAACCTTTTTATTTCAACATTAGCTCTTATTATTATTATTATTATATTTAAATTAGTAAAATAAATTTTGTATTCAGTATTTATTTAACAATAATTCTCAGAATGTCTGCTATATATTTGTTTTTCATAGCTTATATCTCTATTAAAAATTCAAGCATGTTTAAGTTTGAGACAATTGTGTTTTGATGTTATAAACTAATAAGAAATATTTGAATTTGAGATAATCATCTTTGCACAATCTTCGATGTTCATAATTTGAACTTTAAACATAATAAGTTAACCTCACCATTCTGTATGAACAACTCTCCAATCTCTAATTTTATGTTCTGATACTGATACTATCGAGCTTAATTAAGACGAATTGACTACTTATGCTTATGAAAAAATGTTATTCTCAACATAGTTTTATATAAAAAAATTATTAAATTCATGTAAATGAATGATATTTTTCTATTTTGGCTACTTCCAGTTGCAGGGACCAAGTATTATAATTTATTCTAAAGCTTATACGGAAAATATAATAGCAAAAAGAAAAAACAGCAGGGAGGCATCGTCTTTGACCTGGCAATCATGAGGGAGGAATAATATAGTACCCGTGACGTGACAGAAATACCCTTAATCTAGTGATTATAAAACACAAAGGCATAGAGATTGGTGTGATTGCCTTAAACCGTGTGAAGACGAACAGCTTTTGTCGGGAAAGAAACAGTAAGCAGCCCCCCCAATCCCTCTCTGCTTTTAGAACGACACGCTATTGTGACAAAGTTTAGTTTCGTTCGCGTTGAGGTTTGTGTGTAGGGCAGCGGCCCTTAAGAAGAGTTTAGATTCCACTGTGACTGTGCTATGAAAGAAAGGAAGGACCCTATAAGTTGTAGTCATCAAGGCCCAGGTCTCTGAGAGCATCAGTGGCAGCATCCTTGCAGCTCTGATGGTTTTCCTTTGCCTTCCTTATGATCTTCTCAATCCCACTGTTAAGCAAAAGAGTCCTATACAACAACCCCAAAGTGATCTCAAATTACTTTTGGATACAAATATTTAAAATGATCTCATTTGAACCCGTTTTGCAGTCATTTCAAATTTAAGACCCGTAAATAGACATGGTAGGGAGCACGACTTGCCTGTTTTCTGGGTTCCTGACCACAAGATTCCGGATCATCATACAGGCATTCCTCTGCATCTGAGGTGCTGCAGGAAACCTCTGCATGGCTTGGATGGCAAGTTCTCCTGCTCCGGCTTCCATCGCTCGGGCTGCATTCTCTGGGGACCTCAAGGAGAGTACACATATAATGGACATAACCTACACCACAGAGTACTCTCTTGTCTGAATCCATTTCAGTAACTGATCTAATTGAATTCATTATAGTGCACCATTAGCTTTGGTTGCTAAAATTGGATAATTCTAAAAAAAGGGGACCATTTACAACTACAATGATGTTGCTGAAATTTGCATAAACATCTACGTACCTCCTGCAAAACAGCCGGATCATCAGAAAATCTGGCCGAGAGTTTGATTAGCATATTGATTCCTCCCTTTTCAACAACAGCACTCTTGTTTGCATCACTTCCTGCCAACTAGTAAAGTAGCATCTTTCAGTGCAAAGCTAAAAGGCAGAAAGGGAAATAAATCAGGTTATAGCACTTTAGGTAAGTTATAACCATGGATCATAAATGTACTGTTAATAAGAGGATCCACATACTCTGATAGAAGGTCTGTTATCCTTCAAGGTTCAATTAGGTTTGTTTTTTTTTTTTTTAGCAACATTTAGAGTTTTACAATTGTACAAATTGAACTTGCAGGAACAACAACAATACCAAGGGTTAATCCGATTAGCTGAGGTTGACTACATGGATTCTCACATTTCAACCATCCCTATCCATGACCATATCTTCTATAAGATTGTTATATCTCATATCATGTTTTAGGGTTTTACACCAAGTTTTCTTTGGTGGTCTTCTACATCTTTTGCTAAAACTTCTCCCTTCTCTACCAGTTTGGTAATCAGAAAAAGACCAAATAGCAATAGTCATTGTCCTGTTATTTTCCTATTTTTGTGTCATCAAAGCATGCCATGAAATTTGTACATTGTCTATTTGGAAATAATATAAAAACTTAGATTAGAAAAGTGTGTGCATATATCATTTTAAAAAGAGAAAATTGTTTAGAACCTTTGACAGCAGAGAACAACAAACTCTAGCCACAGTTTTATTGCCCTGTTCACCACTGTCATCAATACACCGGAGAACTGCATCAACACCACCACTTTCAGCAATAGACCTACATATTTCATCCTGCAACCAGAGGGGTCTTTAAGTCAATAAATAAGAACAACTAATTGAATATAAATATGTAAAAATGTTTTTGATACTGCTATTAGTTCTAGTTGTCTGAAATTTATATGCGGTAACAATGAATGACACTGGAAATTTTGACCATCAAAAGAATCCCCATACAAACAACTTAAGAAATTCAAGAAGTTATCACTCTATTTTGTTTTAAGCATCCTTCAAACTATACCACACCTCCAAAATGGAAGAATGGGATTTCCGGAAAAAGCAAGAGCTAATTGATCTTGTATAAAAGCTTTATAATATACTATAGTGAAGAAAATCTTGAAATCACAATGATAAATAAATGTGCTCAAGCTTCAACATCTAACAAACATTTAAAAAAAAAGAAAACTCACATTAACAGCAACAGCCTTTAATGCAATGCTTGCTGATACTAGACTTGGTGAACTGATCCCTTCTTTAAGTGATTCCACAAGAGCTTCAGCAATTCCGGTTTTTGCAAATATTCGAGCATAACCGTAGACCTACACTTTTTGTACATTAACAGTTAAATTTTAGAAGAAAGCTTTATAGTAAACATTAGTTCACTAATTTGGTCATTAATATTAAGATCATGGCACGCTTTTGATCATAAGCAATTCTATAATATATACAAAAAAGATATGCTTTTGATTACAACTTCCATTTTTCAGGAAATGGTGAATGGAAAATTTGCTCTTTCACGAATTTGTTTCCGTAATTCAATTTTTCCTTTTTCTTCTCCTAAGAAAAAATGACTATTCAGCCTTAACCAATTAATTTTCTCACTCCAAATCTTTAGCAGCTTGAGAACTTTACTTTGAAATGATGGAAATGCCAAGATCTAGAATTCTAGATATACGTTTTCTTTGACCTGTCAGTTATTACTTACTTGGGATGCCACAACACGATTATCATCAGGTGTTAGCAAGACTTGTATAGCATCATACAAACTAGCAATACTCCCTTTGCCATGTGTCCTCAAACTTTGGACTATAACCTCGCCAATTTTCAAGTTCATGAATGATTCCTTGACAATCTCATTACCAGTTGCAGCAGCAGCAACAACTGAAAAACTACTATTTAAGATGTTCAACTTTTGACTGTTGTTGAGAAGGAAATCCACCACGATCTTTGGTCCATCATTCTTCTGAAATATTTCACTACTCTGAACATCTGCATGGGAGAAAATTGCATATATCAGCTTGCCCCTTCAACAGTAACCTTTCCTTTTCGGAATCTGTTAGCATTGCTGGAATAAAACAGTCTTTTAAATATTCACATATTACTACAGAACGCATTCATACCGATTATGTGGTTGTCATACTAAACATCCTTTTTGGCATCTGATTCAGATCTACAAGGTAACAACAACACAATACATGAAGGAAAAGAAAATGCATTTACAAAGCAGTAGGCACCACATTCCATGGGATCACTTTTTTTTCTTCTGTGAGCTATTTCTGTTAGTCCCCTTTGGTCTTTTTCTTTTCTTTTTTTTTTCTAAGTTGGAATCTCTATTATTAAGTGAGAATAATCTAAGTCACCATGGGGACATACAATTGCTAGATAGCAAACTCCAACAAAGAGAACGATATCTAGTTTGGAGACTTCACAGCCCGGTTCACAA
Organism: Diospyros lotus; assembly: GCF_014633365.1. Taxonomy (NCBI): domain Eukaryota; kingdom Viridiplantae; phylum Streptophyta; class Magnoliopsida; order Ericales; family Ebenaceae; genus Diospyros; species Diospyros lotus. The sequence goes on along the minus strand of NC_068338.1, from coordinate 40,756,184 downwards.
AATGATCATCTTTATCCAAGTCTCTCTACCAGACATGACGTCAGAATAGACAATCTCAAGATGGCAGCTAGATTGATGCTTTTAAACCAAGAACTACGTTTTTCCTGTAAAATGCATCTACTCGATCTTGATGCATAATTCAACATTCTTTCCGCATGTTTAGCCTAAAAAAGAGACTTCTAAAACCCAACATAAATTCCACAGGCCACTGCAAACGATAACAGATCATACCATGAACAAGTGATGCCAATGCCTTCAAAGCGGAAACCAGACTCTGATCACATTCACTTCTGAGCTTCAAACAAACCGAACAGACCAATTCGACCCCTCCATTTCTGGTCGCAATGGCTGCATTCCCAGATCCTTCGACCGAACACAGATCGGTCAACTTATCCAGCAACAAAACCATCTCCTCCTCGTCTTTCAAGTCACCGATTCGATCAGTCCAATCAGAATTCAATTGTTTCAACCTATCCAAGGACTGGATCACCGGATTGTCAGCCACGGATCCCTCGCCCGGAACGCACTTGACGATGCCTGCAACAAGTAGAGGATCAAGAATGAGATTGATGAGAATGACATATGGCAACACTGGAAAACAGAGATTTAAAAGGAGCGCTTTAGGGTTTTGGCACCGGATAGATCGACGCCTTGGAGGGTTAGGCTATCGATGGCGTCTTGGAGGGCTTCGGCGGGGTCCATTCCGAGGTCCTCGATATTCTCAGTCACCATTTCATCGAAGGCTTGCTGTGAAATTGCACGGCCAGTCTTTGGCGGGCCCATCACGGCGGGTCTGCTCCGGCGGCTTCGCTGAGATAATAAACTGAAAATGAGAGTGGGAGGTTGAGAGTTGAGAGGGGTTTCGTTTCTGCCGAGACAGGCACCGAGACATGGGGGGGGGGGGGGGGGGTGTTTTAAGATTTTTGAAAGATCAACCGGAGCTCCGGATAACTTTGAAAAAGGATCGGAGCTCCATATGGAAGAAATTGGGCTGCTAGTCTTTTTTTCTGGGCCTGGGTATCCAGAAGACAGTTTTCTGGACCATCCAATAAGAAGCAGAGTAAAATGAATATGAATTACGGATAGATTTGGTATAACAGCAGGTAATAGATCTCACTGACATATTAACCCCATCATATTATGTTATATATATAAAAATTATGTTAGATGTACATCTATTTTGTACATCTTAAACTACATAAAAGGGTATTATGACCAAACGCGCCTCTATGTGACTCATGAGAGACTTTTTTATCATAATATCCCCTTATGTAGCTCAAAATATATAAAATAAGTGTACCAATAGTATTTTTCTATATATAAATATAAGAGATGGAAATATTAATAATACCATCACCTGAATATAACGAGATAATATATGTAAACCATTACATAATAATAATAATACCCTATAAAAAGAAGAAGAATTTGCCATTTGGAGGGAGAAGAGAAAAAGCGACAGCTTCCTCAACAACGTCGCCTAAGAAGGGCCACAAAACATCCAATCCTCTAACCAACCAAAAAAGATCACTCTCCCTCTCTCTCTCTCTCTCTCTCTCTCTGCCTGACACAGCCGTGCCTCTTAAGAGAACGAACCCACAAGACGATAGAAGAAGAAGAAGAAGAGGAAAATTGAAAGGGTGGTTGAATCCCTACTATAATTGAGCTTTATCCGCCCAACTAGAAAGAAAGATGGGTTGTGCTTCACAAGCGGCCATTAGCAGCATGTTATCAGCAGCCAACTGTTACACAGTTGCCTCATCCAGCAGCCGCTTGTTCTTCTTCAACAAGGAAGATCCCAGGGTTATTACTAGGAACCAGAAGCAGAGTCTCAGCCTCTTCAGAATCCGAGCTTCCTCCGATGATTCTGATGACTGTAATGTCGAAGAATGCGCCCCTGACAAGGAGGTCTGATTTCTCCTCCTCCTCCTCCTTATTGTTTGATTGTTTCTGTTCTTGTTTGGTTCCCGGGAAAAATAAAATAAAAAGCAAAAGAGATCAAGCGAGACAATACATATTTCGGGAATTCTTGAAATAAATTTCACTGCCACTTGCTGGTATCAAGCTTCAATTACTGTTGGGTAAACCCACTTCCTTAGTGCAATTAGATTCCCCACATGACCCAAATATGTAAAACAAGATCCTAAACCAAAGAATTGCTAGATTGGAACAACAGAAACTGCTAATTTGGAGTGATGGTTTAAATTGGATGAATTACAGTAACCGCATGTATTCAATTCAACTGAATACTTTAGTAAGTTTCACAATTATAGGACCCTTCAAAGCTCCTAGAATTTTCAACCTCATGTAGTCTAAGAGAGAGACTACAGAAAGGAAATGAATAAGATGAAGGTCTAAGTGATGGGTTTATCTCATTACCTCATAATTTACTTATCAGGCTCACACACATATATTTGTGTACATGTATATATACTTCAAGACTGAGTTTGGCACCGTGAATGGTGCCAAACTGGTGACTAATTGTCTTGCATAACTACAACAAATAAACACATTCCAGCAGGTGAACAATACATGCTATGTTGCAATGAGAGTGATAGATTTTGGCCAGTCGACCTAATACTATCAATTTCCGCCAAATTCATCATCAATGGTCACAAAATTGGGACTTTGGCATTTTTTATCATTCTTATTTTAGGAAATTTTTTCCCACATAAAAAATTAGTCAACTGCAAGATACCTTATTACCTACAACTTATGTCATTCAAGCAGTTGTCTATTTCCTTTTGAGTGAATTCTCAGTTCCCTATTTTTCAGCTTACGCCTTGTGGAATTATTTCCTTCGTTCCATCAGAATACCAATGCGCCAAACCATATTCTAATTTCTGTTGTATCCTTATGCAATTTTACATATCTTGGTCCATAATGCCCCAAAACTGCTATCAGGCAGAACCAAGTTTGATTGCATAGCCACTGTATTGAAATGTTGGCTACATTCTTCAACGAAAACTTTATGAAGTGGCACTTTATTAGGTATTCTTTTCTGCTAACCTAGTGTACTTCATAATAAGGGGTGATGTGAAATCATTATCATAATAAGTTTCATATTGTCAGTGTTGTAAACCTATTTTTTTTCATGCAAATCAATGCACTGAGCTAATCTTTAGTTTAGCAAAGTCCTAAGTTTTTCTTGTTTGCTAACCCATGAGTTTTCTTAAAGTTTGCTTGAGGTGATGGATGCTTGGCTTTATTCTGCAGTAGATCTCATCTGATTTGTTGCTATGGTAGAACAGGTCGGCAAGGTGAGCATGGAATGGTTAGCCGGAGAGAAAACCAAACTGGTGGGTACATATCCGCCTCGTAATCGAGGTTGGACAGGCTATGTTGAGAAGGACACTGCAGGGCAAACGAACATATATTCCGTTGAGGTTAGTATCTACATTTTTTTTTTTTTATTGACAATGTTTCAACATCCTAAAGAAGAAGAAGTTGAAATCACTAAATTAGGGCGAATAAAGTGAAGAACTCTTCTTTTGTGTCTGTGGAAGAAGAATAGAAAACATATATGCATATATGTGTCCCTATCCAAAAGGTCACGGGAATTTTAATAGATGATATTATGATTCTTTTTTTGTTTCATTTTTTAAACTCTGCCTCCCCTTAATATTTTTAGTGTTGAAGTTATTCCTTCTACTCTTATTATGGTCTCAAGTCCGGATAAAAGAGGAGGGTAGCTTTAGGTAGCCGAATAGCCAACATAAAAATTGTTGGATCTTTTATCATGAATTCTAAACAAGATGGTATTGCTCTTTCTCTCTCTCTTTCTTTCTTTCTTTAAAATGACCAGGAAGCTATCATCATTTATCTTGGTTACAAAAAATTGGAGTATGAGAAGGATATTATGTGGTTTGAGTTGATTAATGGATTAGTCGCCTCTGGAATTGGGAACATCCAATACAGCCTTTAATAACAGTTTGCCATCCATATATTACCTATGAGTTCTTGAGAATGTGTAGACAAAATCATCCATTCATTATCAATCACTCCTTGGCAGCTTCTGGCAACAAGGCTAAAACAAAAGCATAATGTTGCATCTGAAATTCGGTTATTGTTATTAGTTACTATCATTGTCATTGCTGTTTTTGCAGCCTGCAGTTTACGTGGCAGAAAGTGCAATCAGCTCTGGAACTTCTGGTTCTTCTTCCACTGGGTCCGAGAACACAGCAGCCATTGCTGCTGGCATTGCCCTCGTCTCCATTGCTGCAGCTTCGACGATACTCCTTCAAGTTGGGAAAAGCCCACCCGAGATGCAAACGGTGGAATACTCTGGGCCGTCGCTAAGTTACTATATCAATAAGTTTAAACCACCAGAAATGGTCCAAGCTTCAGTCCCTCCAGAAACTGAAACTTCAGTCTCTTTGCAGCCAGAAAGCAATCCTACAGAAGTTCCTGGGGTTGAGGCTGGTTCTGGAAATCAGCCAACTGCATTTTCTGAACTCTCTTAGCTTGGAAATCAAAGGACATCAGAGCTCTCTGATTTTCGTTAAAAAATGAAGCCCGCTCGAGTCTTGAGGGTGCTTCCTTCGATATATGGTTTGCATGCTATATATTTTAACTGATTCTACATGCATGTATTTATGGTTCAAAATATTCTTGAGTTCCCGTGTTGGGCATTGTAGGAATAAAATTTTTAGTATTTCTGGTTTCTTCTTTTAGTACAAAGAGTAGAAACTAGAAAGCTGGAGGGGGCGACCCATCTCTTGGTAGCATCGATAATCATTAGGACTAGGCTTAGGCTTAGGGAGTTACTGTTTTGTCTTCTTAAAATCAATAGGCTTAATGTTGGAAACAGTGGTTTCAAAACAAATTAAAAGACCTTTAATCATGTTCAACTAGAAAATATGGTTCAAATTAAAAGAGGAGAACTGGTTATGAAACATACAGAAACAAATCCTATAATTCATTCATTCATTTGCCATAAAAATTAATTAAAATGACCTCAAAAACTTTCAACCGCAAAGATTAGAAAGCTTCGAAACTTTACTTTTATTTGAAAGCATCTCCAATCCCACCATATATATATATATATATATATATTCTACTAGCTAGCTATAAAACAATGCATAATTAACAAGCATAAAGAAAATCACGTCTTTACAGAATTTTTACAGATAATCCGTTCTCTGTAGTACGATCTATATAAAAATAAAAATTCCGCGTTTCAATTTGCAAGTCAGCCATTTCAGATCCTAACGAAGAAGATGCTAAGCTCCGGACCGGAGTTGCCCTCCGGATTCATCATGTAATATGTCTCCGAGTCCTTCGATCCAACCACGCGCTCAAAGTAGGCGCGCATGTACGTGAGCTCGCCGCCGGCAGCAGCCGGCAGCACCCCGGCCCCCATCGACACCGCGTTCAGCAGCTGCATCACGCCCATGTCGTCGTCCGTTGGCTCCCTCCTCACGGCGTACCCAGTTTTCCGGCCGTTGCAGTACATGCTCCAAATGGGCTCTTCCATCAGCTTCAACGGCTTCGCCTTCGACGACGCCGCAGCCTCCTTTTCGCACTCCAGAGCTATTCTGACGAGTCCCATTCCCATGTCCTGCAGAAGCTTCCCGGTTTGAATGGAGAGCTCGAGAATCAGAATGGGGAGGCTTCGGGGCTTCTCTTGGATCACTAGGTTTACTCTGGACTTCCTGGACCCGAATAGAGTTCCAGTCATCTTGGTTCCGCCGCCGTGGATGAGGCTGTCGTGGGGGTGGTGGTGGTTTCCGATGGCCACCATTCTGCACGGCGGGTTGATGACCGGGAACGACCGGAAAACTGAGCGGAACCGCCGCAGAAGCCTGGCCGTTGGCCTGTTTTTCTTGTGGGTTGGCGGCGGCTGATCATCTGCAGGTGGTTCAGGCTTTGTTGCCGGCATCTTGTCGGAGGAATTTGGTTCTTGGTGGTGATGGGGGTGGCAGTGGCGGTGTATGTGTATATGAAGAGGAAATTGGAAATGGTGGGAAGCACGTTCTTTGATGCTTCTTCTTCTTTTTCTTCTTCTTAAAGATGGAGAAAATGCAAGCCTGTTATATTATGAATTTGGAGAACAAGAAGACTTTGCTCTCTCTCTCTCTCTCTCTCTCTCTCTCTCGCTATATATATATATATATACACACACACACACCCAATGGCATGAATCTGAATCATTTTCAACTGACAGACAGACCAATTTTTAGTTATTTGTAAATTGTAAGTCAACAATATATCTTATAATTTATGATTTTGTTTTGATAATAAATTAGAATTAGTACAAAATAAATTAATTTATTCAAGAGGATGGAATTCAAACATTAGGAGTTATTTTTTGTTTATATAACATGGATGGATGTGAAAAAGAGTTCGAAATTGTCACATCATTGCAGTAATCTTTTAAATAATTTTTATGTAATATTTGTCAGGCCGGACCTACACTTAGGTTGAAGAGCGTTGTATTTAGGGATGACAATTACAATTGAAATTGTGGGGAACCGAATCAAAATCGAATCGATCAATACAGTTAAAAATCGTTTAACTGAATAATAGTTTGATTTGAAAAAAAAATCGAACACTATTTCAATTGGTATGATTTAGTTATGATTTTCACTAAATTCAAATCGAAATCGAACCGAATATACATATATAGAATAGATATTTATTTATTTATTTAATATATTATATACACATAATATATATATTGACTAATGTATTTTTTTACAAGTATTTTAACTAATGCATTATAAATATATAAAATATTTAATATTTATAAAGTAATTAACAAATAAAAATAAAACATAATCTTAAATTATTTTATTTTTATCAATCAAATAATTATATCCAAGAAGTTTAAAATTAATTTGTAATTTTATGCAAAAAAAATATAACTTTATTAGAGCAACTTTAACGTTACACACTAAATCCAATGCTAATTTGGTGTCCAAGAGTGTTTTACACCAAAATTTTTAATATTAAATTGGTCTTGTCTCTAGTGTCTAACACTAAATTAGTGTAAAAGAGAATCTTTAAAAAATATTTTATAAATAAATATTTAATAAATATTAATTTATTTATTTAACTTAACATAATATAAGAATAGAAAGCATTTTATTTTTAAGTGATGTTGTTGTTGTTTTTATTTTTATTTTTTTTATTTTCATCATGTATTTTTAATTTAAGTTAATAGAAATGTTTTTGTTTTTTATTATATTATTGAGTTTTTGAATTTTAAGAATATTTTCTTTTTATTAAGTAATTATTAAAATAAAAACTTTCGTATACATAAATAAAAATAGTTTATTTTATATTAACATGGTATTTATAAAATAAATTAAATATTTTAAAATATATTCAATATTATACTCATTTTATAGATCTTAATAAAATATTTACATTGGTATATATTTTTTATAACAATTTAATTTATATTTTTAATTATTAATCAAAATATACAAATATAATAAAAGTGATAAATGATATAAAGGGATTAAGTTGTTTTAAAATTATACAAGGAGGGGTAAAATTGAAAATAAAATTAAAAAAAATTGGTGTTGAGTGAATAGTAATTCACTCAACACCAAATTTGGTGATTAGAAATTGTATCCAACACCAAAATAGTGTATTTGTTGGAGAGCTCCTCGGCACCAAATTGAAGTTGGCGCTGGAAATAGTGTATTCATTTGAGTTGCTCATAGAGTGTGTCTTTGTTTGTTGTGGAGTTCTAAAAAAATTTTATGAACGATATTTGCAAAAGTTTGTCTTTGTTTGTTGGTATGGATTAAATTAAAAAAACTATAATTAAAATCTAAACCGAATGGTTTGGTTATGGTTTTTAATTTTTAAAACTAATTGGTAATTATTTGGTTTTGATTTTAGTAATTTAAGTTTGATTTGGTAATAATTTTGGCAAAAATCGAAATCAAACCAAACCATTGCCAGCCCTAATTGCATCAAGACCCAAAATTCTGTTATTTTTGAGACCCATAAATCTAAAAAAACAAAATTATTAAGTTATCTGAATTAATTTTAAGAGTGAACTAATGGTCGATTATGTGAATCACTTAATTCTAATTTCCAATCCAAGTTTGTAAGCCGAATCCAAGCCCAAATCTAACAAAATGACCAAATCAAATATGGACCCATTACTCCATTATTCTTTCACTCAAATTAGACAATTTCGACTGTCTCTTCCTCTCGGCCTTTTTAGTCTTTTCTGCTCATCTCTCTTTTACGATTTCTTTTCCTTTAGTTTATAGTTCAATTTTTTCTCAATTTTAATACTTTATTTTCTCATCAAATGATAATCGCGCTCAACTCCCCTCAAGTGACAATGCCTTAATTTGTAAGATCGAAAATTTTTGTTTTAATTTTTGTGTTAATAGCATTTTTATATATGTTTCGTTTGAATGAATAGAATAAATTTCATTATTTTTGTGTTGAATTTGAGTGAATAAATGAGATTTCTTGTTTTTTTTTTTTTTTTACAAGAACAAGAGCTGCATGCTTCTTCCCATAGTTGTTAAAATCTCGATTTTACGTATACGATTTTACGATTTGAAGACCGCTAAACGATTCAAATCCCATGTAAAATCCAATTTAGGATAAAATCCTATAAAATCTCGATTTTACATATACGATTTTACGCTTTAGAGATTCCCAAACGATTTTACGATTCAAAGACCTTCATTGATTTAAGTTGCAATTTAGAGGATGTTTCCAACGTCTCAATGTCACATAACATCTGACATTGGAACTTATGCAATGAATTGTTATATTTTACCTCTAAATTGGAACTTGATTTAACATTGATTGTATAAGTTTCAATGTCACATAGCATCTAACATTAATTGCATAAGTTTCAATTTACTTGATTTAAATTATAATTTTTACTTGATTTAACATTGATTGCATAAGTAAATCAAGACAAACAAGTAATTAATTAATGGACCACCAAACCCCAAATTGGGATTTTACTTGATTTAATCAATGTTAAATCAAGAAAAAAATGCAACATAAATTTAATGGAAAACATTGAAAGAATCATCTAAAGAATTTTAAGATATATTTTATCTCTAAATTACCTATATTTTGCCTCTAAATTGCCTATACCAACCTGCTAGTTTTTGAACTATATTTTGGAAGTATCATCTTTTGAACTATAATAAGGAATAATCAAGTTATTAAAATATATTAATTTATTTTTTACAAAATTATGTTATTATAAACATATATTTACAAAAATTGAAGGGTATTTTTAATTATCTCTAAAATCTTACGATTTTACGATTCGATTTTACGATCCGATTTTATGGACACTTTTTCGATCTCACTTAAAATCCTGATTTTAACAACCTTGCTTCTTCCCCTTTTCAACTGTTAGGATTGATACTTGAATTTGAAAAAGTAATATTGTTTTTTTCCTTTTCTAATTTGATCATTGTTTTTAATTTTAGATTGTTAAATAAAGCAATATTTATTCTTGGATTTATACACTTTTTTTTTAGATTGTTGTTGTCTTGTTGCCTTGTCGGCATATGAATGAACGGCGTTGCCTTGTTGGCTTTTATGTGCTCGTTTTTAGATTGTTGTTAACTTGTTATCTTGTTGGCAAATTATTAAATCGTTGTTGACATGTTTTTTGAATTTGTGAATTCTTCTTGACTTGTTGGGTTATTGATGGATTTTTATTTTTCTTACGATTTTTAGAATTTATAAATTAAATTTAACGTTATTATTGCTTAAGCGTGTAATGTATTGTTATAATATTTTTTTCTTTTGTTAGGTTTAAACAATAGTAGGAAATCATGTCTCCTAAACATATGTCTGAACTCAAAAAAGGGAAAAGAAATAGATGGAAGAATCATTAGATCGATGCTAAGCTGGTGATATGTTTAAATATTTTAATAGTAACAAAATAAAAAAGAGGAAAAAAATATTTGAAAACTTAGATAAAACTTTGGTGGAAGGACAAGAAACTTTGGTGAATTGAATGAAAACAAAGATAATCACATTGATATCCACGAATTGAACGCGAAAAAATAAGAAGAAAATATTGATGTGAATCAATTGAATAAGGAAGAAAAAGACAATGTTCAACGTGAAAATTTGTTAATTAATTTTTATGATCGAGAGTGTTGAGATAAAATTGACCAAAATATGATAAATTTCTTAGTAGAGAATGGTCCAAAAAGAGCTAGTAGAGTCTGGTTTCCTAAAGATAATACTGGTAGACATTTTGAATTTTTACAATATAAACGAATATTATCCAATGGAGAAACAAATAATAGGAGATGGCTAATATATTCCGTTCATTTGGATAGGATTTTTTGTTTTTATTGCATGTTGTTTAAGACTCAAAAAACAACGAGTAAAAATTGGTTAGTTGAAAAATGAAGGATACAAAGATTGGCATAATATGAGTCACAGTCTTAAAAATCATGAAACAAGTAAGTAGTATATAGATTGCATGACTAGTTGGATTGAATTAGAAACAAGATTGCGAAAAAATAAAACAATTGATCAAAATGTGCAGATTGAAATCAATAAAGAAAGAAAACACTTGAGACAAGTGTTGAAAATGATAATAGCTGTTATGCAAAGTTTGGCAAAACATAACTTGGCATTTCGAAAAGATTGTGAGAAGGTTTATATGGAATGATTGAAATAATTGTTGAGTTTGATCTAATTATAAAATATCACATTCGATGTATTCAAGCACATGAGACTCATATACATATCCAAGCCCTAAAATTCAAAATGAATTGATACAAATGTTAGCAAATGAGATGAAAAGTTTAATTATATTTTTCAGTCATATTAGATTATACTTCAGATGCCAGTCATAAATAACAAATGTCTCTTGTAATACGATATGTTGATGATTCGACTAACTCTACAACAATAGAAAAATATTGGATAGAATTTTTGAAAGTTGATGATACATCAAGGCTTTGGCTTTTTATTGAGCTTAAAAATATGTTGACCAATCTTGAGCTTGACATTGATGATATAAGAGGTCAAGAATATGACAACAAGTCTAATATGACATAAAGGTGTACAGACAAAACTAGTTGAAATAAATCTGAGAACTTTCTATACTCCATGCGATTGTCATAATCTTAATTTAAAGCTATGTCATTTTTTTGGAGTAATACAACGCATTTATACATTGTTTTCTTGTGAAAAATTTTCAAAGATCATGTGAAAAGTCTTACACTTAGGCCATTGTCACAAACACGTTAGAAAAGTCATGTTAAAAGTGTTAGACCTATAAAAGAGCAAATTGTACAAATAAGATATGCTTTATTTGACTTGACAAATATTAGTGAAAATCCTAAAACAATGAGCAAAGCTGAGTCTTTTGCAACATATGAACTTCAGAATTTAAAGTTCTTACTTGGCATAGTAATTTGATACAAGTTGTTGCATGCAATCAACATTCCAACTAAATTTCTTCAAGTTAAAAATATGGATATTGATATTATTATCAGTTTTTTAGAATGACTTCTTTTGTTTCTTGATGACTATAGAGAATCTAGGTTTGATAAGGCCATGGTTGAAACAAAACAAATGACAAATGAAATGGGAGTTGAAGTTATATTTCAAGAAAAATGCATAATTCAAAAAAGAAATAATTTGATGAGGATGGCACTAATAAGGTAACACAATTTGCAAAAGATTTTTTTAGAGTAAATTATTTCCTCTTCATAATTGGTCGAGCTCGTTCTTTACTTCAAACTAAATTTGAATAATTTAAAAAATATGAGAAAACATTTGGATTTTTGTTTAATTTGAAAAGATTGAAGTGTGTTGTTGATGATCCTTTGCTCGGGTTTTGTAAGAATTTTGAAAATTTCTTGACCCATAATGGTCATTTTGATATTGATAGAGATGATTTGTTTTCGGAGTCGACAGTCTTGAAATACTCTTTATCTGGAGAAACAAAAAAAAAAAACAATTGATATGGTAAACTATTTGATGAGAATGGATGAGTGTTTCCTAAATGCTTGTGTTGTTTACAGAATTTTGCTTACTATACCAATTACAGGTTGCGTCTGCAGAAAGAAGTTTCTCCAAGTTGAAATTGATCAAAACTTATCTCTGTTCAATTATGTCACAAGACAAATTGAATAGATTGCTATATTGTTCATTGAGAAAAAAAAAATGCTCAAATAACTTGATTATGTAAACTTGATTGATATTTTTGCCTCTAAAATTACAAAAAAAAATAGTTTTTAATTGATTATTTAGAAAAAATTTAATTTTATTCTTTAATATGATATAAATATTTATTTATTTTTTGATGCTTTATTATGAAAAAAATAAAATTTGAATGTACACTACGTTTCGAGGGGCCTATTTTTACACTTCGATTCAAGGCCCCAAAACTTTAAATACAACACTGAATATTATCTATAAAATTAAAAACACGGTCAAATAATATTGATTGAAAAAATTTATTTAACAATAATTAATCTACACTGGCAAAAAAACCATGATGCATTTCTCTGTATCCGATTCTCCCCCAAGAAGGGGATGGAATGAGTAGTGCATCAGCAATCATATATTTTTCTTGGTCGAATGTATAAATACACATCTAATTTTTTTATTTTTTTATGGTGGCATCTTTAATTATATTTAATTCTATTTATACACTTAAAACTAATTATTTTCACACCATATTAACTCTTGGCCAGTTTTGGAGGTACATTTATTATGCACGTTTGTTGATGTGGATATTAGGCGAGAGATGTGCATTATCGAAATTCTCCAAATGACAAAATTGAAAAAATGACAAGGTGTTGGCATAAAAATTGGAAAGCAAGGATGCAGTGGACCAGAGAAGGAAAAGCTGGGAAGTGGTGTTTTCGAGGTGGTGTGCGTGGCCTATGTCTTGCAAGATCAATGCTCAAACAAGAACAACCTTCCTTCTAATATCATGGCCATCAAATTTGTGGAAGTTGATAGGGTCGACTCATTTTTGAATAAGAAAACACTGTTGACTCTTTTCCAATCTTGTCCCCCACATTATTCACTGTTTCGAGGACGATATCAACAATGAGAATGGTGTCCAAATGTATAATTTCTGGCTGGAATATGCCTCAAATGGTAGTTTGGTCGATCGGGTTAAAAAGTTAAGTCAAGAGTTATTTGAGGATGAAGTCAGAAAACACACTCGGCCTAATTTGAAGAGTATACGCCATCTTCGCATGCAAAGTTAAGTTCAGTGCAACCTCAAGCCTCACATCTTACTAGTGCAAGAAGATGCCAAGATCATTAATCTTGGGTTAGTGAAGAAGGTTGAATTTGTCATTTGGAGAGTTTTGGCAAACCACATTTCCCACCTAATGTCCACATCAGAGCAATTGCATAATAAACGCACCTCCAAAACTAGCTAAGGGTTAATATGGTGTAAAAATGATAACCAAGCAAGGTTAACGGTGTATAATAAAAAAAGGTAAAAATTTTAAGTGTGTATTTATGCATTAGGCCTATTTTTCTTTTTCCTTGTATATTTACATACACATGCACACAACTTTTATATACAATTATTACTTAAAATAATATAGACTTCATAATGCTCATAGGGTCAAAAAAAAAAAAAATGCCTTCCAACACAGTTTATAATATTTTATTTTGCGATATTTTAGGTACACAATTTTTTGTAAAAAAAATATCTATTCGTAAATTATAGACACCATTGAAAGTGTTCAATGTGTTTAACCAGTGCACATCTAAAGGATGATAATAACAGGTTCTCATCATTAGCCAAAAATCAATAACAGCGCCAAAATCACGAGACACACAGTATTAATTAGTTAAGGAAACATTAACACAGATAATTTGTAATGCCCAACCTTAAATCCTAGATACACCAACAGATCTGTTGAAAGCAGTCGCTTAATAGTACCAATTCAGCTCTAATAAGCAGTGATCGGTTCTAATCATTCATAGCTGTTTGAACTCAAGGTAATTAGTGAACTAAACGGGGTTTCTCAACCTACTGTATCAAATCAACCTCTGCATCTGTTTCCCCATCTATCACCCCTGTCTCTGCTTCTGCTTCTATCTGGCCTGGTTCTTGGCCATCTGTATCAGAGCTTTGCTTATGCTGTTCGTCAGGGGTCGGAGTTCCAGCCTGAGATGCGCTGCCAGTTGTTATTGCTGCATCGGTATCCATTGGTGCTGCTGAGGCTTCGAGATCAGCTTTGCTTGCGTCACCGTCAGTCTCACTTGCAGGCGTCGCAATCTTGGAGGGAGGAAAAAACCGGAGAGGGTGAAAAGCATTAGAAGAAAAAGAAAACAAGAGTTTGAAATGGGTAATTTCTGCGCCCCAAGTTTTAAGTTTCTTATGATTATGAGAAACTGAAGCAACCGTTGGTAACATGGTGAAAAAGCAAAATAAAAAATGACTGTCGAAGGTTGCATGCATATCATCAAACTTCTGGAGTCTGGCTTGGAAAATTATCAAACTGCTGGAGTCTTGACTTGGAAAAACACAAACCCGACAAGTAGATCACTAAAACACATTACAGTTGATGGATTCAGCCGCATGCAAGTTGACTTTGAAGGAGTGTAGTAACTAATTATGAGTTCCGGCAATCAAATATGTAAGCAACGTAAAATTTTTCCTGCATTATGAATTGCATCGGCAAACAAACTTTTAATTTATTAGGTCATTTTAATCAATCAAGCTAAAAAGTCTAGGTAACCACATGCCTCTGAGACATTTCATCAAAAACCCTCCTGGCATCCATCAATGTCTTGACATTCCCCTAATCACAGCTTTAAGGATGAAAATTTTCTCGCGTTCCTCCCAAACAGCATAGCATATATACATACACATGAACAAACACTGATTTATTATTGCGGACAACTCCACCTAGTAGATTAAGTCCGGTTTTGTTGTTGTACGCAATATATAACACCTTCATGTATATGATAATATTAGTTGAATGTCAATCTGTTCCTGTACTATCAGGGGGAAAAAAGAGATTGCAACAACAACAAAAGGCAAAATTAAATCCCACCAAAGGTGATCCAGAAAGAGGCTGCGGGGATTCTGGTGGTTGAGATCAAAGGTGGTGGATTATAGTGGTGATGTTTTTTGGTGAGTGGAAAAAGAGAGAAAGGGGTTGTGGGTTTGGGACTAAAGCACTTGGGCATGGTGGTGAGGGCTGGACGGATCTTGGGGGAGGGGAGAAGAGAGAAGGTGGTGGTGGTGGGAGGCAATGGTGGTGAGGCAAGGCAGATTGGGGGGGGGGAGAGAGAGAGAGAGAAGGGGGATCGTTTTGTTGGGTTCTTTGAATAGGGACACAACTCATCATTTGCCAATAAGATCATGGGCATCTCCATCACAACAAATTTCACTAAAAGATCTATTAACGCCAATAAGGTGAAAAAAGCTGGAGAATAGTCTTGTCCATCTTTTTGTATTGTCTTTATGAGCTAACCTAAAATAGCATAACTTAAAATGCAAGGAAGAAATGCATTTTTTAAGCCAAAAATCCCAGAGTTTGTTTTGCTCATTCTCTTTCTTCCCCCACCCAAGAATGAAAAAAGAAAAAGAAAAAAGCATGTGGGTGTTTGGATAAATGTTATCTTTTTTCTTTTCTTAAGAAAGCATTCAAGGATTTGCTACAGAAGGGGAAAAAGGGGGCTTACAAAGGTAAGAAGAATTAAGTGTGAAGCTTTCTAGCTTTTTTGAAACCACGAAAGGTGGATGGATGAGTTTTATGAAATTCTAAACACACCCTTAGAGAAAATACATAATTATAAGGATCGTCACTCTATACATACAAAGCCCTCCATCTTATTGAGACTACAAGTTACCCTCTCACAAGATTTCTCCTTCTCTCTGGCTCACCTGGTTACCCACGCTTTCCTCTTCTATTGTTCATTGTCTCCAGTCTCTCCCACATGATCTAGCTATGTTTTTGTTCTCTCTGTAGATGGCAGTTTATATAAAGTGTTATGGGGCTTCTAGTTATGGTTTTTTATGAAGGGGATTTTAGTTGTTCATGCTTTTAAACTTCAAAATAGAAAATGGAGATAACTAGAGAAAACATTAGAACCAAGTAATATACCATGCATCTTCTCCGAAAAATACCTGCATGTGCTTCAATGATGACAAACTCCCCCTCCCCCTTTTGGACTCAATGTTCTTGTTTAGTCGTCACTCAGAAACCATTTGAATATTATACTTCCTAATTCAAAAATGTTGCTTAAGTTAATTTACCCATAAGACCAAACAACTTTACCCAACACCAGCATTTCAGTGTGGGGTTGTCATGACAAACTTCTCCATTTTGGCCATAACAGAGATTATGCATCACCATCACTTCGGCCATGGTCAGCCTCGAACACATTATCATGACCCACAACCAATGATAATAGATTTGGATTGGCTCTTGCACCATTTGAAGTACCACAATTGCTCAACAAGTAGTTGAAGCAAATTTTTGGACACTTAGAACCAAGTAATACACCAAGAGTGTCCCTAAACACTATAAACATGGAATTGGGCAGATTAGAAACTCCACTACTTGCAGGTTTTCATTTAAATTAATACAAGTAAACATTCAAAATTAAGACAGATCAGAAAACTCAAATTTCAATGAAGTACCTGAGATTCTTCTGCTTGGTTTGCAGCACCTTTTGTTTCTTCCCTTTTAGCACGTTTAGACCTCTCACTAGGTTTAGTTTGGTATTTGGAGCGCGCATCAGGTGGCAAAAGTTCAAGGGGCACAACCCCTTCAATACCATATTCAGTGAACTGCAAGGAAGATGGATCAGTCTTTATTCTAGGGAATTTTGCCATGCACGACTGGATATCAATGCCTTGCTGGAAAAATATATCATACTCTGGAAAATCCTTCCAAGTCCTGGCGAGCTGAAAATCGGAGACCTTTCCAGCAATAAACCTGCACCATAAATGCACAAAATTTTGGTGCAAATGAAAGTGCATGCTGTGAAATATGCTGGTCAATAATTAGAATATAATTAACAAGGAGGAAGGATTTAGAACAAGATAATGATGTGATTCATCCTTCACAAAGGCATATAACTTGGAAGAAATATCTGGGATATCTCCTGGTCAGAATCATCCATCTCAGTATGCAAAGAGAAAAACATAAACTACCATTGCCTCTTCTCCAAAGAAGCAAATATCAAAGACACAATATCATTATGAAATTAAACTACTTAAGCTCAGTTACATGATACTTACTAGGCTTCAGCTTAGAGACATGGAGGTTTGTGAGGGAAATTGAAGGATGGATACATGATAGAACAATTGTAACTGACTTTTGATCTTCCACAGCTACAAAAAGTTATGGTGTGATCAGAGGGGAAGGCAGTGATGGCACAGACCAATATCATGGGCTGGAATCATTCTCTTCACTTATCAACCTAACAACTTAAATTAGAGCCACCAAATAGTCATACAGGCTCTAAATTCAGACACATTTTTCCCCACTTTGATGTCAAAGGATCCAACTTCCCTTTAATCGTCAACATATGATCCATTTTAAATCATGTTCAACAGGTCTAAGGATGTTTTTTTATCAATTGCCTATGCTAAATATTTAATACAAACTAAATCTATAGATTCATTTAACTTTCCACGTTAATTTTCCGTGAATATATAGGGTATATAAGCTTCACGTTGCTTATTATCATTTTGCCAGGGTTATGGTTGCACTAAAACATGTTTTATGTTAACATTGAAGTACCAAGAAATTAAGTCTCTCAAACAAGTCACTAGCATAAAATAAAGCCATAAGTATCCATCTTGCGGTAGGATCAAAATAGCATTGCATTAGTGCTGTTTAAATTAGCGTGAGAAATGAAACACCTCAGAAAAGTTTCAAAAGCTACATAAAGAACTTGAGAATAAACAAACAAAAACAAAAAAAAAGAATGAATATATCTAAATGTATTGAGACCTAATAAATTAATTAAACAGCCAATTATTATGTCAAATACCATTCTTGCTGTGCTTTCTTGTGTATCATGGAAATATTAGAACTATGGTTCCACCATGTTTTGTTTTAGTCCCGTAGAAAATGAAAGTTTCAACTGTTACAGAGGACACAAATGGAAATTTTGTTACTTGACAAGGCATAAAGTTCAAAGGAATTAAGGACAAAAGTAGAAGTAGGGTTTCCTCTTGAGGCATGTTATAAGATATGTCAGTGAAACAAATACAATCAGGAAACTATCATCGTACCAGTCACATAAAATTTGAACATAAGGTTAAAGAAGGGAAAGAAAGAGAGCAAAACTAACCCGATTGTTTTTGTGGTGATATTCTGCTTCTATCCCAGCTGATTCATCCATCTGCAGGATTTAATGTCATTACTAAATTTCAAAAAAAAAAAAAAAAAGAAATAGAAAGGGGATAAGAACAAAAACCCTTTTCAAAGAAAGGACAGAAAGGAGTTTTATATTTTTAGTTTAACTTTGATGGAGGATTGTAGGTGCACTGACATCTTCTGCCAAGGGTTTCCAATATTCTGTGACAGCAGGAGTGCGAACTCGTTGAGCATCAGTTAAAGCATTCTGGAAATGTAAAGAACTAGGCATGAGGATACTAGAATAGGATCTATAATTATCCAAGAAATAGTATGAAGACGGGAAAGAAAGAGAAGAAAGTAAAAGATACCAAATCTGCTAGGGGTATGTTGTTTAGAGATTAAAACATCTTTTCTCTTCATGAAATTGGATGGAGTAATTATGACTAAAAAGCATAGATGCTTCTAAGAAGGTACTGTGCCCAAACAGACACATATATAACACACAGGAGCTTGTCAAGCACTCCTAAACATGCATTATGTTTGTTTTCTTCTCTAATCTTTTGGAAGCAGAAACACCTCATATACCCAGACAAATACTTTGATTAAGACATATGTCCATCACTTTAGACGTGAAGCACGTTGCAGTATTATGAGAATAACTTGAGATCAAATGATAAATAAAAACATTATGGTTTTGTACCTTCTATTAGTTTTTCCAACTAGGCTTAAAATAAGTTTTGTCACATACTCTTCATTTCTGGATGTCAGATAATTCTTACAAATCTTCCTTTGCTTTTACGGACAGACTTAGTAGGAGATCAAAATTTTGCTAAAGGGTTTTAGTTCATTTTGCATACAGATTATATGTCAATGTCACATTCTTTTTTTTATGTTAAAAAAGTTGTCTTCGAGTATAAGATAATAAAATCAGTAAAAGCAGTGCATTTGAGGGCCAATGAAGAATTAAATAGGAGTTTTATATCCGAATCTGTAATTGGTTATAGTTTGGGGGTTAAACTGTAATTATCTAAAAGTCTTCATTGGGATATCCGCCCACTATTATAAATAGAGGGCATGGGGTGTGTGTGCATCAGAATTCATTCTCATTCTCTATGTCGAGTGCAATGTGTGAGAGGAAGACTTGTGTACAAGAAAGTTCCTTGTAATCCCCAAGAAGATTGTATTCGGGTGGGATAGAAAAGGAAGAGAGTGATCAATCATGCTGTTGTACTGATCGGTTTCTAATTAAGATAAAGGCTGCTCTCAAGGTGATTTCAAGGCTGGATGTAGGGTTGCTTTCAAGCAATCCAAACCAGGATAAACTGTTGTCTTGTGTTTGTGGTTTGAATGTTTCATTTCTGTTTTCATTCATTTAATTTTGTTCTTACAATTTCAGTTTCTTATTTCCGTTGTTTTGGTTAAATTTCGGATGAGGAGTTGAGAGAATTGGCACTTGTAAACATTGTTTGAGTTGTCAAAAGAGCTCCTAATCATAACATTTTATATTAATTTGTTTCCGCTTTATTAAAAAGAAAGGCTAACCCCATGATAGTGTCTGGAAACCTACACAGTCTTCGTTCTCATAATTTATTAGTTTAAACATGCCTACAATACTTACTAAAAAAGAAGCATGCTTATAATTTCCCTTGCCCCGTCCCTTTATTGTCATCTAGCAAGAATATTACCTGCTGCATTATAATGACTCTCATTTGTACCAAATAGAACTTATTCTAAATATACTCTATTCATCTAGGCCCTTGCATGACATAGGGAGAATAACGGAGTGGCATTTTGGTGAATTAAAAGCAAAAGGGTAGGTCAATTTGTAATAGGACTTTCAAAAAGATTTCACAAATTGTTTCATTTATTATTTATTAGATTTTGTAATATTTGACAACTTAATTTCATTTTAAATTTTGCAATAATACAAGCGTAAAGCATCTATGATCTGCAGGAAAGATTTCAGGGAGAAAAGAAAATCCTCTCTCAATTCTACCCCCCCCCCCCCCCCCCCCCCCCGCCCGCCCCCCCCAAAAAAAAAAAGGAAAAGCAAAAAGGAATAGGATAGATCCCTTCACAATTCACAGTATAAATTGAAATCTACACCATTGAAAGGACTTTTGGTCCTTGTAGATCATCCTTGTGGATCCTCCACATAACACAGAAGATCACTGCGTTCCAAACATGCCTCAAACATCTCCTTGGACAAGCACAACACACACACACACAAAATGCAAATGCAAATCTAAGGCTGGATGACCTACTGAACATCAGAAAATAGAGTATATCGAGCTCCAAATGCCCATAGTCACTATACAAGACAACCAAGTGAATCCAGAGCCAAGATGTACATGCAGCATTGTTCTTCAGTCGCAAAAAGACCCATAGATCAAATAACAGCCAAAGTGTAAAGATTAGAAAACATACAGGATTCTGATCTGCCCATTTCCACAACTGAGAGAGTTCTTTGTTTCCTAATCTCCACCGTGGCCTACTGCAGAAAGGAAATAGAAGAAATATCTTTTTATATTTTTTTTAAAAAAGGAATCAGAAGCAAATTAAACACTAGAGTTCTAATTCTTTTAATATTTCTGTTTCTATCCCCCCCTTCGTGTGAAAGATCTGTCATGCAGTAGAAAATCAGATTCTTGTATAAACCAGAAAATTCTTGGACTCCAACTAGGTTCAAAGATGGTGATTCAGAAATATAACAAACGGAATGCAAGGCCCAGGTTGGACCTTCTAGTCATCATATATTTGCAAAATCTACATGATTTTAGACTAATAATATCAGAATGATCCAATGCAAAGCAAAACTTGAACTAAGGCTTGTGAAAGCAGATCACTGGGGGAGGACAATATAAATCTTCTATTAAGCATGTCAGTTGTAATTCTTTCACCTTAGACATCCTTTTATCAAAACACATGAATGACTGCCCCTTACAAGCACAGACGTGCGCATAGGACATGGCATGAGGTGATCATGCTAACATGATAACTATTGAAAAGATTAGGACATTACAAAGAAAATGGATATCTTATGTGTGCGTGTGCACGCACACATGTGTGAAAATAACTTGCACTAAAATAAAAGAAATAAAGTGTTTTTAAAAGCTCTGACTATTATATTCTAGAAAACTATTATTGTCAAAAGTTTTGGAATGAAAGATACTTAAAAAGTTTAAAGAAGAGAGGACTATAAATATTAATCTACATTGTTTATATTTCACAATTGATTCTTAACTTATTTAAACTTATAATGTATAATTTATTTAAAAAAATATTCCATGATACACGTCTCTCAACTGTTTGAAAAGTAACAGGTAGTGAAAAGAAATTATAAAATTTATAAGACAAACAAAAAAAAAAAAAAAGCAGAACAAGTTTACATTAGTATATGACTTGCATT